>NC_069501.1:318938595-319257970 GCF_027579735.1 Bombina bombina
TCGCATTAACCAGAACATAACAAAATACTGAGCCTAGTCTCATTCAAAATCAACTAAGATCTCTGCTTATATTTTAGCATTTAGCATTACAAATTAATTGTACAAGTATTAATAATAAAACATGTATTTAAATGATATATATATATATATATATATATATATATATATATATATATATATATATATATATATATATACTGTATATATATATATATATATATATATATATATGTATGTATGTTGGGTTTTGTGTAAAATTGTGCTTTGTCCCACACTCCCTAGAGAGGCCACATTTTTTATTTATTTTTTGCTTTTTGTCTTCTCTAGGGAGCGTGGAGCAAAACATAATTTTTACATAAAGGTGTTAAATGTCCCTTTAATAAACTTTACAATCGAATAACAGTAGTATAAAAATAAAAAAATATGATAATGCTAAACTGCTGAATGCAACTATAGTATTTGTATTGTTGCGTCCTATGACATAAGCAGTGTGCTTTCACAGGTCACTGACGTTCATGGCTTTTTGACACTTTTACCTTGCACTTCGGGTTAGCTTGCACAAAAGAAAGCACATTAGTTCCATTTTTATAGTTTGTTTGATTTTGCATCTGAAATGTTATATATAACATTTTAAAAAGGCTGAGGAACAATGTAGAGAAATGTGGCACTGAAAAATGTACATCCCCTGCTCTGTATTGATTATTGTATTATAACCGCCCGCAATAAGTATTACAAAAAAACTAACCGCCCGCAATAAGTATTACAAAAAAAATAACTGCGTGCAATAAGTATTACAAAAAAAATTATCCGCCCGCAATAAATATTAAAAAAATCTAACCGCCCATACGAAATATTAATAAAAACAAACTACCTAATACATCTATTAGCCCCTAATCCGTCACCCCCCCACATATAAAATTAAATAATTAATTAACTCTTACACCGCTATCCACCACCAATGCATTAAACTAACAGGTATATTATGAGTTATGCGCTTTAGGGAATTTAATGAACGAAACAGAAGTTGCGTTTTTTGGGTTTTTTGCCTGGTTTGGGTATTACTATAATTTTTGCTTGCAAAAGTTCGGGGAGGGGGAGCGAATACCCGCTCATGACATAGTTACAGAATTTAGTTAGGTGAGGGACTAGGTTGTTCCTGAAAAGCTTATAATATTCTCCAGGGAAGCCATCTGGTCCAGCGGCCTTTCCTGGTTTTAAGGCTCAAATTGCAAGAACTACTTCCAATTTTGTTATGGGTTCGTTCAGCGTTTTTTTGTCTTCTTCCATTAGTGTTTCTAATGAAATTGTTTCTAAGAAATTATTTGTGAGGCTCTCTATTTTTGGGTTGTGGTTAACTTTATGGCCGTCGTACAGTTCCGCATAAAATTTCCCGAATGTGTCCACTATCTCTTGGGGGTGCGTAGTTGTAGTGCCGTCTTGTGTTTCAATAAGTGGTATGTTAGCTGATTTAAATTTTTCTCTGAGCTTATGAGCTAAAAATGTATCTGGCTTATTGGCATATATAAAATATTGAGACTTCAGTTTCACTATCGCTCTATTGGCTTGTGCATTCAAAATCTTAGCTAACGAATCTCTTTTGCTTAACAGTGTGTGTAGCCTAGTGGGGCTCCCTGTTAACCTATGTTGTTTTTCTAAAAGTGCTATTTCCTCGTGCAGCTGTAACATTTCTTTTCTCATTTTTTTATTATGAATATTTTTTTCTTTTATGAGTATACCTCTAAGCACTGATTTGTGGGCTGCCCATACATGTATGGGATTCTCCGTGGATTCTGTGTAAATATCCAAATATTCAGCTAAGTGTTGTAGGGTTGAGGAGTATATTTGTGGGTTTTTGTGCAGTGTAGCGTCATAGGTCCACGACCTTGTCCTGTTGAAGTCAGATATTCCAGTCAAGCTAAGTGTCACTACCGAGTGATCCGACCACATACATGGACAGATATTGGAGGAGCTAAGTGTCGGCTGCAGCATTTGACTGGTATATATATAATACAGCCGTGAATGTGTTGTGTGCTGCTGAGTAAAATGTGGTTTCATTGGATTTACTATTTAACAAGGACCAGGAGTCAATCAAGGAGTGAGAGCCTAATGAGGACTGTATGTTTTTAACTATACTGTTGCGTCTCCGCTGTTTGTTCGTTGGAGTTGCAGTCGTTTGATTGTCTAGTGTTGTCATGGGAATGTTGAAATCCCCCACCAAGACTATTCTGGTTTGCGTCCATTGTGTTATGAGTTGCGAGAGGTTTGCAAAGAATGTATGTTGTTGTTCGTTGGGCGTGTATACGTTGCAAAGAATAATGTCAATATTATCTATTTGACCCTTTAGTATTAAATATCTACCTTCCACATCTGCAATAGTGGATTCATGTACCTAATTAACCGAGGATTGAATTAATATCGAGACACCTCTTTTTTTTGTCACTGCAATAACTGCGTGATATTGTGTGGGAAATTTTTTGGTCCAGTAGTAAGGGAGCTGGGGAGTGACAAAATGTGTCTCCTGTAGGAATAGTATATTAGCTTTAAGTGTAGTGTATTGTTTAAAGGCCATTCTTCTTTTGACGTCGGTATTCAACCCCCTTACGTTATGTGTGATAATGTTCAAGTCACCTACCATTTTTAGATTGATAAGTAAACACTAGCTTACCTTGTTTCAGAAAGTCTCCCCTGAGTGTATAACCCTTCAGGGTTCTGACCAAACCTGGTGTGATATTCCTGTCTGTAGTTCCAAAGTACACTGGCAATAGTGGCTTCCCCCTCTCGACATCCATTAATAAACTATAAAAAAATAAAATAACAAAAATAGCAACAATAACATCTGAACAATGTAATATAACATGTATCCCAATAGTTCGGACTCATTACAATCCTTCTGCCAAGGAGAGCAAAAGAAAGGAAAAGAAAAGGAGGAAAATACAGGGAGAGAAGAGAAATTGAGTAAGGCAGAGAAATAGTGAGTAAAGCTTATATGGGGGTGTCGCTTCAGCAACACTAAGCTAAGTTTTGATTAGCTAATAGTCCTTTGCAATAGGTTTAATTTTTATAGTCAAACTTTGATCTGCAATGCTTTATATCATTGCAATGATGTGGTCGCATTTTTGGGGGGTTGCTGTTTAATCATTTTGGTCAACCCGGAGTTCTCAAACCATGGCGTCCAGAGAGAATATGGTTTGTTTGTATGGTAGAAGTACAGTAAGTTCCTAGCAGAGTCTTGAAGGAAGGAGGGGGCAGGGAGCTTAAAGTTTTCTGTTTCTTCCTATTCGACTTAGACCATTGTGGCGCAGAAGTCTGTTCAGCTGGTTTTGGATGTCGGGCTGGAAAAGTAGATGATGGTAACCCTGGAGTCTCCAATCCCAATATTTGACAGACTTCTGGGATATCTGAGGGTTCTTTAAGGGTAATTGTCTTGGAGTCCTTATTGATGTAGAGGCCAAAGGGGAATCCCCACTTGTATGGGATTTGGTGTTTCTGCAAAAGTTGTGTTAAAGGTCTCAAGGCTCCCCTGCGTTGCAGAGTGCAGACGCTGAGATCTTGGTAAAATTGTATTACGTTCCCCTGGAACTTAAATGTTAGGGTTTTTCCTGCGGCTTGTAGGATTTTGTCTTTGTCTTGAAATAATGCCATTTTAATAATTATATCTCTGGGGGGCATTCCTTCCTTAGGCTTGGGTTTGAGGGCACTGTGTGCTCTTTCGATTCCCATATTGAAATCTTCTTTCCCCGCCGTCACCTGGTGGAAGAGTTGAGCTACATAGGAGAGGAGATCATTGTTAAGGATGGTTTCTGGTACTCCTTTCAGTCTAATATTATTTCTCCTCCTCCTATTTTCCAAATCCTCGAGTTTCTCATGGATCTCAGTTAGCTCTTGGTGATGGGAGGCTACCGACTGTGTGACGTTAGTGATGTCCTCAGTATCTGTATGTTCCTCTAATGAGTCTATTCAGCCTCCTAGATCTGCGATTTCTGTTTTAATCTCTGAGAGACTATTGGTCATTGCCGTGTGCATGCTATCTATTTTGTTCCAAAGTCTTTCGAAATCTGCTGTGATGTCTTGTTTAGAGACTAGGCCTTTTAGGTCTGCTTTGGTAACTGGAGTTGAGTCGTCACCCGTGTCTGTATGTTCCATGTCTAGCACCTCCCGTCTCCCTCCTCTGCCTCTCCTGTGTTTTTCAGACTAGGATTTGGCACAGCTTTAAAAAAGGATTGACAGAGGTCGATTTGGGCAATTTATCTCCCTTTATTAGCCTCCTGGTAGACATTGTCAGAGCAGCTTTGATTGTGATTTGTTGCAGTCACTATTATGAATAACTGAGACGATATAGCTATATCCCAAGTGACTCTGTTTATACAGAGTTTCTCCTGTGTGCTCTGGCTGAATACCTGGAAGTGTAGTTTAGTTTGTTCTGCTGGTGGGATTTGCTTATGATTTTCTCTTCCCCTATTGCCTGTGTTAATATGTGTAATTGATTTGGTGTTTAAGTTTTCTATAAGAGGCTCAGCTGTTTTTACCCTGAAATTTGTAGCCCTCTATTGCTTATCAGTCACTTTGCCCGGTAGTCGTGTTCCCGCTTTTAGTTTTAGCAGGTTCTGTCTAGCAAAAATGTTCCCACCTTGGCTATACTTAAGATTGTTTCAGCCGTTTACTGCTTTATTAAATTTATGGGTTACTCTCACCTCCGGTTGTCGGTCTCACCTCTTTGCTCATCCGGATTTTCTTTCTGTGGGGAACGCAGCTCTCAGGCGTTACACGCTGTCGGCACCATCTTGGATCCGCTCCAATTCATGAGCGGTTGTAGCGTAACTGGGTTTTCCGAGTTTTTAACAGCTGCTGCTATTAAATAATACTTTCCCTCCTTCTAGGGGTTTCTGTGTCTTTGTCAGGAATTCACTTTGAGGGTGGTGCGGTTTATCCGCCGACTGTCTTGTTGTTGAGTTACGGTGGCTCCGTTCAGCTGTACAGCTCCCTGCCTGTCCTCCTTGTTCACAGCTGTCTCCTCTCTTCCAAGTGTATAACAGCGGTTGTGCTGTAACTGCCTGCGGTTCCCCTTACTGTTTAATTAGTTTGTGCTCTAATTAGGACTATATGAAATAGTTTTAGTTAGTGTGCTGAGCGGAGCTCTGTGATTATGCGTCCATCTCTCAAGAACTAAATTTAAATGTACTGCAATTATATTTAAAGCTATAATTTCTATATTTAAAGCTATATCCATTCATAATTTCTACAATTAGGTTAAATGCTGGTTGCCAGGCAGAGACATTTTTAAAATACTCTTCTCTCTTAAAAGCACAAAAAAAAAAACCCAATAACATCCATTTTACAATATGTACTTCTCCAAGTGTTCTTATACAATGCCTTTGGTATTGTAATAAACCTGATTTTTCCATTTGTTAGAATGAATGCCAAAATACATGTAGCTAAAATGCAGTACAAAACAGAACACAATTTCCACAATCTCACTTGTACCTTTAGCTTTTGAATGTGAATCTTCATATGAGTAGAAAATTTAAATCAGAGGTCTCTGTACTACAAAAACAAGTTTCAAGGATTCTGACCTCAATACATAATAATTGAAAATGTTTGGATTCGATGGTCAGAAAAAAATAAGCTTTTTAGTTAAAGTGAGAAATATTCGGGAAGAAAAATAATTGAGTATTGATTGTCCTCCTATATAACAAAGTACAAAGCAGTGTGTCAAGGACATATATAGGAAGTCAAACTAAAACTTGCTCTGATTTCAAGGTATATTATATTATTTTGTTTTAATAGTTTGAAGGCCAAGGGAAAATTAATAGTGTTTATGCATTGTTGGAGTTTTATGTGTGTCCTTTAATTTGATTTATTTACTGTTTTGTATATAGGAACAGTTTATGAAAATAGTTTGCAGTATTTTGTATTTTCAAAGCCATTTCTAATTACTTTTTTAAAGAGGAGATATAATATATTTGTAGGCAGTTAATAGAAGAACCCTTTAATAAATTGAATACCCCCTCCCAGAGGCTACTAGTGATTATGGGGCAGATTAATCAAGGGCTGAATAACCCCTTATGCCCCTGTTTCCATGCGAGCCTTCAGGCTCGCCGGAAACAGCAGTTAAGAAGCAGCGGTCTTAAGATTGCTGCTCCTTAACTCGTCCGCCTGTTCTGAGGCTGCGGACATCAATCCGCCTAATCGCATAAGATCGGGTAGATTGACCCCCCTTCTAATCTGCAAGGGGTGGCATTGCCCAAGCAGTTCACATGAACTGCTTGTGCAATGTTAAATGCAGACAGCGTATGCTGTTGGCATTCAGCGATGACTGTCGGACATGATCCGCTGAGCGGATCATGTCGGAGAGACAGTTGATAAATTGGCCCCTTAATGTGTAGTAGAAGCATAGGGGTATATTTATCAATGTGCGAGCGGACGTGATGCGAAGAAGCCTATCATGTCCACTGCACATTGCTGCACATCGATAAATGCCGACAGCACACGCTGTCAGCATTTATCATTGCACCAGCAGTTCTCGCCGGAAACAGCAGTTAAGAAGCCGCAGTCTTAAGATCGCTGCTCCTTAACTCATGTCAGAGACAGTTGATAAATTGGCCCCTTAATGTGTAGTAGAAGCATAGGGGTATATTTATCAATGTGCGAGCGGACGTGATGCGAAGAAGCATATCATGTCCACTGCACATAGCTGCACATTGATAAATGCCGACAGCACACGCTGTCAACATTTATCATTGCACCAGCAGTTCTTGTGAACTGCTGGTGCAATGCCGCTCCCTGCAGATTTGCGGTTGATTTCTGTCTGCCGCCTCAGAGGAGATGGACAAGTTATGGAGCAGTGGTCTTTAAACAATGGGCCTCAACACACATATAGGAGACACTGAGTCATTTTTCTCACCCACACTATTCTTCAACAGTTATTAGGAAACAATAATGAACTAAAAAAAAATCTAAAGTCAAGTGAAACAACTGACTTTGAATGACTCCAGCTTAGCTATTATCCAAAGAAAAGTCAGTTGTAAAGTCACACAGCCCAAATCTGTTTAAGTAAGTTTTGATGGAAAATGAACAAACCTGCTGGTACGTGTATAGAAATGGATCATTCACAGAGTACTGACTTATAACATGTTTTTCAAATCCAGACAACTACACGTTGTAGCTAAATTAAATGCTTTCAATGCATGTGCCCTCTACCTACCATTTTATGTTTTATGTTATGTTTAGTAACCAAAAACTATAAAAGCATTACATGTAATATTATTTAACAAACAGAATGGTTTCTATTTGGACAGGGAGAGCCAATTAAGAATATTTTTCAAATTATAAACTTTTTCTGGCAATTTAATACTTATTAATTTATTACACAAGAATATAGTATTTATAAATGTTGTTAAATCTCCTTGCTAAAACAGTAAGTGATTCTACTAAAATAGTGGATGTTGTTTCTCACTTGTACAATATTACACAACAATTAGTAAAAAATGTATAGATCATACTTATGTCTTTCAGAGACCAGACTTTTCAGATTGTGTCTGCTTGAGTACAAATCAGGCAATCTGGGGATTAGCTGATGATATTTTTTAGAAGGATTTGCTTAAAATCAGGTTTCTTAGTTGTCATTTAAATGAATTTAAAACAGTTACATCATGTTTAAAATGAATTCACTTTAAGGTAGAGCAATGTTGGCACATAGGGCTAGATTTAACAAGCAGCGGATGCTGCTGTCTCCACCGGAAACGTAAATTAAGAATCAGCAGTTGTAAGACTGCTGCTCCTTAACTTCTCCGCCACCTTTTATGATTGACATCCCTTAATAGCGGCCGATTGGCCGCGAATGTGCAGGGGGCGACATTGCACAAGCATTTCACAAGTAATTCTTATGCAATGATAATGCCGACAGCGTATGCTGTCGGCATTTAGCAATATCAGGCGGACATGATTCGTTACAGCGAATCATGTCTGCCCGGCATTTAATACAATTACCCCATAGTCTTTCTGTTATGTTTGGTCATTTCACAAATATGATTAACTATATTATAGTAAATTATAAAAATTGTGTCATAAGTGCTAGTATTTAAAATTATATGTGTATGTATATATATGTATATATATATATATATATATATATATATATATATATATATATATTTTAAATGAAATATCTATATTTTTCAAACTATTTGTATAAATATATTTTGCATAAAAAATAGTTTTTGTGTGATAAATAATTCATCCTTACATTTTTTATCTAGGGTTATTTTTCTAAAACTGTGCAAGCATTGAGGGTAATATGAACCTTTACAAACATATATACTGATTTCATTACATAAATCATTTCACAGCAGTATTCCACTTACGTGTTCACATGCCCTTTGGATTTGATTTGTTGCTATGAGTAAGGATGAGTTCACCTGTAGTCAGTGAACAAAGAAGATTTGCCAATGGAGAGCACATAAAAATTGACAGGTGTTCTTTACGGCTGAATAAATTGAACACCTCATAAGATATTCATGTTTATATTCAGTTCATGCATCCATTAAATAGACCTTAGACTTCAACTCATGCTTTTTTTTTTTACCTTTTTAGAAGGAGCTGTGTATATTTTAAAATATTTATCTATAGAAAAAGAATGGAAGAATGGAGGAAGGGATTAGGAAAAAGTGCATAAGAGATACATAGTTTTGAGTAGATTACAACAATAGTTACAGTTGCAGTTTTTTCTTGTCTTATTCTTCATGCTACAAATAACAAACATGAATAGAAAAGGGATTTAAAAAACTGTGGAAGTTTATGAACACCAAAACAACAAAAGTGATGAGCTCGGATGGGAATAAACATTGTGATAATAGTTTATATATGGGATAGTGCACACTAAGGGGGCAGTCTATTTTACCCATGTATGTTTTTTTTAAATTTCCTCTATTGTATTAGAATTGCCCCATTCAAATTACAACAATGGAACTGCTTTGATTGCCCAACTTTCCAACACCGCAAATCTAACATATGTAGCTTTTCTCACCCAAAACTGTAGAAAATGTAGAGTGTCCTTATAAAGAATGCTTGGGATACACAATATTTAATCTACACTTTTTTTATGAAAAATATTGTGAAGGAAGCAACACTTTTGTATGATCTTAGTTTTGCATCTCTCAGAACCAGAACATCTTTGTAAATGTTTGCAACTGATTATTGTTCTGATTATTGTTCAAGATTATAGTGAATAAAAAATGTAATTTTATTAATTGATGTGTTGACGGCCTTAGTTTACCAAGACATTTCTTATTGGACTTTTATCACTGGCATATTATTCATGATCTTCACAAATGACTCTACATCATTTGGTTCCCCACATCTCTTAATGTAATTAATGTAATTATTTAGAGGTCCGTGCATTTGCTTTTGTTCAATCTAAATTATAACTCTTTGTTAAAACAAACTACACATACTCAAATGCTGTTGATATTTTGCTGAACTTGGAATCAATGAGGCCTATCTATCAAGCTCCGAATGGAGCTTGATGCCCCGTGTTTCTAGTGAGCCTGCAGGCTCGCCAGAAACAGCAGTTATGTAGCAGCGGTCACTAGCGTATCGCCCCATCTCTCCTTATTCCTTTATTTATATTTTTATTGTAGGGACCTCCCACTTTCTCCCCTTCCCTCTATCCTCCACTGCTGAACTGCCCCCTGCCTTCAGAATTTCCTCCTACACCTCCCGCTGGCACCAGCAGATGATCGTTACAGACAGTGACACACACAGTGTCACTGTCTGTAACGATCTAGCATCTGCCCTCATTTGGAACTGGAGCACTGATCATGCTCCAGTTCCATATGTGGGCAGATGATTGGAGCTCTGGATCTTGAGCTCTCAGCTGTAACTTAACAGCCGAGACTGCTGGAGCTTCCTGAAGCTTGGATGTATATATATGTTGTGTGGTACAATAGCCAAAGTACCACATGGCGTATATATCCATCCATTTGGGTGAAGGGGTTAAAAAAAATGAAATATCCTTAACTATTGAACATAAAAACTATGATACTAATGTCTGAAAATGTTCTAACATAGATGGAAATATTACACTGACCCTCACTTGGGCTGCCCTCACTCAATTTTCTAAAAGCAATTGAGTTTAACCTGGTGTCTCTGGGAGTGGCATGCTTCCTCCCCTAAAAAAGTAATGAAACTCTCAAAGGAATGATAAATCTTGCAGCAGGTAATTATGAGTATGACAGGGAGAAAACACCACAGACAAAAAAATTTTAAGGTGATGTAAATTAAATTACTTATTTTATCTTGCATTTGCTTCTAGTTTATATATATATATATATATATATATATATATATATATATATATAGACAAAAACAGAGACTGCACTCTTAGGTCTTATTTTCACCACCACTGTGGACTTTAATCAATCTGTAACGTTTTGGGGTTACCCCCTTTGTCAAACATAACATATAACATAGTGCAAGCCCTTTATATACATAAATAAAATCTCTTACCCCAGGTGCAAACATCCAGCTCTGCCTGCGACGGGCTTCCGGCAGCGTTTACTCTGCGCAGCTGCGCATGCGCGAGGCAGCACTACGGAACCCCCAGCAGGCCAACTGCAAAAAAAGGCAAAGTAAAAATTACCTTAACTTAGCAACGGTAATGCTTAATCAAATACAAAGGAACAGTGCTGTAAGAATAACATCTACATAGTACAAAGACGCCCCATTTACATTTGTAAGACATCCTCATCTGTATTCTAATCATAAGGTTTCAAATGACTGATATATACATCAGAGTCATTGTCGTCATACACTGGCATTTTAGCCCGGTATCTGAGGAAGGGGTGGGGGGCTAGGTATTGACAGCAATATGCTTGCAGATAGTAAATCTGCATAGAGAGACTATGGGACATATGTAACACTTTCATAATTGAAAATTAAAAATGGAATTAACATTGAAAAAATAGAGCTGGCTCTCTGTCACAATTCTGGATTATAAATGCAGAAATTTTAACTATATTGGAGTGGTCATGCTTTAAATGTTTGGTCCTATCAAGATCTAGTATTAAACAACTCCCTCCCGTAACCAGATGTTTATTCACATGTTATTATTAGATTTCATTGTCTCCTTACAGGAAACAATGTAAATCAAAATTGGTATTCAGTCCCTTAGGGGTTAATGTGTCCAGTGTGTGGATCCATCTAGACTCCTTTTGTAGCAATAATTTGCCTCTGTCACCACCCCTGGGCAAGGGGGGGACATGGTCAATGATCACATATCTCAGGTCCTTGACCGTATGTCCATGTTTAGCAAAATGCCTGGCCACTGGCTGTTCAGAGTCTCCGTTCTTTATCGCTGTTCTGATGGCCGCCCTGTAATTCGCCATTCGTGTACGCAAATCATCTGTAGTTTTTCCAACATAAAATCTGCCACAGATACAGTGTAACAGATATACAATGAAAACAGTTGTACAGGTCACACGGTACTTAATTTTGAACCTCTTATTGGTCCATAGATGTGTGAATTCACTACACTGTATTAGTGCACTGCATGTAGTGCAACCCAAACATTTAAAACATCCAATTTTCTTGCCCTGTCTTAGCCATGTAGAACTCATGTAAGCCTGAGTCATATCAGGACGCATTAATATGTCCCTTAGAGATTTGCCCCTCCGATAGCTGATCATTGGGGGTCTAGTTTCTTGCAGAGGTAACGTTTTATCACTTGATATGATTTTCCAATGTTCATCTAAGACACCTCTGAAAACTCTCTTATCTGGACTGTATTCAGTGACAAATGTTAATCTGTCCATGGTTTGTTGGTCCTTATTTTGTTCACTGCTGGTTAAAGCTTGATCTTGCGTCATATTCACAGCTTGGGCATAGGCTTCCTGTAACACCTCATCCTCATATCTCCTTTCTTTAAATTTTTGATACATGTTGGTAAGTTGTTCTTCCTTGCCTTCTCTGGTTGAATTATTTCTTACCACCCTGTGGAACTGTGATATTTTTTCACTCTTAGATCCAAAAAATCAATCACTTCACAATGATGCGTTATCTTGAACTTCAGATCCACCGACAATTGATTGAGATTATCAAACCAGTCATTCAGATCTTGTTGGGTACCACGCCATATTAAAAACAGATCATCAATGTATCTCTTGAATATGATAATGTGGCTATCCTCAAATGTTTTCGGATGTTCTCTTTCAAAGGCTAGCCACATTATCATATTCAAGAGATACATTGATGATCTGTTTTTAATATGGCGTGGTACCCAACAAGATAACGCATCATTGTGAAGTGATGGATTTTTTGGATCTAAGAGTGAAAAAATCAACTGGCAAATTATGTACTGAACTTTTTACAAAGCCAACAGATCGCAATTCAATGCTCCTTTACACAAGTTGTCACCCCGCAGGGATAAAAAAAGCTTTACCTATATCACAGTTCCACAGGGTGGTAAGAAATAATTCAACCAGAGAAGGCAAGGAAGAACAACTTACCAACATGTATCAAAAATTTAAAGAAAGGAGATATGAGGATGAGGTGTTACAGGAAGCCTATGCCCAAGCTGTGAATATGACGCAAGATCAAGCTTTAACCAGCAGTGAACAAAATAAGGACCAACAAACCATGGACAGATTAACATTTGTCACTGAATACAGTCCGGATAAGAGAGATTTCAGAGGTGTCTTAGATGAACATTGGAAAATCATATCAAGTGATAAAACGTTACCTCTGCAAGAAACTAGACCCCCAATGATCAGCTATCGGAGGGGCAAATCTCTAAGGGACATATTAATGCGTCCTGATATGACTCAGGCTTACATGAGTTCTACATGGCTTAGACAGGGCAAGAAAATTGGATGTTTTAAATGTTTGGGTTGCACTACATGCAGTGCACTAAATACAGTGTAGTGAATTCACACATCCATGGACCAATAAGAGGTTCAAAATTAAGTACCGTGTGACCTGTACAACTGTTTTCATTGTATATCTGTTACACTGTATCTGTGGCAGATTTTACGTTGGAAAAACTACAGATGATTTGCGTACACGAATGGCGAATCACAGGGCGGCCATCAGAACAGCGATAAAGAACGGAGACTCTGAACAGCCAGTGGCCAGGCATTTTGCTAAACATGGACATACGGTCAAGGACCTGAGATATGTGATCATTGACCATGTCCCCCCCTTGCCCAGGGGTGGTGACAGAGGCAAATTATTGCTACAAAAGGAGTCTAGATGGATCCACACACTGGACACATTAACCCCTAAGGGACTGAATACCAATTTTGATTTACATTGTTTCCTGTAAGGAGACAATGAAATCTAATAATAACATGTGAATAAACATCTGGTTACGGGAGGGAGTTGTTTAATACTAAATCTTGATAGGACCAAACATTTAAAGCATGACCACTCCAATATAGTTAAAATTTCTGCATTTATAATCCAGAATTGTGACAGAGAGCCAGCTCTATTTTTTCAATGTTAATTCCATTTTTAATTTTCAATTATGAAAGTTTTACATATGTCTCATAGTCTCTCTATGCAGATTTACTATCTGCAAGCATATTGCTGTCAATACTTAGCCGCCCACCCCTTCCTCAGATACCGGGCTAAAATGCCAGTGTATGACGACAATGACTCTGATGTATATATCAGTCATTTGAAACCTTATGATTAGAATACAGATGAGGATGTCTTACAAATGTAAATGGGGCGTCTTTGTACTATGTAGATGTTATTCTTACAGCACTGTTCCTTTGTATTTGATTAAGCATTACCGTTGCTAAGTTAAGGTAATTTTTACTTTGCCTTTTTTTGCAGTTGGCCTGCTGGGGGTTCCGTAGTGCTGCCTCGCGCATGCGCAGTTGCGCAGAGTAAACGCTGCCGGAAGCCCGTCGCAGGCAGAGCTGGATGTTTGCACCTGGGGTAAGAGATTTTATTTATGTATATAAAGGGCTTGCACTATGTTATATGTTATGTTTGACAAAGGGGGAAACCCCGAAACGTTACAGATTGATTAAAGTCCACAGTGGTGGTGAAAATAAGACCTAAGAGTGCAGTCTCTGTTTTTGTCTATATTATCTTTATGTACTGCACCTAGGCATTATATGAACAACGTGAGTGCTTGGTGACCACAATTATATATATATCCTTTTCTAACAGTGCAATAACCAGTGCCACATTGCATGTTTGGAGACAAACTCACCAGTTTTCATTTGAGAAGATAAAACAGTAGGACCTCTACACATAATAAGCTTAAAGGATACCATAATATGCTTAAAAGTACTGTGTACATTAAGGGTCAGATTACAAGTGAAGCTCTAATTTATGGTGCAATCGCAAACTGGCAAATTCACACATTTGCAGGCACACCATAAATAACCAGCCATTACAACTGGCTGGTTACTGCTATCGCGAGCTTGTGGTGGCAATTAGTGCTCAAAAAATAAACCAGAGGTCAGACCTCTGGTTCATTTTTTTTAATGTGCCCCAATTGCCCCACCAAAATTTGTGTAGTCCCTTTTTACAAAGATAAAAGAATAGCATTTTTAATTTAAAAAAAAAAAAAAAACTGCACTAAGCAGTTATAAAGGGTTAAATGGAGTGGGTGAAAAAAATAAAAATAACGGTCTATGAGGACTGTGTGTTTACAGTAAATATATATGTATATGTCTATATACATACATATTTATGTGTTAATATGTGTATATTTGCTGCCCATCACTGCGGAATATACTGTATCTTCTTTCGCTGCACTAGTTCTCATGACCTGTCTGACGGAATGAAGATAAGGCACCCATTGGAGCCTGTGGAAGCGTGCGCATTTACAATACCAGCACACAATGGCGTGCGCTGGTATTACGCGTGGAACGCAAATATCTCGCTCGCATAAGCGCAATTTTGCGCTTCACTCTTAATCTAGCCTTAAATAAGATTTTTACTGCATTATTTAATTTCACATTTTGCTAATAATTTTCATGTGAATTATTATGTATACTTTATTATTTATTTTTACATTTTTCTTCCAATATGCTTTTTTAAATTTATTGAGTAATTATTATGTATGTATGTGCCTTTCTATGTTAAATTTGCCTTTAGAGAATCTTGTAAAACACTTTGCTTTGTAGCAATGATGGAACATTTTTTTTACAAATTTGCCTGAACATAGAACTTTAGAGATTCAGGCCCTTGATTTAAACAACCTCTCAATCCACTATTTTAAAGGGACTTAAAGGTCAAAATTACTCTATTATCAATTTTACTTTGTTGTCTTGGAAAAGCATAACAAGATAGGCTAATGAGCAGCAGTGCTGGGAGCTAGCTGGTCACATGATGTGTTCAGCTGTCACCTAGTAGGTCATTGCTGTTCTGGAGCTCACTTTAAAGGACAAGTCAACATACTAGATTTGCATAATCAACAAATGCAAGATAACAAGACAATGCAATAGCACTTAGTCTGAACTTCAAATGAGTAGTAGATTTTTTTTTCTGACAATTTTAAAAGTTATGTCTTTTCCACTCCCCCTGTACCATGTGACAGCCATCAGCCAATCACAAATGCATACACGTACCATGTGATAGCCATCAGCCATTCACAAATGCATACACGCTTATTCTTGCACATGCTCAGTAGGAACTGGTGACTCAAAAAGTTTAAATATAAAAAGACTGTGCACATTTTGTTAATGGGAGTAAATTGGGAAGTTGTTTAAAATGGCATGCTCTATCTGAATAATGGAAGTTTAATTTTGATTTAGTGTCCCTTTAACTATTTGTTTAACCCTTTTGCAGGAGTTAACATATGAAAGAAATAGCATGGTAAAGAAATGTACACATTAGAGCATTTTCTTGTTACACTTTTATGTTCTTTTAATAATCAGCATACATAAACCTAAATTATAAAAAAAAAGCCGTAACAAATTAATCATAACGCTAATATTTGTGACAGATTGATTTGGTTAAAAACAAAAATAACTTCAGCACAAAGTTACATTTTCATGGCATCTTAATTGATATTAAGAACTCTGCAGTTTTCCTCTTGCAATGGAAGAGCTTGGTCTTTTTTGACCTCTTCTATAATAACCTAGGGCCAATTTTTATCACTTTGTACTGCAAGGTTTTTTTTAGTCTAAATGTGTAAACAAATAGATGGAATGTAATCTCAAAGACTAAAGTGTGATGTGAAGTCAAAACATATAACAATTGTAATGTTTGAAAAGCCTGCTTTGGTATAGGTCATGATCTTTATAGGACTATAGCTCTAAACATGTCTTACATTTCACTGTGGATGTATAAGACCTGATGATTAGCATTGACTGGTTGATGTTAGAGGTCAAACAAAGCCAATAACATTTTAAAGTCTAATAGTGGTCTCCATAACACATCCAATATTCACTCCAACACAATTTACTAAGTAGTCAGTGCTAATCTAATAAATGAACAAACTGAGTGTATGCAGAATTTTTTTGACTCCTTGGCTGTAGAAATACCATGTGCCATTAAAATAATGGATTTAATGTTGAAGAGCTGTCTTACACATAATCAAAAACCTGCTTGCACATTTTGATCAATGTTTAACATGTAAAATCATTTTGTAAATAAATAAATAATATGATAAATAATATTTTTGAATCATATTCCAAAAAGTGTTACAATGCTTCTTCTTGTGGTTGTATGTAACTATAATATGTATTATGTGATAAAGGTGACACATAGAGGCTAATTTATCAAGGGGAGGGGAGCTAATCAGTTCCTTTGTTGTTGTTTTTATAATGTACAGGGTGTCTGATTATTAATGTGTCTATTGTTCCCTATTCAATCTTGTCAAGTAAAACTAATGATTGATTTTAGGGACAGCCAGTGTGTGATACAGATATACACAGTTATACACAAGGCTGGTGCTACAATAGAGGAAAAGAAGGTAAATTAAATTAATGCCCACATAATTGAAATTCAGACAAACTGAATGCTCAAAAAAGTCTGACACAAATTTTTTGCCAGTGCACATCTCTAATTTCATGCTTCTTTAACAACCATAATGCAATATTTTCTGACTTACCCTGAAACACTTATTTTCATATAATAGGATAATTTATATTAACAATACAACATTAGATTATGTCTGTTAATCCTTGCTATAAAGTTAACTACCAGGGAACTAGCTAGGGAACAGAAAATAATCCCACTTAGCTCAAGTATTCTTCCACCAACCCACAAGATATCCATTTATGTGATTACAAACACAGTATTAAGTCTCTAACCACCCCCTTCCTTACCACAAGGAAGCACGAACCACACTGGTTTCCTTATTGCTATTAGACAGTACTTTTCAGCCCCTTCCACAACAATTAACCCTAACAGTTAACTCCTCCACTACAATTAACTCTGCTCCACCATTGTCCAGTTCTCTTATACAACGGACTCCATGTACTAAGCAAGCTTGCTTCCAGCAATATAATATTTGAGGTGGCGGATTGAAATCACCCCAAAGACAATCACTCGGGGGGATTGACAGTCTCTTCTGCCACACAAGAGAAGGGGGTAGCATTACACACTTGAGTGTGATGGTACATACGGGCACTGGACATACAGGTTCCGCTACTTATTTGTACAGACAGATTCACAAGTTGAGAACCTTGTCCTCGTGGCTCTTAGTAAATAGTGCCAAATATTTTAATTAATACTAACTAAAGTAGTTGACAGAAATGAGCCTGTGCACTCCTATAACTGAATAATCACTGTTTAAACAATTAGAAGAGTGGATGGGCTGATTTTGTTAAACTAAACTCTTCCACCTCAATCCTGATTAGTTAGTTATTTAAGCAGCCAAGACCTGAGAGTTATCCAGTAGATTAAAGCAGATGGAATCTGACATCATTAAAACAAGATCAAATAATATAATTGTTACTAGATGCTCAAACCATTTCTTGTCATATGTGTATACCATACTGTGCATTACAGTGTAAACCTCTTTTTCATTTGCTTCTTGGTAAAAACTATATATAATTTGCTTGATTTCCTTCCATAGGCTGGAAAGAATTCACCTGCCGTTGGTTTACAAAGAAGCTTTGCAAATTGAATGTCCATAAAATATGACAGGTGTACTTTATGGTTGAATAAATTGAACACCTCATAAGGAATGTATGTTCATATTCACAAAGCAGTTCATGCATTATTTAAATGTTCCTGAAATAGATCTTAAATGCAGTAGACATTCTACTTCAACTGTGTGAGTAACTTTAATAAAAACAAGTTGAGTATATTTCCAATAAAAAATTTCTATATTCATAATAGAAAAGTATTTGTCTAAACAAAAATGATAAAGAATTAGAGAAATATTTGTTGGTGAAATTTTTCTTTTTTTTTAATCCCTTCTTTGTAGAATAAAACTGTTGATTTAAATACTTCTTTATTAAAGGGACATAAAACAATTTGAGAAAGTAACATAAAATGATAACTCGTATATATCTAAAAAAACCTCTGCAATATACTATCATTATTTATTTTATCCCCTTTTCCTGTAATTCCATTCTGAAATTGTGAGCTTTTCAGTTGCTTTTAGATCAGCCCCCCCCCCCCCCCCATTTGTCATGTGCAATTTTTGACAAGTGACTACAACATATATGCACTTTATTCTTAAGTGTAGTCAAATTTGCAAATGTTGTAAAGGTAGTAACATACAAACACAGAAAAACACAGACACACATAAGGATTCACATATAGACACTCTAGCAGACACACAAAGAAACACACAAACAATCTCAGAGACAGACACCCACACAGACACTCAGCACTTGTTTACATTGTGAACTGACAAGTAATGAGGTAGACTACAGTTTTATAAAAAAAAAAGGAGATTTACAAGACAAAATAAGGAATTCTGATTGTCTTTTTGTCAAGGAGGATCCAACTATATGATGACAACAGCCTGCAGTGGCTGAAAGGAAGGGCCCTGAACTGCCTAAACAATAATTTAAAGGTTAAGTGGTGGATTGGTGACTTCCAGAAAGGTCTTATTTGTCTCAAAGTCTTTAGAACGATGTAAATAATCAAGAGTAAGGTCAAAATATCCTAAAAAGGAGCAGACAATGGACACAAACACACACAAACTCAAACACAAACTTGCACATAAACCCAAGAAAACACCCACAGAGACAGGCTTAGAAAACACACAAAGACATACACACTCACAGACACCCATAGTAAACACACAAAGACATACACACTCACAGACACCCATAGAAAACACACAAAGACATACACACACACAGAGACACCCACAGAAAACACACAGACATACATACACATACACCCTCACAGAGATATCCACAGAAAATGCACAAAGACAGGAACACAAACCCTCACAGAGAGATCCACTGAACAAAAAAATACATAAACACTCATAGAGACACCAACAAAAGCACAAAGATATAAACACAGACACCAACAGAAACACTCACAGGAGGCAACATTTCTGCACATTGCCATCCCATAATTCCCTCCATTTTCCCCAACCAAGAACACCACTTCAAATCTGGTGTACAAATGTTCCCATCTGTCAGCTGTACTTATGGATTTTGAAAATGCTGTACTCTATATGGTCTTGGTGGAACCATAAGCTGTAGTGTAAACTGAACAGTGTTAAAGGGACAGTCAACACCAGAATTTTTGTTGTTTAAAAAGATAGATAATCCCTTTATTACCCATTCCCCAGTTTTGCAAAACCAACACTGTTATATTAATACACTTTTTACTTCTGTGACTAACTTGTATCTAAGCATCTTCTGACCGCCCCAAATCACATGACTTTTAGTTATTATCTATTGACTTGCATTTTAGCCAATTAGTGCAGTGTCTGCCACTAGCCACGGGCTTGATCACAATGCTATCTATGGCCTACAAGAGCTAGCTCTCCCCTGCTGTGAAAAGTAAATAAAATAGAGGCGGCCTTCAAGGGCTTATAAATTATCATATGTGCCTTCCTAGGTTTGCTTTCAACTAGAATACCAAGAGAACAAAGCAAAATTGTTGATAAAAGTAAATTGGAAAGTTGTTTAAAATTACATGCCCTATTTGAAAAATTAAGGTTTTTTTTGGACTTGACTGTCCCTTTAAGTTAACCTGTCTCATTTCAAACAATGAGCAATTTTAGCCCAAGAGTATAACATTTTATGCAGATGTAGAAATCTTTAATAAAATGCCTCCTGGAATCTGGAAAGTCCTTGCATAAAGGGGCAGTAAACTGGAATGTAATTAATATATATATATATATATATATATATATACGTGGAGAAGATTTAGTAAATTCTACTGCGCTAATCCCTGTTGTATTAAGGTATTTAATTTAAACCTATTACAATTGAGCCAATAATTTCGGCTGGTATGCAGTGTGTAAAATGAAGCCTATGAACACAATCTAAATAAAAGGAGTTCATATATAAAGTTTCATTCCAAAATATATATCGTCCATACAATCTATGCGGTATTCAGCAGTATTTTGAACAATATTTAGAACAATAATTTATCAGTAGCACTTCTAATGAGGAATCCTTAAGCGGTCTCACAGTTCAATTACTTCTGTGTCCTCAATCGTATGAGGTAAGTGATAGATGTTTAAGCAAGCCAGGTATGGAGCAAGATTTCTTCCAATTCAGCCAGTTTCTTCACTTTTCCTCAGCGTCAATCAGCATTGCCCTGCTTCTTCTCTCTTCACACAATTGGCTCACCTTCCACAGAAACTCCTGTGTGTGTAATTAGGAATGAAGAAGGAGACCAAACATAGTGTGATACCGTAGAAGCAGTGGTATATTTATTAGAATAAAAATAGTACTCACAAGTCTGTCCTCAAAAACATGAGGTATAAATACAGCGAATAAAGGATTAAAATCAGAGTACAGCCGGAACTCAGTGCCCACGGGACACCACAGTAGAACCGAGAGGTGCACAACGTATTGGAACAGCCAGATTCAACACCCGGGTAGCCTGACGCGTTTCAAAGTCTATAAGGACTTCTTCATCAGAGGCGGTGTTGAATCGGGCTTTTCGTAAGATATTTGTATTCTCCCGCCTTTGCTTGGAGTGGGTGTGTGAAGCTGGCTGTTCCCTGATTGGTTGTCACAATGGGTTTTGGCAACCAATCAGACTGAATGCTTTACGAGTATAAGGAGTGTAAACACACATTTGTTATAATGTTACACTGTTAACATGTCTTGCTTAAACATTTAAAAAGGAAAGTAGCAAAAAAATACTTTCATATACATATATATATATATACACACAATTTGCTTATTAGTAAAATTGCTAAAATAAAGCGTTTCAATTTAAAATGAAGATGCGGAACTTTAAAATTAATGAGTTTTTCTCTCTAATATAGTGCATAAACCTATACACCCCCTTGTCTTTATTGGACCTTCATTTTCCGTACAAAAAGTGTTTAATAAATATCAGAGTAAAAAAGAAACAGTACGACTTTTAAAAGGTTGGTCTTGTTACTCGTTTTTCTGCAAGCATTTCAATTTAAAATGAAGATGCGGAACTTTAAGACTTAATGAGTTGTTATGTCTAATATAGTGCATAAACCTATAAACCCCCTTGTTTCTATTGGACCTTTATTTTCCGTACAATAAGTGTTTAATAGATATCAGAGTGAGAGGAAACAGTACAAAATTGTATCTGCCAAGAGGGCACGTACCATTTGTGTATTGAGAAGGAAACATTTCTGCATGGTTTTAAATATTTTTCAAATAATAGTTGTGCTTGTTTCATGGGGCCCACTGGGCCCCTGACAGGAGTCACCCTATTCGCCCCCTGATGGTGGCCCTGGCCGGATAGCAATCAGCCCGATCGGGGCAGCATTGCACAAGCATTTCACTAGAAATGCTTGTGCAATGATAAATGCAGACAGTGTATGCTGTCGGCATTTATCAATGTGTGGCGGACATGATCCGCTACAGCGGATCATTTCTGCTTGCACATTAGTAAATCGCCCCCTAAAGCTTTACACTTTTTTTTTCAATATTTAAACAACTAATGAAAATGTATTAAGTGCCAGATTACGAGTGGAGCACAAACGTTTGCGCACAAGAGATATTGGGTTTTTGCAATAATTTGTGCGCAGGTTAAATTGTGCTAGTATTACAAGTTGAAAGAATACACGTTTGCTTGAGCACATTTCAACTTAATGTTCATCGGGTTAGCGCATCCTCAGAGCTAAGATTAACTGTTTCAAGAAACAAAAACTCTCACAAAACACATAAAAAATGCATTACAAAGTACAGTTACCCTCATAATAACACTAATATAATTATTAAAAAAATATTGCACATAAAACTCATAAGGGCTGAAAGATATGAGGTCTCAGGTGTTAGGAAAAAAAAAGCAGGCAAAGGGCTTTAACATAGAGATTACATACATATACATCTCTAAAGCTATATATGTATGTACTGTTTATATACATTTCTATATATGTTTAATATATATTTATGTATTTATATGTGTATTTATGTATTTACAGACATATATATACATATAATCATATAAATACATATTAATACATACATAGAGGTGCATTGGATCCGTTTGCAGTTAAGTAGATGAAAACATGGAAAAGCATTTTTATGCAAAAATCACCCTATATTATAAAAAGTCTGGTATGTTTGTCCGATGCAGTCATGCACAGTAGAGACTGCAGTGCGAGACAAACATACCTGGTCTTTTTAACGACCAGCACCGATGCGCAGTAGAGACCGGTCATTAAGCCCTCCTGGGCCTCTCTCTGCCACAATCTCACTAAAAGTAGTGAGATTGCGCCATTTCTGCATGCCCCACGAGTGTGGCACTGCAGAAATAGTCTTGCAGAGGTACTAAAACAGAGAGGTACACTCTGTGTCCCTCTCTGCCTCAGGCAGCTGTGGTGCCTATCGTTGGTGGTGTGGGAGGGTTAGGAAGGAGGCGGGTGGGTGGCCCATCACTGGAGGGGGGCAAAAGCGGGTGGGACCACTACGCTGCCTAAAAATTCTATTAGAGCGGCAGGGAGGGGGAAGGAGGGAGAGGGGATCCAAGTGGATGGGGGGATCAGAAGGAAGGGAAAGGTTCTTGTCTTGGAGGGAGAGTTGGGTAAATGAAGGAGAGGTGGGTACATGAGGGAGAGGTTAGGGAGTTTACACAGGCTTTAACACTAGTATTTAATAGTGTTATAATGTGTGTTTTTTAAAGTAAAATATTCATATATTTGTCGGGTTATTGCACATGAGAATATGCAATCGGGTGCTTTTTCCACGTATTTTGATCCATTTACTTCTATGGGGAAATAGGTTATTGCATGCACAATATTGTACGTTTGGCTTTTTGCGCACATCAGGTTTTCTCGAAAGTAATAACTTTTAATTATTAACTTGAAATACAAGCACACGCAAAAAGTTTATTTCTAGCGCAAATAGTGTTTTTGTGAAAGCGCTAAATAGCACTCCACTCGTAATCTGGTCCTTAGTGTTTAATGTCCCTTTAATAGTATGTAACTCAATATTATATTAATAAGGCATAGTATTTGTATTATTTGTTGCATTAAGACGATATTAAAGCCATTTTTTATTGATACATTACATAGCATATAATACCAATAAAACACTGGGGGCTATATACGAGTGGAGCGCTAACATTTAAGTGCAAGCGAAAAGGGGTTTATCATGGGTGTTTGTGAGTATTGGGTTTTTTGCTCGTATTACAAGTTGAAAGTACATGAGATAGCTTAAGCTCAATTGAAGTTAACACTAAGGGTATTGTGACCTTTGGTTATTTGTTTCGCGAAACAAAAAAGTGTTCCAAAACAAATCAAAGATACATTACAAAGTACAGTTACACTCATAATAACATTATCTAATAAAAATGAGATCCTAAAGGGATCTGACTGACAGTCTCACATGTTTAGTTGATGCACAAGAACAGTGGCTGGTGCTGCACAAGCATTTTATGCTAAATTTAGCTCTTTTAATTTATTGGGGTAGATTTACTCTATATTGAGCGGACATGATTCGCTATAGCAAATCATGTCCGCTTGACATCGCTAAATGTGGACAGCATACACTGTCGACAATTATCATTGCACAAGCATTTCTAGTGAAATGCTTATGCAATTCCGCACCCTCCCGATAAGATTTAATTTAGTGGGGTAGATTTACTCTATGTCTAGTAGACATGATTCGCTATAGTGAATTATGTCTGCTCATCATCGCTAAATGCTGTCAGCTTACGCTGTGGGCATATATCATTGCACAAGCATTTCTAGTGAAAAGCTTGTGCAATGCCGCCCCCTGCTCACTGGCGGCCTATCCTAAAAGGTCTTATGACCACTGCTTCTTAACTTCCATTTCAGACGAGCCTGAAACGATGGGCCTCTGAAGGAGCGTCCGCTGCTTCATAAATAGAGCCCAATATCTCTTTAAAGGTTGGTTTCAGAGCTGCAGTATTAAAGTAATTATACTCATAAGATATAATACTAGCTTTTCATTCCTTATCTCTTTTTGTTCTTTCTTTCCTTTTTTCTTTCTTTCTTTCCTACTTTCTTTCTTTCCTTCTTTCTTTCTCTCTCTGAGTTGATGAAATCTGCACATTGTACCACCAATTGTGAAAGAATATTTTTAATAACATAATTTATGTAAGAACTTACCTGATAAATTAATTTCTTTCATATTGGCAAGAGTCCATGAGCTAGTGACGTATGGGATATACATTCCTACCAGGAGGGACAAAGTTTCCCAAACCTCAAAATGCCTATAAATACACCCCCCACCACACCCACAATTCAGTTTAACGAATAGCCAAGAAGTGGGGTGATAAGAAAGGAGCGAAAGCATCAACAAGGAATTGGAATAATTGTGATTTATACAAAAAAATCATAACCACCACAAAAAGGGTGGGCCTCATGGACTCTTGCCAATATGAAATAAATTAATTTATCAGGTAAGTTCTTACATAAATTATGTTTTCTTTCATGTAATTGGCAAGAGTCCATGAGCTAGTGACTTATGGGATAGCAAATACCCAAGATGTGGAACTCCACTCAAGAGTCACTAGAGAGGGAGGGATAAAAATAAAGACAGCCAATTCCGCTGAAAAAATAATCCACAACCCAAATCAAAAAGTTGTAATCGTTATAATGAAAAAAACTGAAATTATAAGTGGAAGAATCAAACTGAAACAGCTGCCTGAAGAACTTTTGTACCAAAAACTGCTTCTGAAGAAGAGAAAACATCAAAATGGTAGAATTTAGTAAAAGTATGCAAAGAAGACCAAGTTGCTGCTTTGCAAATCTGATCAACAGAAGCTTCATTCTTAAAAGCCCAGGAAGTAGAAACTGACCTAGTAGAATGAGCCGTAATCCTCTGAGGTGGGGGTTTACCCGACTCCAAATAAGCATGATGAATCAAAAGCTTTAACCAAGAAGCCAAAGAAATGGCAGAAGCTTTCTGACCTTTCCTAGAACCAGAAAAGATAACAAATAAACTAGAAGTCTTTCTGAAATCTTTAGTAGCTTCAACATAATATTTCAAAGCTCTTACCACATCCAAAGAATGCAAAGATCTTTCCAAAGAATTCTTAGGATTAGGACACAATGAAGGGACAACAATTTCTCTACTAATGTTGTTGGAATTCACAACCTTAGGTAAAAATTTAAATGAAGTCCGCAAAACCGCCTTATCCTGATGAAAAATCAGAAAAGGAGACTCACAAGAAAGAGTAGATAATTCAGAAACTCTTCTAGCAGAATAGATAGCCAAAAGAAACAATACTTTCCAAGAAAGTAATTTAATGTCCAGAGAATGCATAGGCTCAAACGGAGGAGCCTGTAAAGCTCTCAAAACCAAATTAAGACTCCAAGGAGGAGAGATTGACTTTATGACAGGCTGGATACGAACCAAAGCCTGAACAAAACAATGAATGTCAGGAAGATTAACAATTTTTCTGTGAAACAGAACAGAAAGAGCAGAGATTTGTCCTTTCAAGGAACTTGCAGACAAACCCGTATCCAAACCATCCTGAAGAAACTGTAAAATTCTAGGAATTCTAAAAGAATGCCAAGAGAACTTATGAGAAAAACACCATGAAATGTAAGTCTTCCAAACTCAATAATAAATCTTACTAGATACAGATTTACGAGCCTGCAACATAGTATTGATCACTGAGTCAGAGAAACCTCTATGACTAAGCACTAAGTGTTCAATCTCCATACCTTCAAATTTAATGATTTGAGATCCTGATGGAAAAACGGGCCTTGAGATAGAAGGTCTGGCCTTAACGGAAGTGGCCAAGGTTGGCAACTGGACATCCGAACAAGATCCGCATACCAAAACCTGTGTGGCCATGCTGGAGACACCAGCAGTACAAACGAATGTTCCATTATGATTTTGGAAATAACTCTTGGAAGAAGAACTAGAGGCGGAAAGATATAAGCAGGTTGATAATTCCAAGGAAGTGACAACGCATCCACTGCTTCCGCCTGAGGATCCCTGGACCTGGACAGATACCTGGGAAGTTTCCTGTTTAGATGAGAAGCCATCAGATCTATTTCTGGAAGCCCCCATATCTGAACAATCTGAAGAAACACATCTGGGTGAAGAGACCATTCTCCAGGATGTAAAGTCTGGCGACTGAGATAATCCGCTTCCCAATTGTCTATACCTGGGATATGGACCACAGAGATTAGACAGGAGCTGGATTCTGCCCATGCAAGTATCCGAGATACTTCTTTCATAGCTTGAGGACTGTGAGTTCCACCTTGAGAATTGACATACGCCACGGTTGTGACATTGTCTGTCTGAAAACACATAAACGGTTCTCTCTTCAGAAGAGGCCAGAACTGAAGAGCTCTGAGAATCGCATGGAGTTCCAAAATATTGATTGGTAATCTCGCCTCTTGAGATTTCCAAACCCCCTGCGCTGTCAGAGATCCCCAGACAATTTCAGACGTCTTTTGTCTGTTAGAGACAAAGTCATGGATACTGAATCTATTAGGAATCCCAAAAACGTTACCCTTGTCTGAGGAATAAAGGAACTTTTTAGTAAATTGATCCTCCAACCATGTTTTTGAAGAAACAACACTAGTTGATTCATGTGAGATTCTGCAGAACGTAAAGACTGAGCAAGTACCAAGATATCGTCCAAATAAGGAAACACTGCAATACCCCGCTCTCTGATTACAGAGAGAAGGGCACCGAGAACCTTTGAGAAGATCCTTGGAGCTGTTGCTAGGCCAAAAGGAAGAGCAACAAATTGGTAATGCTTGTCTAGAAAAGAGAATCTCAGGAACTGAAAGTGATCTGGATGAATTGGAATATGAAGATAAGCATCCTGTAAGTCTATTGTAGACATATAATGCCCTTGCTGAACAAAAGGCAGAATAGTCCTTATAGTCACCATTTTGAATGTTGGTATTCTTACATAACGATTCAAAATTTTTAGATCCAGAACTGGTCTGAAAGAATTCTCTTTCTTTGGTACAATGAACAGTTTTGAATAAAACCCCAGACCCTGTTCCAGATATGGAACTGGCACAATTACCCCAGATGACTCCAGATCTGAAACACACTTCAGGAAAGCCTAAGCCTTTACTGGATTCACTGGAATGCGTGAGAGAAAGAACCTTCTCACAGGCGGTCTCACCTTGAAACCTATTCTGTACCCTTGAGAAACAATGTTCTGAATCCAATGATTTTGAATTGAATTGATCCAAACATCTTTGAAAAATCGTAGTCTGCCCCCTACCAGCTGTGCTGGAATGAGGGCCGCACCTTCATGCGGACTTGGGGGCTGGTTTTAATTTTCTAAAAGGCTTGGATTTATTCCAGAATGGAGAAGGCTTTCAATTGGAAACTGTTCCTTTAGGGGAAGGGTCAGGCTTCTGTTCCTTATTCTGACGAAAGGAACGAAAACGGTTAGCAGCCCTAAATTTACCCTTAGATTTTTTATCCTGAGGCAAAAAAGCTCCCTTCCCCCCAGTGACAGTTGAAATTATAGAATCCAACTGAGAACCAAACAATTTATTACCTTGGAAAGAAAGAGATAGCAACGTTGACTTAGAAGTCATATCTGCATTCCAAGATTTAAGCCATAAAGCTCTTCTAGCTAAAATAGCTAAAGACATATACCTGACATCAATTCTAATGATATCAAAAATGGCATCACAAATGAAATTATTAGCATGTTGAATTAACTTGACAATGCTATATACATTATGATCTGGTACTTGTTGCGCTAAAGCCTCCAACCAAAAAGTTGAAGCCGCAGCAACATCAGCCAAAGAAATAGCAGGCCTAAGAAGATGACCTGAACATAAATAAGCCTTCCTTAGATAAGATTCAAGCTTCCTATCTAAAGGATCTTTAAAAGAAGTACTATCTGCCGTAGGAATAGTAGTATGTTTAGCAAGAGTAGAGATAGCCCCATCAACTTTGGGGATTTTTTCCCAAAACTCCAATCTATCAGACGGCAAAGGGTACAGTCTCTTAAACCTTAAAGAAGGAGTAAATGAAGTACCCAAACTATTCCATTCCCTAGAAATTACATCTGAAATAGCACCGGGAACTGGAAAAACCTCTGGAATAACTACATGAGGTTTAAAAACCGAATTTAAACATTTACTGGTTTTAATATCAAGAGGACTAGACTCCTCCATATCTAATGCAATCAACACTTTTTTTAATAAAGAATGAATAAACTCCATTTTAAATAAATATGAAGATTTGTCAGTGTCGATATCTGAGGCAGATTCTTCTGAACCAGAGAGATCCTCATCAGAGATAGATAAATCAGAATGCTGGCGGTCATTTAAAAATTCATCTAATTTATGAGAAGTTTTAAAAGACCTTTTACGTTTATTAGAAGAAGGTATAACAGACAGGGTCTTCTGAATAGAATTAGAAACAAATTCTCTCACATTAACAGGAATATCCTGGACATTAGAAGTTGAAGGAACAATAACAGGTAATGGACTACTACTAATGGAAATATTGTCTGCTTTTGAAAGTTTATCATGACAACTAACACAAACCACAGCCGGAGGAACAGTTGCCACAAGTTTACAACAAATGCACTTAGCTTTGGTAGAACCGACATCAGGCAGCAGCATTCCAGAAGTAGATTCTGATACAGGGTCAGATTGAGACATCTTGCAATATGTAATAGAAAAAACAACATATAAAGCAAAATTATCAAATTCCTTAAATGACAGTTTCAGGAATGGGAAAAAATGCAAACAGAATAAGCCTCTGGAAACCAGAAGCAAAAAGAAACAAAGACTTAAATAATGTAAAAAAAACTGGTGCCACGTATGACGCTCACAATTGACACATTTTTTGGCGCCAAAAACGTCTGCAACAAACACGAGCGTCATAGACGCAACTACGTGAAAACTCTCGGCGCCAACTAAGACGCCGGAAATGACGTCATAACGTCAACAAACGTAATTCTCGCGCCAAAAAAGTCTTGCGCCAAAAATGACGCAATAAATTATAGCATTTTTTGCTCCCGCGAGCCTAACAGCCCGCAATTTAGAAAAAAAAGTCAATTTGAAAAATTTACAGGTAAGAATTTTTTTTTATTCATATGCATTTCCCAAAATGAAACTGACAGTCTGTAAGAAGGAAATATACTGATTAACCTGAATCATGGCAAATATAAGTATAAAACATATATTTAGAACTTTACATATAAAGTGCCAAACCATAGCTAAGAGTGTCATAAATAAAATAAGACATACTTACCAAAAGACACTCATCTACATATAGCAGATAGCCAAACCAGTACTGAAACGAGAATCAGCAGAGGTAATGGTATATAAGAGTATATCGTCGATCTGAAAAGGGAGGTAGGAGATTAATCTCTACGACCGAAAACAGAGAACCTATGAAATAGATCCCCGTTAGGATGACCATTGCATTCAATAGGCAATAATCCCTTCACATCCCTCTGTCATTCACTGCACTCTGAGAGGAAACCGGGCTTCAGCATGCTGCGAAGCGCATATCAACGTAGAAATCTAGCATAAACTTACTTCACCCCCTCCATAGGAGGCGAAGTTTGTAAAACTGAATTGTGGGTGTGGTGGGGGGTGTATTTATAGGCATTTTGAGGTTTGGGAAACTTTGCCCCTCCTGGTAGGAATGTATATCCCATACGTCACTAGCTCATGGACTCTTGCCAATTACATGAAAGAAACATTAATTTTGCATGTAGAATTTTTCACCGTCAGCAGCATTTTCCAACTCAAGAGCAATGCACTATAGCTCTGGATCACAGCTTTAGCTATGCATTTAACCCATTACAGGAGTTAAATTCATACGGCTAGATCACAAGTTTTGTTGGTAAGGCTGTGCGGTGCTAACGCTCCTTTTTTTCTTACTGCTCCCTTTAAACAACGCTGGTATTACGAGTTTTCTGCAAGCCGGCGTTAGCGTCAGAAAAGTGAGCGTTGAGCAAAATTTTGCTCCACATCTCACCTCGATACCAGCGTTGCTTACGGTAGCAGTAAGCTGGCTAAACGTGCTTGTGCACGATTTCCCCATAGGAAACAATGGGGCTGAGTTGGGTGAAAAAAAACCTAACACCTGCAAAAAAGCAGCATTCAGCTCCTAACGCAGCCCCATTGTTTCCTATGGGGAAAGAAAATTTACGTCTGCACCTAACACCCTAACATAAACTCTGAGTCTAAACACCCCTAATCTTACACTTATTAACCCCTAATCTGCCGCCCCCGCTATCGCTGACACCTACATTATAATTATTAACCCCTAATCTGCCGCTCCGGATACCGCCGCCACCTACATTAAATTTATAAACCCCTAATCTGCTGCCCCCAACATCGCCGACACCTACATTATAGTTATTAACCCCTAATCTGCCCCCCAATGTCGCCGCAACTATATTAAATTTATTAACCCCTAATCTTCCACAGCCAACGTCGCCGCCACTATAATAAAGTTATTAACCCCTAAACCTAAGTCTAACCCTAACCATAACCCCCCTAACGTTAATATAATTTAAATTAAACAAAATTAATTTAACATAATTAAATAAATTTAATAACTACCTAGCTAAAATAAGTACAAAATTACCTGTAAAATAAATCCTAACCTAAGTTACAATTACACCTAACACTACACTATCACCTAACACTACACTATCATTAAACTAATTACCTAAACTACCTACAATTAATTACAATTAAATAAAATAAATTAAATTACGAAAAAAAACCACTAAATTACAGAAAATAAAAAAAAGAATTACAAGAATTTTAAACTAATTACACCTAATCTAATTCCCCTAATAAAAAAAAAAAATTCCATACCCTATACTAAATTACAAATAGCCCTTAAAAGGGCCTTTTGCGGGGCATTGCCCCAAAGTAATCAGCTCTTTTACCTGTAAAAAAAATACAATACCCCCCAACATTACAACCCACCACCCACACACCCCTACTCCAAAACCCACCCAATCCCCCCTTAAAAAACCTAACAATAACCCCCTGAAGATCACTCTACCTTGAGCCATCTTCACCCAGCCGGGCACAAGTGGTCCTCCATACGGCAGAAGTCTTCATCCTATCGGGGCAGAAGAGGTCCTCCAGACGGTAGAAATCTTCATCCAGGCGGCATCTTCTATCTTCATAATTCCGGAGCGGAGCGGGTCCATCTTCAATCCAGCCGACGCGAAGCATCCTCTTCAAACGAAGTCCTAACGAAGAATGAAGGTTACTTTAAATGACATCATCCAAGATGGCGTCCCTTGAATTCCGATTGGCTGATAGAATCCTATCAGCCAATCTGAATTAAGGTAGGAAAAATCCTATTGGCTGATGCTATCAGCCAATCGTATTGAAGTTCAATCCGATTGGCTGATCCAATCAGCCAATAGGATTGACCTCTCATTCTGTTGGCTGTTCCAATCAGCCAATAGAATGCGAGGTCAATCAGCCAATAGAATGCAAGGCCAATCAGCCAATAGAATTGACCTCTCATTCTATTGGCTGTTCCAATCAGCCAATAGAATGCAAGGTCAATCCTATTGGCTGATTGGATCAGCCAATCGGATTGAACTTCAATCCGATTGGCTGATAGCATCAGCCAATAGGATTTTTCCTACCTTAATTCCGATTGGCTGATAGGATTCTATCAGCCAATCGGAATTCAAGGGACGCCATCTTGGATGACGTCATTTAAAGGAACCTTCATTCTTCGTTAGGACTTCATTTGAAGAGGATGCTCCACGTTGGCTGGATTGAAGATGGACCCACTCCACTTCGGAAGGATGACGATAGAAGATGCCGCCTGGATGAAGATTTCTACCGTCTGGTGGACCTCTTCTGCCCCGATCGGATGAAGACTTCTGCCGTATGGAGAACCACTTGTGCCCGGCTGGGTGAAGATAGCTCAAGGTAGGGTGATCTTCAGGGGGTTAGTGTTAGGTTTTTTTAAGGGGGGATTGGGTGGGTTTTAGAGTAGGGGTGTGTGGGTGGTGGGTTGTAATGTTGTGGGGGGGGTATTGTATTTTTTTTTACAGGTAAAAGAGCTGATTACTTTGGGGCAATGCCCCGCAAAAGGCCCTTTTAAGGGCTATTTGTAATTTAGTATAGGGTAGGGAATTTTTTTTTTTGGGGTGCTTTTTTATTTTATTAGGGGGATTATATTAGGTGTAATTAGTTTAAAATTCTTGTAATTCTTTTTTTTTTTTCTGTAATTTAGTGTTTTTTTTTCTTGTAATTTAGTTTATTTAATTGTAATTCATTGTAGGTAGTTTAGGTAATTAGTTTAATGATAGTGTAGTGTTAGGTGTAATTGTAACTTAGGTTAGGATTTATTTTACAGGTAATTTTGTACTTATTTTAGCTAGGTAGTTATTAAATAGTTAATAACTATTTAATAACTATTGTACCTAGTTAAAATAAATACAAACTTACCTGTAAAATAAATATAAACCCTAAGCTAGCTACAATGTAACTATTAGTTATATTGTAGCTATCTTAGGGTTTATTTTATCGGTAAGTATTTAGTTTTAAATAGGATTAATTTATTTAATTATGTTACATTTATTTCGTTTAATTTTAATTATATTTAAGTTAGGGGGTTAGGGTTAGATTTAAGTTTAGGTGTTAATAAATTTATTATAGTAGCTGCGACGTTGGGGTCAGAAGATTAGGGGTTAATAAATGTAGGTAGGTGTCGGCGACGTTTCGGGGGGCAGATTAGGGGTTAATAAAATTTAACTAGTGTTTGCGAGGCAGGAGTGCGGCGGTTTAGAGGTTAATACATTTATTAAAGTGGCGGCGATGTCAGTCGGCAGATTAGGGGTTAATAATTGTAGGTAGGTGGCAGCGACGTTGGGGGCGGCATATTAGGGTTTAATAAATATAATGTAGGTGTCGGCGATGTTAGGGGCAGCAGATTAGGGATTCATAGGTATAATGTAGGTTGCGGCGATGTCCGGTCGGCAGATTAGGGGTTAAAAAAAAATATTTTAATGTTTGCGATGTGGGGGGGGGGCTTAGTTTAGGGGTTAATAGGTAGTTTATGGGTGTTAGTGTACTTTTTAGCATTTTAGATAAGAGCTTTATGTTCCGGCGTTAGCCCATACAATTCTTAACTACTGACTTTCAAATGTGCTTGGAGTCTTGACAGGTGAGGCTGTACCGCTCACTTCTTCCAAGACTCATAATACCAGCGTTAGGCAAATCCCATTAAAAAGATAGGATACGTAAGTGACGTAAGGGGATTTGCGGTAGCCTCGAGTCGTGGAAGAAAAGTGAGCGGTACACCTGTACCTGTCAGACTCGTAATACCAGCGGGCGTTAAAAAGCAGCGTTGGGACCTCTCAACGCTGCTTTTTAAGGCTAACGTAAGACTCGTGATCTAGCCGATAGTTAGCAATGAAGAAGTATTAATCAAGATACTCTGTGACCGTGACAAGAGAAGTGCTTATGACAAGGGAAGTAACACAGTTTATTGTGACTAGGTAACACACACCTGACCTGCTCTTTGAGTAGAACAATATAATTTCCTTCAAAAGAGTTTGAAAAACAAAAATAGAATGGACCTTTTTTTACCTTTGAGAATTGTTTGTATTTCTTAAAATTCCAGATATTTGAAGTCAGCCCAGCCCACTTGGGTAGGTAAATGCATTACCTGTTCTCTGATTAATCAGCACAGTGGCATAAACTAGGATTGGTAATTTTCTACTGTTGACTAGGTATTAATTATAGAAAAACGTCTATCTTTTAGATAGTGATGATCAAAGTAAATTTGTATGATGATTCAGTGCCTACTCTGTTTAGAATTGTAGCTCATATATCGCTTGAGCATATAGTTTTAACTATATATATATATATATATATATATATATATATATATATATATGGACCGGGACCTTTCCCTTGAACTATGCCCAAATAAATCCCAAAATAATTTATTGGCTTGGCTTTCATTGGTAAAAATGTGAAAATCTTTTTTTGAATTTTTTGGAATTTTTTTGAATATCCCTTTAAAATTTATACGAAGGCTTTCTGTGTAAACAAACAATTTAAAAGTTATAAATATAAATATATATATATATATATATATATATATATATATATAAATATATATATATATTATATATATATATATATATATAAATATATGAATAGTATATCTCAAATACATAATTCAAACATTAAAATATAAATATATCTATATATGTATATACTGTGTGTGTATATATATATATATATATATATATATATATATATATTTATATATATATATCTGTAATTTTTCAGTTATTTTCATATAATTCTTGAGTATTTTATTTTTTCATTTTAATGAGAGATATTTTAGTTATCTTTCATATAATTCTTGAGTATTTTTCTTTCATTTTAATGAGAGATTGTCAATATTTTGACACCATTCATGGAACATAATTTTTCCCTTTTTTTTAGTCAATTAAACATATTTATCTTCATTAAACTGGTTTCTGTTTGTTTCAAACTCCAAGATACATTGAGGGTAATTTATTGCAGGACTATTGGATATAGTTATATGACTACATTATTTTTACTGTATATAATTAGTTATAGAAAACAAAAGGTTTACATGGTTTCTACTGACAGCCTGTACCAAACATTTTATAATTTCAAAATAAATATATGCATTTCTGTTGCCAAATTAAAAATCGAAATGTTCTCTAAGGATTATGACATCAGTTGCATATTACACACATAATTCAGTTTAGTAAAAATATGTATATTGTGAATTAATTCATTTTCTGAAGATAGTTTTTTTTTATTATTATTATTTTGCTCAGGCCCTGTAGCAAATAAAGTTGGAAGTAATTGGAAGCAGGTGAATATAAATTTACTCAGAAAATGTCACATATCTGCTAATTTACTATTTTATAATGGAATTATACTAAAAATGGAAACTATTCAATATTAATTTTCATTTGTCCTTGATGCAAATGAAAAAAAAAAAGTTTAATGTGCACCTTAGTTTTTCTTTATTTAAACTAAACTCACCAGAGTAACAGCTGTGTGAGCATTTACCATTCAGCAACTCTATTTTACTTTCAGCTGAATGGTAAAAACAAAACAAAAATCAATCAGCTTTATCAGTGTTGAGTTCACACTTTACTGTAATCTTGAGTGATTTCAACATAGTTTTGTGTGAATTCAGGGCTAATACTGGACTTTAAATAAGACTGTTTTTGACTTTATGGATAAATAGATATGAACATTACTACAAGGGAAATATAAGGCATGAAAAATACATTCTGAGGTCATTTTAATACCCCATAGCCTCTGTTTCCTGTAATGTTTAACCTTGTTAAGTTTTTTTTTTCTATATAGGTACATAAATATATAGGTTCTATGCTATATTCATAAATGGCAGAGTGCCACCCTGAAGCATATTCATTCAATGAAAGGATATGTGTAAAACAGCAGAAAACGTATTATATTATTAAATGCCCTTTTTGTGGATGTAACACATTTTAAAAATGGACTTTAATATGCCGTTAAATAAAAAAACAAAAAAACTTTCTTAGGTACAAAGTTTATAAGTGTATGCAGCATGTGTGCCTTGGTATAAGCTCTAACACAGCATACTTTTCTACTTACACGTATATAAAACATACACTTTATCATCCTTCAGCATACTTTACTCCCTTAGAAAATCAATTTGTACCGTAGGACCAATAAAAGCTTTCTGCAGTTGAGAATAACACTTTTATGAGTTATGAGATTACCATAGCTGCTGCTCAGGTAAACTTTGACATAACAGAAAAATATGCTGACCCTTAAGAATGCTATCTTTAAAGCCAGCATCAAGACGGCATTTCAGAACTAAGTTTATTTCTGCTCTAAACTGAACATCGTGTCTGAAAGAACTCAGTATGTTCTCAACCTCATCATTATTAATGTCTTACACTTTGCTATGCTAATTATACTATTATTTTATTATTTTTATTTATATTATTACATATATATAACACAAATAAAGACCTATTGTTCTAAAAATAATTAGCTATATTAATGCATTAATATGCCAAATAACATACAATGTTTTGCTATGGAAGAAGGCAACATCCCAATAAAAGGCTTAATTATGAGTGAAGCGCTATTTAGAGCTCCCGCTCAATGTAAACAGCGACCGGTGGAGTTTTTTTGCACTTGTTGGGTTTTGCTCATATTACGAGTTGAAAGTAAAAACGTTGCGCATAAGTGATAACCAGACATGCGCAAAAAGTAGAACTTCAAATATCATAAATTTGTTAACGTATCCTCCATAAACTTCAATGGAGTGTGAAAACTGAAAAAACCTAACACCCATACCAACACCCATACCAATGCACAATACAACATATTTACCTATGTAAAGAACATTGGAATGTAAATTTAAAATATTTACACTACATACACAGTTAAACACATTATTAAGGGACAATCTACTCCAGAATTTGTATCGTTTAAAAAGATAAATAATGCCTTTATTTCCTATTCCTCATTTCCCAAATGCATTGAGATAAGGGGCAGCCTTAATTAGCTTAGGTTTAGCTTTCAACTAAGAATTCTAAGAGAACAAAGCAAATTTGATGATAAAAGTGAATTGGCAAACTGTTTAAAATTGCATGCTATATCTGAATCATGAAAGTTTAAAGGGACACTCCGGCCAAAATTTAAATTCACATAAAATAATTATATCTTTGAATAGAAACATATTTGCAATATACATATATTGGCAAAAAGGCTTCTAGTAAAAGTTATCACTGGTTTAGAGTTAGCATTTTTCTTTGCGCATTTTTGTAATGCATAGATGCATCCTATGTTTAAAATGTAGATGTGACTAGAACTTTAAAAAAATGGACATTAAAGTGTTCAGTAGTTTTGCATAGATTTTACTGGACAGCCTGCTGAAATAACAAAACCTCCAATTCAATACTTGATGCATGGCAACCCTACTCACAGCTCACCAAAACAAGTGTATTTTGGTAATTTACCAGATTCATAATATATCATTGAATAAGCCAATGACAAGAGCCATAAAAGTTCAGCCACCATTTAGCAGCTAGCTCTCAGCTCTCGAGCCTACCTTGGTATACTTTTCAATAAAGGATATCAAGAGGACAAAGCATATTAGAATACAGAAGTACATTGGAAAGTTGCTTTAAAATTATATGCTGTATTTGAATTAGGAAATATTTTTGGGAGGTTTCATATCTCTTTAATATATTGCAAGACAGTCAAATATACTGTGACTACAAGGTACTCACTGTTCCTTTAATATTATTTCATGACTTTTTAACACGTGTAAATAGTTCTTTATCGTGCTGTCTCTCTTTCTGCATGATGATAAACATATTTAGTTTGTATGTCCTTGTAAGCATCTTATAGCAAAAATCATAACAGAGTTGATGCTGTAAAAAAAGTCATTTAAATAGGCCTGTTACATCAGCCATGCTTTCCTGAACAACTATGAGTTACATATAATAAAGAGAGAAACATTAATATAATTTCACTATTCAGGTTTCCCCTTGAACACCCTGCTGCATGGGTAACTAATATAGTGTCCAGGAAACCAAGGCGGTTCTTCCAATGTGTCATATCGAAACTTATGAATATCACAGTTAAGAAAAATTCTAATTTATTTTTAATTTTTATGATCATTTTTATTATTGAGCTAGTCGTCTTACATCAATTAATTTGCATTGTGTGAAACATAATAAAAAAAATAAAAATAATTTGTGTAAACAGTTGTGTATTAATTTGATTTTTTTTGTGTTCTTAGCCCAACATATAATGCATTCCATGTGCTAGTTTTTTTTTTTTTTACAGAGATATGACATAGCCATTATCTCCACTGTAAACATGATAGATAACTAACATAGATATATCTAGCCCGAAGCATCTGCTTTTCTAGTGACCTTGTGCGCATCATTGTATAAAGTACTTATGTGACGTTGTAAGCTCATACAGAGATGTACTCTGCCTACAGAATTCTAAGCACACAACACAGTTGGAGACTTATTAAATTGGTATTACAATTAAACCGCTACAGACCATACGTTTTTTAAGTTTCTTTGGCAGTGTTGAGTATTTTGTGCGGCATTTGATGCACTTAAGGTCTCTATGTAAAATATGATAAATTGGTAAAGGCATGAAGAAAAGGCTAATCAAGTACAAAGTGTGATATAATTCATGTAAATATAAATAATTGCTTGCTTTCTGAAAAAAAGAAAAGAAAGAGAAAACTGGAAAAAAGTAATTCACTGTAGCTGTTTTTTAGCATATCATTTCTGGTTCATATTGTCCCAGTTGGTGTTTCATTCTTAAAGGCTGTAAACATTCCCCACTTAAAATCATGATCGGTTGACTGCTGGAGCTTTTTAAATTTTGAATTTAAATTATAGTGAGATATCACTTAAGTGAAATAATAATTGCAGGTCTTGAACAATTTGACACCGCATGCCTGCTGGGAAATGTGTCCAATCTGTAACTAAATAGCTGGGTGCCATCCCTTTCTGTGACATTTACACAAGAAATGCACTTCTGTTCACAGGACCCATTTCCTCATTTCTTCTGCATGAATTACAAACAAAACAGACAACTTTAAAATAGAGTTTGTATCCAGTAGAAATGATAATTCTTATTGTTTCCTTTTTCTTTCCTTGAACCACATGGGTATCAATTAATTACGGAAACAAATTAATGGATTACAGTTTCTGAAAATTTAAGCAAGTTTTTTTTTTAACTCTGTGTTCAAAGCAATCATACTGTATTTTTATGTCAAATTTAATGGTTTAAATATGAGTAAAATTAAATTGCCAGTGATTTTAAAGTAACATAAAGCACCGTGTATTTCCAAAACATTTTTGTAGTCTTAAAGTAAATTAAAATGTTATACATATACAGTATATATATATATATATATATATATATATATATATAAACATTGTAAACAGATAAACATCTTCTTTGCTCCAGTTGGGTTTAATGGCCAAACACTCAACCACCATTTGACTTATTTCAAGGAACTTATCAGTACTTGTTTCTGGAGTAGACAATTATAGCTTGCAGTATATTATTGCAGTATATTATCTGCTCGCCTCTGAGATCAGTCTTGGATAGATATGTAAGTGGGTTAGGCTAAATAATTACTTTTGAAACTAAAAGCAATGTATGTCTGTGGACAACTTATCTATAGGGATATATTGTTTGCTGATTGATAATAATCATAATTATTTTTTTCAAAAAATAAGATACTGCAATACATTTCACAGCACTACTTGTGGTATGTATCCAAATAAATCTGTTTTTATATGAAAACTAGAATAACTATAGTTAAATGTATCTTAAATTTAATTTAAAGTTAAAGGGACACTAAACCCAAAAAAATTATTTCATGATTCAATTAGAGAACACAATTTTAAACAACATTCCAATTTACTTCTATTATCTAATTTGTTTCATTCTTTAGATATCCTTTGTTGAAAAAATAACAATGCACATGGGTGAGCCAATCACGTGAAGCATCTATGTGCAGCAATCAATCAGCAGTTACTTAGCCTATCTAGATATGCTTTTCACCAAAGTATATCAAGAGATTAAAGCAAATTAGATAGTAGAAGTAAATTAGAAAGTTGATTAAAATGTAATGCTCTTTCTAAATCATGAAAGAAAAAAATTGGGTTTCATCTCCCTTTAAAGGCAGCATCTCTTGTTTTACTGTATTACTGTCACGTTAAGTTCCTGGCATCAACCTGCATAACTTCAGGGAAAATATTATAATATGTACATTTATGATGATTCTATCTGTTTAATACATGAAACAGATTTATAATAACAATAATAATAATAATGACTGTTCACTATATATGCATTTGAAACAGCATGTTGATACTATTTATTCATTTTTTTATTGCATGGTATTTGTGGGTGATATAAAAAAATAACTTGTGTAATGTCTAAAAATCCTGTATTCTGTCCTCTATTTTGTAGATATTTTAAACTATGTTAATTTACTGTTAACCTTATAAATATTAGAATATAAAAACAAGCGAGTATATTAATCTGTTTATTACACATTACAGAATTCTATTAAATCTTTTTCATTGACTGCAAGGAGTATCTTTTCAATTATCCAATCTGTTGCTGCAACAGAAACAAATGAGAATAAATTAAAAATACTGACACCAAAATCTATACCTATTGTTGCCGTTTTCAGCAGATGTGCAACAGCCCTTTTTATGTAATCTTATTCTTATAGGTGACTGAAAATAATCAGTTCCGATATAAACCACAACTAAGTATATGTAACCATAAATGGGTGTCCCAATAGGTAGCTTAGCAAATGCCCCTCCGGGGATTTGCCTTCTTATATCCAAATATAAGCTCCGCCTCCCACATGAGTACTTTTTTTTTTATTGCCAATTGACCATCATTTTGTAAAAAAGCAACTTTCCCCTATTGCATATGTTTTCACTGGTACACTTTATTTTTTGCCCCCTTCCAGAAATAAAAATCTGCAGTCGTCCACACATAGAGGTCCATTCATCAAAGCATGAATAAGTAGAATTCCCATGAAGTGAGTCATCAAGCATTGTTATCAAAATGATCTTGCACATTGTGAAATTAAATCATAAAGAGAGTTGCCCACAATGACAGCTCAGCAGTATAAAGATATTTAAAATATTATTTTGCACCAACATTAAAGCTGTGAGAAATATTAATGTTTAAAAAAGCTTGTTACAAAATACACGTCCTTTCTTCACGATGGTGGTCACATTCAGAGGAGTGCAATTGTGAAAAGTTACTCAGGCACAATCTCCATAAAACCCATTAAAAATCACACAAGTAGGTGTACAGTTAGAATAATGCTAACATCAGATGGTCACAGATTATTATCTCTTGCAAACTAGGGTTTGAAATTAAAGTGTTATTTACAAAGGTTTTTTTCCCCCTTTTATCTAAATAAATTAGCAACTTCATTCTTTGCATAGTTTGATGCAGGCAGGCTCCCGATTGATCTGTTCACTGCATGATAACTGGAAATCTTATTGTGATAGACTAGCTGAAAGCAAGGCTGTTTGGAGATGAAAAGCTTTTTTTCTGTATTGTACTTAAATTATTTAAAAAAGTGGGGGCAGTGTTGTAAATAAATTAGAAAAATCATTTTCAATAATATAGAAAAAAATGGCATTACACAATAAATAAATATTCACACTGTACTAGTAAAACCCCCAGATATTATCCATAAACAAACAAAAAAATAAATAATAAAGAAAAATAAGTACATTTATTTATTTAATACAGAGTAAACATTGTATTATTTTGTGTGTGGTATTATTTTTTATATTCGTCTCAGATCTTTATTGAATCATTTTTATTTACATCACTGAACATCTCCCCCTTTTTATATGTATGGTGTTTGTTTTTTATATAACAGCTGAGGTTTTTTTTGTGCTCATATTGTTTATTGATTTATATTTATCTAGAGGGCACTCTTTTTTTCTTGTTGTTTATCTAAATGATGGTAAGATGGTTTTTAAAAGGAATTACTGTTTAAAAAATCTTTGTATACCAAAATACTATTATATTATTTTTCTTTATGCTTAGGGGCCTATTTATCAAATGTCTTGGGGACCTGATCCGACACTGCGAATCAGGTCTGCAAGACATCGCTGAATGCGGAGAGCTGGTGCAACGCCGCCCCCTGCAGACTCGCAGCCAATGGGCCGACAGCAGGGGGTGACAGTCAACCCGATCGTACTCGATCGGGTTGAATCCCGGCGATTTCTGTCCGCCTACTCAGAACAGGTGGACAGGGTTATGGACCAGCAGTCTTTGTGACCTCTGGTCCATAACTTGTGTTTCTGGCGAGTCTGAAGACTCGCCAGAAACACGGGCCATCATGCTCCGTTCGAAGCTTGATAGATAGGCCCCATTGTCTTTCTCTACCAATAGAGTTGTATGAGTTGTCCTTATCAAGCAGTGAGCTACAAATCTTAGAATATTTATTTCTATAAACGTACATTTCTTCAATTCAGAAAGGTTTTCTTTCTCCATGCAAAACATTTCACCATCCTTGATATATGCTCTTTCTTTTCCATTATAGGTTTTTTAAGCTTAATACCCATCTAACAGGATAGAAAGGTTGAAAAAAAATCTTCTTTCAAAATATTTTTACTAATCAAACTTTTAAAATATTCAGTGATTTGAGAAAAATGCAATTATTTAAAAAAAAATCATATTCTCTTTCTGTTTCTTTTTACAGATTCAGTCAAACCAGCCATTAAATGTCTGTAGGCTCTCCTGTAGTGAGCTCTCTGATATGCTGTGGGAGACGCTGCAAAGGGTCATTTGCAGGCTTGGCTTAAACGGGAGGGTAGCATAGGGAATATTTATTTAGTATTGTAATATTAACAAATGCCAAATTACATATAAGTATATATATATCTATATATTTATATTGCTAATATATTTTCAGTTTAATGCTAATACATGTGTGCGTCGATTTAAGCATGTTTTCCAAAATATTATTTTTATCTGCATTTATCAGCTTGACATTTGGATAAAAGTTTTTAAATGAAAGTGGCCATGCATTTTATAGTCAATTGAAATGGAAGGCATTCAGGCATTCCACAGCATGAACAATGCCCTTATGTTTCTGTATGAAGTGTTTAGGGAGCAGACTTCTTATGAAGCAGTTAGAGATCCAATATTGCTATGTGTGATTCAATGTTTTAGGCTATAACTTCTGTGTGAAATGCCTTTAATCTCTAGTCCCAAGAGTCTTTCATTCCTAAATATAGAGTGAAAAGTAAAAGGTTGGATGACCCCACTGATATGTGTTTCATAAAGCAGCTCATGGGATAAAATTTGCCCTAACATCAAGACTAACGCCTACGGAAGGCGCAAGATACAACATTTACTACTAGATTAAAAATATATTTTTTTAAAAATCACTGCATAAGTGCATAACAATGTTTACACAATGCGGTCAATTTATCAAAGCGTCACTCTCAGTGCATTCACTGGCGTCAATACGCTAGCCAGACATCACTGATGCAGATCTGAATACGATACCCTTATTTAAAAAAAAAAAAAGCCATCAAAAACACACGCGTCAAGTACGGTGTGAAGAGCATCGGACTGTTGTTAACTAACAGTCATCGATGTTGCGCTTATTCTGGTTTTTCCCAACTATTTCATTACTGTCCATGAACAAGCACATTTATCTAAAGCTAATCTTTATTTTTCAACTGTTAATGTCCAAGAAATAGCTACATTTATACCTCAACAAACAATATCTCATAGAAATTTATTTTTATTTTTATTTGTTATACAAAATAATCTGTTAAATGATACTTTCACATAAATGAATGTGTATTTGTATTTCTAGAAGTCATGATATACTTTTATCTCATGTTTTTTTTTTATAAATGATTATTAATGCTAGAATTTTACATATATCTTTGCACATACTTCTTGTATGTATATACTATATATATATATATATATATATATATATATACACACATATCCTATACTATAAAAGGCCAAGTGTGTTTGTCCGAAGCTGTCATGCGAAGTAGAGATAGCACGAGGACAAACACACGTGGCCTTACAGTCCCTAAGTCTCTGCAGTGCGAGCAGAAGTGGGCGTGACCGAGCGTGATGTGGGCATGGCCAAGCGTGAGTGTCGTGAAGGGGCGTGGCCGAGTGTGAAGGGGGCGGGGCCAGACGGGCCGTGAAAGGCTGTGTAGTCTGAGAGCTCAAAACAGCTCAAAAGAGGGGAGAGAGGGGTAGGGAAAAGATAAGAAAGGTGAGAGAGATCAAGAGGGGAGAGAGAGATCAAGAGGGGAGATAAAGAGAGCACAAGAGAGAGAGCAAAAGAGAGGGAGAGAGACAGCAAAAGAGAGGGGGAGGCAGAGCAAAAGAAAGGGGAGAGAGAGATCAAAAGAGAGAGGGGAAGAGAGAGAGACAGAGGGGGGAGGGGGAGAGAGAGAGTCGGGAGGAGAGAGAGAGGGGAGGAGAGAGAGAGGGGAGAGAGAGAGAGGGGGGAGGGAGAGATAGAGAGGGTAGGGAGAGAGAGAGGGGGAGGGGGAGGGGGGAGAGAAAGGGGGGGAGGGGGGAGAAAGAGGGGGGGAGGGAGAGAGAGAGGGAGGGGAGAGAGAGTGGAGGGAGAGAGAGAGGGGAGGGAGGGAGAGAGGGGAGGGAGAGAGAGATGGGGGAGAGAGAGGGGAGGGGGGGGGGAGAGAGGGGAGGGAGAGAGAGAGAGGGGAGGGAGAGAGAGAGAGGGGAGAGAGGGGAGAGAGGGGGAGAGAGAGAGAGAGGGGAGAGAGAGGGGGGAGAGAGAGAGGGGAGAGAGAGACGGGGAGAGAGAGAGAGAGAGAGAGAGAGAGAGAGGGGGGAGAGAGAGAGAGGGGGGAGAGAGAGGGAGAGAGAGAGAAAGAGAGAGAGAGAGAGAGAGAGGGAAGAGAGAGAGATAGAGGGGAGAGAGAGAGATAGGGGGGAGAGAGAGAGAGAGGGGAGAGAGAGAGGGGAGAGAGCGAGAGATACAGGGGAGAGAGAGAGAGATAGAGCAAAGAGAGAGAGGGTAGAGAGATAGAGGGGAGAGAGAGAGGGAGAGAGAGCGATAGAGGGGAGAGAGACAGGGGGGAGAGAGAGCGCAAAAGAGAGGTGAGAGAGAGCGCAAAAGAGAGGGGTGAGAGAGAGAGCACAAAATAGAGGGGGAGAGAGAGCACAAAAGAGAGGGGGAGAGAGAGCGCAAAAGGGGGGGAGAGAGAGAGCGCAAAAGAGGGGGGATAGAGAGAGCGCAAAAGAGAGGGAGAGAGAGAGCGCAAAAGAGGGGGAGAGAGAGAGAGCGCAAAAGAGGGGGGATAGAGAGAGCACAAAAGAGGGGGGAGAGAGCGCAAAAGAGAGGGGGAGAGAGAGAGCACAAAAGAGAGGGGGAGAGAGCTCAAAAGAGAGGTGGAGAGAGAGCTCAAAAGAGAAGGGGAAAGAAAGCGCAAAAGAGAGGGGAGAGAGAGAGAGCAAAAGAGAGGGGGAGAGAGAGAGAGAGAGGGGGAGAGAGAGAGCGCAAAAGAGGGGGGAGAGAGAGCGCAAAAGAGAGGGGGGAGAGAGCTTAAAAGAGAGGGGGAGAGAAAGCACAAAAGAGAGGGGGGAGATGGAGAGAGCAAAAGTGGGCGGAGGGAGAGAGCGCAAGGGGTGGGACCGCTGTACCCTGCAAAAAATGTCCCGTGTGAACGGGCTTTAGGACTAGTGTATATATATATATATATATATATATATATACAAGGAAAATTTGACACTGGCGCTAGGGAGTATCAAGAAAGCTAACCTACAAGCCGCTGCCCAGGTGGTGCAGAACACATGATCCAACATCTAAATAAATATCAATCCAAGATAACTCAGAAAAAAATCATTTTTATCACGTGAAATTGCACTCTCTTACAATAGACCCAGGCAACTGTTTTGCACAGTAGAAAGGCTCTGCAAACCAGCATGCATGCTTAGCCCCAACCAACTTTTCTCAGGATAAATGTGAAGCATTTTCAAACTTCTTAAGAGACAAGATTTCCTCAATCCAAACCACTGTCACAGCAGGCCAAACATTTACACACCAGAACCACTACAATTGAATACCAGATTGCCACAGTTTATCGTCCACTTTTACAAATGTGGATATAAAAGGAGTTAAAAACACCATACAAAAAGTTGCACCCTACTACATGTGACTTAGACCTTGCTCCAACTCAGCTCATATCTGTTTGCATTGAAACACTCCCCCCAGCCCTCACAGTGTTCACTAAAAACAGGAGACTTCCCAGATCCTCTAAAAGAAGCTGTGGTAAAACCACTCCTAAAGAAACCTTTATTAGAGCCAGACTGCATGAATAATTACAGACAAGTAGCATTTTACACCATTGACCATAGGATTCTAATAGAGCGCTTGCAGCACATCTAGGAGACACAGTCCTTAACTGGTTAATATCTTTCCTCGCTGGTAGATCACAGAGAGCAATATCAGGATCAGGTTCATCAGCACCAACAAAACTGGCCTGCAGAGTTCCACAAGGATCCATCCTGTCTCCATTCTATTCGCAATTTACTTACTACCACTGAGGGACATCATTAACCGACATGGCCGAAGGTATCATTGTTATGCTGATGACACACAACTCTATTTCTCCTTTGCTCCAGATACTACAGACCCAGCATGCCGCATAAACAGTTGCTTAACAGACCTCAAAGAATGGATGAATGCTAGCTGTCTCAATGTGAACCCGGACAAAACAGAGTTACTCTTGGTGAGAAGACCCCGGCCATCAAAAATATCCCACTATCACCCAACTGGCCTGGAGCTTGGAGGCTCTGAACTCGTTCAGCAACGGTACAAAACCTCTGGAGTGCTGATTGATGCTGGACTATCTTTAAACAGCAGATTTCCTCCGTAATAAAATCTGTCTACTTTCATCTGAAAAACATAGCCAGGGTACAACACTTAATTCCACCAGATGATATGCCAACATTAATCCATGCATTTGTATCCTCTAGGCTAGATTACTGCAATGCACTCTACTTGGGCCTCCCAAAAAAAGAACTCCATCGCCTTCAGACGGTACAAAACACAGCAGCCAGACTACTGACCCTTCAAACTCGCTCCTGCCACATATCACCTGTTCTCCACTCCCTGAATTGGCTTCCAATTAAATGGTGAGCATATTTTAAAATTGGCCTGCTGACCTTCAAAGCCTTAAACAACCAAGGCCCACAGTACCTGAAAGAGCTCCTGACACCCTACATTCCATCCCGCTCACTTAAGTCAGCCAACACATCCTTCCTCTCAGTGCCAAGAATAAGGACAAATTCAGGCTCCAGAGCATTCAGCCATGCTGCCCCTAAGTTCTGGAACTCTTTACTGTGTGCAATCAGAGAGGCACCATCCTTACAGACTTTTAAAAAAAAAAACTAAAGACCCACCTCTTCCATCAGGCATTCAGTCGACTTATCTGACCTTCAGAAACTCCTAAATTTTATGTCTTTACGTTGGTATATTTGCAAAGTGCTTTGAGTCTCAAAGGGAGAAAAGCGCTATATAAATCGCTAATTATTATTATTATATACCTATTAGGAAAATTAGGTTCCCTACTAACCCAAAACCCAATACAAAGGAATTTTTTCTACACACACACACACACACACACACACACACACACACACACAAACACACACATATATATATATATATATATATATATATATATATGTGTGTGTTTGTTATGTCAAACATCTTTTGCAAACGTATTTACATGTTTCTAAATTCCCACTTTTTGTTTTAAACAATGTTGTCTTTAATATCTCTGTGTTTATTTATACCACTATATAAATAAAGTGTCAATTTATTATTATTCTGAGCAGGAATAATTGCAAATATAACATGTAATCAGGGTATCATATATATTTATTTGTAATCAATGGATATTTTAAGAGCTGGGCCAGTTTTCTCTCTGTACCTGTGTAACCCCTCCTGATTGCAATCTAGTTTTAAAAACCACCCCTTAACAGGTGTTATAAAATGGGCTGGCATATAAGATGACATTTCTTACTGAAAAATAAATTAATGATAAGGAAGATTAGGAAGCAATACACTGAAAATAGCATGACAGTAAAGAAGTGATTTTAATTTCTGCTGTATCTGAATCATGACAGTTTAATGTTAGGTTGGCTATCCCTTTGAGCTATCAGTTTAAGATTATATTGAATCAAACATCAATTCAAATTTTAAAATCCTTGTCTAAAATATTACACTGTGTGTCCTAATGTCAGCATCAATGTTTATCTTTAATTCTAAATTCACATATACATACTTTCAAAGTATAATACACAATTAAACAAATGGCACTTACAAGTTCTGATGAGTGATCAATGACACAAGTATCGAGCATTTTGATTCGTTAGTGATAGTCTAAAATAGATATTTGAATCAGATTGGCTGATGTCATAAATCATGTGATTATGCATATTCCAATACAAAGTAGTTTAAAAATTCACTAGTGTGTGGGTTGTTCAGGAGTTTGCGTCATAATTAGTGCAAAAAGTGTTGCGTCAAAATTGGTGTGAAGTGGAGAGTGTGACTTGTATAAATGGCATAAATATGGTACACATAGATTTTTCACACAAAAAATGAAAAGGAAGTTAGCTATATTTTGTTGCATATTTATTTCATTTTTATATCTATTAGTGCAACAAGTTTGGGGCAAAACTTTTCAACAAATTTGTAGAAATAATATTGTCCCCTTGCATTGTAATGAGAGACAAATTTGTAGCATAATCCATAATTAGTAATGTATTTTTCACTTTTATCCCTATATCTACTAGTGCACCAAATGTTGAGCAATAATATTATTTGATTTAGAAAGGGTATACAATTTTAATAGAGTTTCTAATTTACTTTTATTATGTAATATACTTCATTCTCTTACAGCATCAAACATAAGATTTCTGTGTTTTCAGACTACCATTGAGTTCTATGGCATCCGCGACCTCAAGGGTGGTGGATTGAAAACTAGGTACGCTCCTTCAGAATAGATGCAAGTGTACCTGTTAAATGTTTGATAAATTGGGAAAAGTGTCAAATAGAGTCAAACGTGAATTCAAAACATCTATAATGACGCAAGCATCGATTTGTGTCGGATTGAGATCGCAGGACCGTATTTTATGTCACAAATTTCAACATTTCCCGATCTTGACGCTTTGATAACTTTGGCAGATCAATCTTGCAACAAATACTACGCGGAATTCAAGCATATTATCAATTGACGCTTTGATAAATTGTCCCCAATATGTCTCCATACAGGTCAAGCCTTATACATATTTTATTATACATTAAGAAATAAATGCAACTACTAACCAAGAATTATAGTTCACATTCACTGACGCTTTTTTCACACTAATAGAACACTCAGTATTACACATTAAATCTATATAAAAGAGTGTATCATTGTGTGATATTCAAACAAAAGATTGTTATTTATTATTTATTCAGTTTTCAGTTTAAGGGATTTGTTTAATTGTTCTTACTAGGGAACACTGAGTCAGTGGCTCTATTTATCAAAGATTAGATGCCATTTACACTACAACAAGTTATCAAGCGATCAGATGCAATTTTGCTGTAATCTAATTATACTTGGCAAGGCTCAATTTCTGCCCTCTTCACTTGACTTCCACCCATCGCGATAGTATATTTGCCGATATCTAAATTATCAAGCATTTTTCTTGCTCATTCATGCAGTGAAAGACGATGCAGACATACCTTTTATTCTGTGAGCTTATAGCTTGTGGATACTAAAGGAGTCAATGGTTCACAAAACGCTACATGCAACTAAACATCCTCACCAATAAAAGGGTTTAACACTACCATTTTTTTCAGTCTGACTTTGATACAAATAGAGTGTGCATACGCTCATCAACTGTTAGTTAAAAAATGAATAATTTTACGCTCCTATATTTTTTTAGAGTTCTTAGATGCATAAGATGAAGAAATCAAATACACAACCAGAAAAGACCTGTAACACCACCAAAAAGAAGGTGTCTTCAGGTTCCCCCGGGTTTTCCTTACTTATTTTGGATTAAACCTCCTAAATAATCAAGAAATTGCTTAAAATAAGTACCAAATTCAAATAAAATAAAATACAATAATACATAACATTTTACACTAAACCCATTTTTTTTCATGATTCAGATAGAGCATGCAATTGTAAGCAACTTTCTAATTTACTTCTATTATCATTTTTTCTTGGTCCTCTTGCTATCTTTATTTGAAAAAGAAGGCATCTAAGCTAAGGAGCCAGCAAATTATTGGTTCAGAACCATGGACAGCACTTGTTTATTGGTGCTGTCCAATCAGCAAGGACAACCTAGGTAGTTCACAAAAAATGGACCGGCATCTAAACTTACATTCTTGCTTTTCAAATAAACATACCTAGAGAATGAATAAAATTTGATAATAGGAGTAAAATAGAAAGTTGCTTAAAATTGCATGCTCTATCTGAATCACGAAAGAAAAAATTTGGGTTCAGTGTCCCATTAATGCACAAACTAGTGGTCACTCGCCACGGGTACCAGCAGGCATTAATGGATTGCACAACTAGTCAAAATTGACGCTTTGATTAATCAAGCCCAGTGTCTTAAAACACATACAGATACTTTTTTGCTCTGTTTGTTGCTGTTTTTTCATTATGTACAATAGAGCTCTCTTTTGTACCATGATTTAAAGTATGGATTTGTGTGGCCAACACATATCTACATGGTTTATGAATGGTGTAGCTACAAATAATTGCAAACCTGTATTGTTTACTGCAACAGTCTACCCATCTGTGTAGGAGCCAGGTATGTGACATCACACAAATGTTATTCATGCTATTATGCATAGTTTAAAAATTGAAGATACCTGTATTTGACATAGATTCCATATAGATTTTCAACTATGTTTGATTTTAATAAAACCAAATAATTAATCTACTTTAGGTTTCATTAAATATATATAAAAAATGATTAGGTTCTAATTCTTAAAATATAGCTAAACCTAAAAAAAAAAAGATTACTTTTTTTTAAAGTATTACATTTATTTTTAGTTATTAAGGACTTTTCAATAGTATTACCAACCATGTACTTCTATAATCTTTTTTTCTGCTGGTTCTCAATTTCTGTTATATAGACATTTATTGAACCATCTCAACAAAAATGCTTTACAGTTTTGAGTGTCTGAGAATACTGTTGTCTAATCAGCAATTTTCCACAAGTATATATTTTTTTATCATTTCAGCAATAAAGTAGAAAACTTGCAAATGAGACAAGGGATGGCAGAGTAATGTAATAAAATATAAAAAATGCAATATCCTAACAATGTAGAAGATATTATATAATGGACTCTCAATTGCTCTCCAAATCCTTTTAAGTAAAGCATGTGAAAAGTGTTATGTTCTGCATTAGAGTTAATTCTCACATATTCAAGCAAAAGCAAGTAGAATTATGTGTGGGAAGAAAATCTGTTTTCTGTCAAGGGTTTCTCCCTGGCAATGCGAAACTCAATTAATTAGAACTGTCATGGCAGGAGAAATCAAGAGATTATTTGAAAGTAAGAATTACTATGTTGTTTTTTTCTTTGGTAGCCAATGAGGTATGTTCTAGTGGTTGAGACATTTATAACAGTTAAATTAAATGATTGCATTTTTGTTAATGCTAATCTATTTGGTTATATGTCACAGTATCAATATACAGTTTAAATTTTCAAGAGGAAAAAAACAATGAATATAAGTACATTTCACATATTAATTGCATCTCTGGTATGGTTATAAGGGAATGTTCTGTATCGTGGCATTTATTAAAAACTTTAGCTACTGTTCAATATAATGGGCATAAAAATGTATGGCCAACATTGTATCCATTTTAGGAAGACACACTGAAAAGAATAAGACTGATTTAAGATAAAGAAGCAAAGAAGCCAAGTGAATATTTGATAAAAATCAGTTTGATTCCTTACAACGCATTCCTAAAAATGTATCATTTAAGCGAGGAAGAAAGCCATTTTTTTTTTTTTACTTGTGCACTGCAATTTTTTTTTTTTGTCTGGGACTAGTAGACTAGTAAACGTTATATATATATATATATATATATATATATATATATATATATATATATATATATCAAGCAGATAAAGTGCACTCCAATGGGAATAATTTTTCAAATGGTCACTTTAATGTGAAAGTTTTTGGGCTATAAAAGCCATCCTCAGACAAACAAAGTGTATTTGTATGTCTGAGGACGGGTTTTGTAGCTCGAAAATGTTCACATTAAAGTGACCATTTAAAAATGATTCCCATTGGAGTGCACTTTTTCTGCTTGCTGTTTATAATTTTGCTGTGTCAAGTCTGGAATGCTATCTGCTTGTTACTTATATATATATAATATATATATACATTTTTGTAAATATTTTATTATATCTTTTCATGTTACAACATTGAAGAAATTATACTTTGCTATAATGTAAAGTAGTAAGTGTACAGCCTGTATAACAGTGTACATTTGGTGTCCCCTCAAAATAACTAAACACACAGCCATTAATATTTAAACCGTTGGCAACAAAAGTGAGTAAACCCCTAAGTGGAAATGTCCAAATTGGGCCCAAAGTGTCAATATTTTGTGTGGCCAAAATTTTTTTCCAGCACTGCCTTAACCCTTTTGGGCATGGAGTTCACCAGAGCTTCACAGGTTGCCACTGGAGTCCTCTTCCACTCCTCTCTCCACTATCTCTATCCCCCTCTCTCTCTCCCCTCTCTCTCTACCCCACTCTTTTGCGCTTTCTTTCCCCCTCTTTTTTGAGCTCTCTCTCTCCCCCTCTCTTTTGCGCTCTCTCTCCCCCTCTCTTTTGCGCTCTCTCTCCCCCCTCTCTTTTGCGCTCTCTCTCCCCCTGTTTTTCCGCCCCCTTCACGATCGGCCACGCCCCATTCACGGCCCTCACACTCGGCCACGCCCCATTCACGGCACTCACGCTCGGCCACACCCCTGGCCACGCTCGGTCATGCCTACTTCTGCTCGCACTGCAGAGACTTAGGGACTGTAAGGCCAGGTGTGTTTGTCCTCGTGCTGTCTCTACTGCGCATGACAGCTTCGGACAAACACACTTGGCCTTTTATAGTATAGGATATATATATATATATAGAGAGAGAGAGAGAGAGAGAGCAAAAGATAGAAGACAGCACTCTCTGGTCTTGAATACAAAGGTTGTTTTATTTGTAGTGACATTTCGGGGAAAGCTTCCTCTTCCTCAGAGGTCTTTTGCTATTATTACCCACATTCATGCACCCTGGCAAATCGTGAGACTGTTCGTGAGAGTGCACTTGTCCTATTAACATATATATATATTTATATATATATATAAATATAGTTTAAATGCATATTCCATGTATTCCAACTTGCAGATTATGAGACTATATAAAACATGTACAAATATGTAGGGTGCATCAACTGGTTAAGCAGAGTTAACATACCAAGAGCTCATTTCCATTAAGCCGTAATTCAGTTTGCGTGCACTCGCAAACCGTTAAATAAGCTGTTGGTAGCAATATCGTTTATTGACTGCTTCCAACGGCCGGTTATAACTCAATTTTGGCAACCAGTCTCCGGCTGCCGAAAACATTATTGTGTCCCCTATAAAGTATAAGTAGCCGCTAATTTTTAAATAATACCCGGTTTCCAATGCCCGCATAAACCGCTAATACACTTTCAGAAGCTGCCGATACAGTAACAAAAATTACACCCAGCTCAACTAAGTGTAAAAAAAGGAGAAAGGTGTTCTTTGAGACCTTTTTCCCATTGAAATCTAACCCGATATGTCACAACCCATCTATCCATCATCCCCCCCACATCGCGACTTATCATATTAACCTCTAAACCACCATGCCCCACAATGCAAACTAGCTATTAAAACTATTAACCCCTAATCAGCCATGCCCCCATATCGCAAAGTATCAATTTAAACCATTAACCCCTAACCCGCCATGCCCCATATCGCAAAGTATCTATTTAAACTATTAACCCCTAATCCGTCATGCCTCTCAATGCAATCTAGCCATTTAAACTATTAACCCCTAAACCGCCATGCCCCCATATTGCAAATAATTAATCACTAAGACCCCTAACCTAACACTCCCTAAATTAACCCCATTACATAAATTAAAATAATCCTAAATTACAATTAAAATGATAAATTCTAAATTACAATTAAAATAAAAAACCTAACATTAAAAAAACTAAGTTTAAATGAATCTAAAATTACAAAAAATAAAAAAGTTTAACATTAAATAAAATAATAAACCAAATTATCAAAAAAAAAAATTACATTAGTTTAAATTTATTTATTTTTTATTTTTAAAGTAATGTTAGATTTTTTTATTTTAATTGTAATTCATGACTATTTTAATTTATGTAATGGGGTTAATTTAGGGGGTGTTAGGCTAGGGGGCTTTGTCGTTAGTTATTTGCAATATGGGGCATGGCAGTTTAGGGATTAATAGTTTATTAGGTTAATTGTGTTGTGGGGGTTGGCAGTTTAGGGGTTAATAGATTTATTATGTTAATTGGGATATGGGGGCATGGCGGATTAGGGGTTAATAGTTTAAATAGATACTTAGCGATATGGGGTTTGGTGGATTAGGGGTTAATACATTAGTTATTGCAGTGGTGGGGTTGTGGTTGAGAGGTAGATATTGCGCATGCGTTAACTGTTTGATTTTATTTTAACAGTTAGCGACGGGGAAAATAAGCGCGCCACACTTGTATGCTGTGCAGTATATGCGATTGAGTGTAGTGTAAGGTCGGGTTACCATAGTAACCTATTAATGTTTTAGAAATCTGGCATCGGGTGGAAGTGTTAACACAATGCTAACTTACACCTACACGAAAAGAGCAAGGAAACCTTTTCAATGGAAACCTTGCACTAAAATGGAGCCGTAAATTACTTTTAGCTGTCGGCCGCTTCGGAAGTTTATGGCTCCATTTTTAACGGCTCAATGGAAGCGAGTCCATATGTGTAAAAGAGGCAAAACACATCACAACAAATCTCAAATGCAGATAATGGCAATCAGCCATTTAAAAAGGCTTAAAAAGTTAAAATGTTTGACAATTTCTGATTGGCTATAAAATCTTTCCTCGTCTCCCACTATGATGTCTGTCAACTGGTGATTATTTTATATTAATTTATATAAGGAGATCAAGCACAGGTCTTCATAATTGTAAACTTTACTAAAAATGCTACACACACACACAAACACACACAATGCAAGAGGCACTTCCCGACTATACCATTGTGCACATAACAACAGGTTGATATGGTTCATACCAACTGATAATCTCAATATCACACATTTCCCTTTTTCTTTTCTTTTTAAACAGAAAACTTAAAGTATCTGTAGTTGAATCATATATTTTCTATTTCCTTTTCTTTATTAGTTCCATAAATGGCATTTACCCTTTGAATCAGTCCTAAAGTTTAACACATTTGAAAACCCAGTTGAGCTGGTTTGTTTCCTGGAACTACCAGAATGTTCATTTTATGCGTTTGATTTCCATATTCCAGGAACATACTGCACTTGCAAAGCACTGGGATAAAATCCCCATTATATGTCTTTAGTTTTACTCAGCATTTCAGAAGTTCTGGTTTGTTCTTCAGTTGGTGATGCTTGCGCTCAAGCATCAAATAAGCTTGTACACCTGTATCTACTTTGTAAGCAATATTAGTGCCATTTGTAATAGCTTCAATGACCTACTCCTTATCTGTAGCTTTGGTTAAGTCAAGTATTCCAATAAAGAATTCTTCTGATTCCTCACTTTCTGACTAGTCAACAATGTGAACCGTTTTCTTAGCTGTACACATCTTTTGAAAGTGATTCCTTTTCTCACATTTTCTACAGATTTGCTCATAAGCCTAACATTGTTTTATACCATGCTGCCTTCCACATCTGGTGCATAGCCAGTCTTTTACCGGCTGTGAATTTGCTGTTTGTGTGATAAAACATTTTCCCATTCATTTTTGGTTTTAACCACTGTAAATGCCATTACTGGTGTTGCTGCTGTACTATGGCAGAGTGTAAGCACTTGTTCCTGTGCTGCCTCACAAATGTTTACTGCCTTTCCTTTTCCAATGTTAAATTTTTCTCTGAGCAAGCATTCTTTAACCCTTATATTTCTGCAGCCCATGAATAGCTGGTCTTTAATTAATGAGTTACACATTGCTCCATAATTACATGATCTACTATTCAGTTTTAAGTCAGTTACATTCTCCTCAATAGTCTCGGTTTCATTCTGCATTCTACATCTAAAAATATACCTTTCATATGTTTTATTGCGTCTAGATACACAGTACTGTTCAAATTTGTCTAGAACAACCTGATAAGCATTCCTTTTCTGCATCTGTAAATGTGAAGGTAATGCATACATCTATTGGTGCTGATCCTGCTACAGTAAAAAAAGTGCAATATTGTGTTCATCATCTTGCTCTTGAGCTCCTATAGCTCATATAGCTGGAATCTTTGCTTAAACTTCTGCCATGCATCTTCCATATTACCAGTCATTTTCAATTCTGGTGGAGGATTTAACTTTTTAATATTACTGACTCTAGATTTATTTTGTTCTGAATTATGCAGTATTAATATAAAAGTCTGTAGAACTGTTGGAATCACAGTCAATTGTACAAGTTATGATGCACTTACTCAGTTCATGAGAAGAAGCTGTAGTCACTCTGCCAGAGCCTTGACTCACACACTTTCAATTTGCTGCAATAATTTCTTAAAGGGACATTATACACTCATTTTTTCTTTGCATAAATGTTTTGTAGATGATCTATTTATATAGCCCATAAAGTTTTTTTAAAAAAAATAAATGTATAGTTTTGCTTATTTTTAAATAACATTGCTCTGATTTTCAGACTCCTAACCAAGCCCCAAAGTTTTATGTGAATACTGTCAGCTACCTTCTCCAGCTTACTCCTGTTTGTGTAAAGGGTCTTTTCATATGCAAAAGAAGGGGGAGGGGGGGAGTGTCTTATTTGCCACTTGCAGTGGGCTTTCCAGCTACCTTTTCAACAGAGCCAAACTGACAGCTTCTAAGTAAGTTTTTAAACAGTTTTATACTGGATTTTTATATCAGTATATGTGCATCTTATTCTTTATAGTAGTGTCTATTAAATGTAGTTATATGAAAATGAGTGTATACTGTCCCTTTAAGGATTCTTTAGAGTCCTTGCATGTCAGTTCAGATGGAAGCAGGGAACTCCATATTCTGACACCATGCTTTATCTTAGAATATATGGAGATCAAGCACAGGTCTTCATAACTGTAAACTTTATTAAGAATGCCACACACACACAATGCAAGAGGCACTTTCTGACTATACCATTGTGCACATAACAGGTTGATATGGTTCATACTAACTGATAATCTCAATATCACACAGCGATGTCACTTCAACCTACCAAAATATTGTGGTCATTTTACTGCCTAAAACCATTAAGCATAATAACAACCTTAAGTAAATGTATAGCAAATATCTCATCCATATGGTCTATAAGATTCAAATTATCAACAGATCTGAGGATGGGACAACCCCAGCATTAAAAGGTTGGAATATTTGTATTTCAATAGTGTTATAACACCATTTTAAAATACACCAATGTATATTTATTGTCTCTATTATACATTTTTAACTAAGCTTTAAAAATATCAGTACACTTTATAACTGACATAAAGCAATTTTTAATTGCTTAGCACTTTCTATTAACAATTATTGCAATTGATAGACAAAATAAACATATTGGGCTCCATGTACGAAGCAGCGAAAGCTGCTCCGGAGCCTTTGCGGGGCAGGTTCGCATATGCGAGCCTGCTTCCCGCAATGTAAGAAGCAGCAGTCATTAGACCGCTGCTTCTTACACCCTATGCCACCTCTTAGGTGGCGAAGCAAAATCACAGAGAGCATGCTCGCTCTCTGTGATTGACAGCCCCTTCAGTCGCGTGATTGGTCGCGCGATTGAAGGGCCAGGCATTACACACTCCGATAAGTGTGTAATGATACATACGGGCTAGCAGATCAACAGATCCGCTGCCCGTGTGTAGCGGAGGCGGACGGACAGCTTCGCAAGTTAAGAAGCTGTCCGCCCGCCATTTAGTACATGGCGCCCATTGTTAGAAAATAAATAATCTGATGTTACTATTTACCAAATATATCTTGAAATGTAGATGAAACCCAAGATTTTTTTTTCATGATTCAGACAGAACTTTCCAATTTAATTCTAGTATCTAATATTCTTGGTATCATTGGTTGAAATGCACACCTAGGTATGTTCCAGAGCAGCAATGCCCTACTGCGAGCTAGTCGCAGTTTGGTGGCTGCGCATCTTGTATTTGGCTCACCCAATGTGTTAAGCTGGCTCCCAGTAGTACATTACTGCTCCTTCAACAAAGGATATCAAAGAAAGAAAGCACAGTTGATAATAAAAGTAATGTGGAAAGTTGTTTAAAATGTTATGTTCTACATGGACCATGAAAGAGAAAATGGCATTTCATGTCCCTTTAAGCAGCTAAAATTCTTAACTCTTTAAAGGGACATTGTACTGAAGCAAAATCCCATAATACACATTAAAGAGTAGTGTTTAAACATATCAAAATTAAAAAAAAGGAAATACATGCTAAAATATTCTCTTAAACAAAGAAAAACAAATTGATTATATTTTTCCTTTAAGGGTCAAAAAAAGCTCTCCATTACATTTCTTTTCTGTAAGGTTTGTGAGTTACATGTCTACAACTAGATAGACTCTCTTCATGTTAGCGGCAATCAATAGGCTAGCAATGAAGCTTTCTAGGTTGTACAGTTTTAAAAATATCAACTTAAATGGAATACATTATGTTTCCTATAGGACATTTGCGATTATTCTCAGTAAAAGCAAAGAACTGCCTTTGGGAATCAATACTCCAAATACATCTTTATATTGATTTAATCTGCATAACTTCAAATACAAGAACCTTTAAAAATTGAACACATAAAAAAGAAAAATATTTTTATTTATTTATATTTTATATTTATTTATTTATATTTAATTATTTTAGCTAAACTCTAAGCAATACCTTTTCCAGGATAATAATACTTTTTTTCAGGCTTCCTTTGAATTTAGGTTTCTTTACTGATTAATAAGAAACGGACACTTTTTATTTATTAATGTAAATCCATTTGTATATAACATTTTCAAGCACTTTCAAATCAATAGAGATTACAGAATAAAGACTAACAACTAGTAATTCCCATAAGAATACAATACAATTAAAGAAACCCAGCAGCAATTGTATGAATAGCATATTCTAGAAATCAAAAGAAAATACGTGTGACATAACTATGACTTGTGACATTAATTTACTGGAGTGTTTTGTTTAATATTTCTTTAATCAAAATAGTTAATTTACTTTAAAATTAACACATAGGGCTCCATTAAAGGGACACTCAAGTCAAATGAAACTTTAATGATTCAGATAGAGCATGTAATTGTATACACCTTTCCAGTTTACTTCCATTAACAAAATGTGCACAGTCTTTTTATATTTACACATTTTGAGCCACCAGCTCCTACTGAGCATGTGCAAGAATTCACAGAATATACATTTGTGATTGGCTGATGGCTTTCACATGGTACAGGGTGAGTGGAAATAGACATAACTTTGAAATTTGCAAGAAAACAAATCTGCTACTCATTTGAATTTCAGACTAAGGGGCCTATTTATTATGGTGCGAGCTGACATGATCCAATATAGCGGATCATGTCAGCTGCACATCGATAAATGCCAACAGCATGCGCTGTCAGCATTTATCATTGCTCTAGCGGTTCTTGTGAACTGCTGGTGCAATGCCACCCCCTGAACATTCGCGGCCATTCAGCTGCTAGCGGGGGTGTCAATTAACCCGATTGTATTCAATCTGGTTGATGTCTGTTGATTTCTGTCCACCACCTCAGACCATTAGACCGCTGCTTCATAACTTCTGTTTCCAGCACCTGTGTAGCAATAGTATAGGTGCAACTCCTTTCAGTGCTATGCTTCAAGCCGTAAAACCAATTTCAGAAAAATAGAAGCAGCAGCCCTCAAACCCTCCCAAATGTTACTGTTTATTAAGATTCATAGACAAGAAAAAGACAATGCCTCTATTTATGAAAGGTCTTGCGGACCTGATCCAACGGTGCGAATGAGGTCCTCAAGACCTCGCTGAATGTGGAGAGCAATACGCTCTCCACATTTAACATTGCACCAGCAGCTCACAAGAGCTGCTTGTGCATCACCGCACCCTGCTGACTCGCGACCAATCGGCCGCCAGCAGGGAGCTGTCAATCAACCCGATCGTGTTATGGAACAGCGGTCTTTCCATGTTTTTGTTTCCATGTTTTTGTTAATTTGATAGATAAGATAAGCTTCTCAATGTGAGAAGTTGTCCTCTCGCCTTCGCAGAATGTGGGCAGTGGTTCCTGTTTGTCTGTTGCTCATATGTCTCATTACATGCTCAAGTGAGCGTGTAAAGCCCGCCCATTCTCTCGTGCGACTAATTGTATGAGAGAAGGCTCTATTAATCACCCCGAGCAAGCGAGTTTGGGTTGATTTCTCTTTGCAACCTCAGGATTTCTCTTTGCAACCTCAAAGTGTGTAAGAAGTAGAGGTCTAATGACCACTGCTTCTTACATAATAAAGATAGGGATAGTGGTAATGGAAGTTGTATTTAATGATTCCCTGTCAAGTATTAGCTTACCACAATTTAACCAATAAAAGTAGTCACCCAAATTGGGGACAATAATACTAATATCTGATATAATGAAGTATAGACTAGTAATACCAGGGGAGGGTGCTCACTGTTCAAGTAAATGTAGAAAAAATAGGAGACAAGCGAACAGAAAGTAGAGCACTCGCAAAGGGAGACTAGTATAAGTGGCTATTCAGTGGGTATATAATATTAAAACTTAACATTTATTATTAAAAAAAAAATGATACAAAACTACTATATAAGTAGTGATTAATACTTAGATTAAAACACAAACAAATAATAAACGGCTGTATATCCACATTGACCCCAGAATGTATACCATAGAAACTCAGAATAGAGTAGGAGGGATTTTTAGGCAGATATACACCAAAAAATGGTTCACGGATTGCACCAAAATCTATCTAAAAAAGAGGATTGGCCTCAAACAAAATTATACTATCTAGTGCAATACTGGACCGGTGTAGGTCTGTCCAAAATATTCCCTATGACAAAATTAGTATAGTGACTAAGAGGGGAAGTGTATGTAGCAAGATTCACATAGTCCATCCATTCAGCATATTACACAGACCCATTTGCATAGGCAAGAGTGAAGTGTTCACAAACACAAATTAAACCAAAAATGCGATCAATGAAAGGTAATATGATTCTATAGATATGTTATAATAAACACATTGACTAGTTAAATGTGACTTGCATAGTTACACTTAGGGCTCCATGTACTAAGCCGTCAATTCATCCGTCATTGTAGACGCTGATAAACTTGCCGTTACTCGCCGCGGGCAATATGGTGTCCGCTGTCGCTATGTACTAATAATCCCCCAATAAATAGACACGTCTAGCCCACTGCGAGCAGTGGCGGATTATTGATAAATTTGACGCCTCGCTCGCCGCGACTAAGCTGATGTACTTAACTTTCAGTTGAATTGTCTGGCCAATTATTAACACGTCACATGCAAGGTGTCACGAACATCATAGTAGTCGCGGTAATAGAATTTTGCTCCTATAAAAGTTCAACTTATCTAAACAACTTTATTATTGTTCAAAATTTTTTGAAGAGTGATTACAGAGCATTATTTTTGTAATATTTATTTACAATTTGGATATGGCTTCATCTGGATCTGATAATATATAAATATTAATATAAAAATAATTATAAAGATTGACAACTATACAATACAAATTTAAAATATAGATTACTCTTTAATTACAGTCGACAAATTGGGCGCAATTTATGTACATGGAAATGAGAGACAAATTAGACGCCAGTTATGCTGTAAGTACAATGCTGATATTACTGGCTTTTATATATGTCTAGACTGGCGTCTAGAGTAACTTTCCTATTGTTTTGTACCTTGCCCGCCACCTAAAAGGTGGCGAGGCAAAAATAACGAGGTGGGAGCGGAAATTGTTGCGAGCGGACAAATAGATTTTTTAGTACATTCGTTTTTGGCGAGTTGGTGGTCAAATGTGTCTAATTACAGTGAAAAATGGAGAGGTAGCGAGGTTTGGCGCATAAGTACGCTCGCAATTTTAAAAATGCGAGTTTGAACATAGTTGACGACTTTGGGCGCCATGTACTAAGCTTCGAAGTGACCGCCCGTCTGTATTTCCGCGTCAAAATTCGCTCACGATCTGCTTCTCGTATGTATCAATCTGCGATCTGCTCGAAAAACCACTATTTTCATCAGCGATCGTAATTTTACTCAACTCATCGTTCCGAAGCCTTTTTCCACTTACTAGATGTTCGATCGCACGTCAATTCGCTGTAATCGGAAATTATGAATGTTACAACTAATCCGCCCGCTCCAACTTTCACTGTAACTTCGCGTGATTTGCTTCACGACCATTTAGGTAGCGAATACAATAGAAAACTATAGGGGGTATCAACCTGACGCCAGGTAGAAGTACTTAAGTGAAAGGACTAGACTACTATTGTAGCATTATTGGTTTTTGGATCAGTGAATGAAGATGGAGACACTTTTACACATGTTTCTTTTCTGATTAATTCAATTACGAGGAAGAAGGGCTATACAGGCACCGGTTAACAACTTGCAAAGAAGGAGAGGTAGAAGAATTAGAGTCCCTAGAGTTTTCCTTCCACGTATGGGTTTGGAAAGCATTTCTGATTGAGAGATTATCCAGAGATTCCGTTTGGACAGAGAAGCTATTATGCAACTTTACAATGAAATAGCAGAATACCTTGAACCAATGACAGCGCGTTCACAAGCCATACCCGGACTATTAAAACTGTTGGCAGCCTTACACTTTTTTGCCACCGGTTCATTCCAAGCTGTGTCACTAATTTTCTCCCAAATAATCTTCTTACGAGCGCCTGGGGTTTGCTTGACTCGACTACCATAAATATTGTCATAATATTCGAGTACTAGATCAACAAGTACAACATTCTGTTGATGCGAGAAGTTAGGGTTGCGAGTCTTCTTAGAAGTAGCAGAATCTCCGGAGCAAGCCATCTTGTCAAAGTGAATACCGAAAAGTAAATAAACAATATTCTAAGATTTCTGGGAAAATGCACATTCTTATACATGTCAGCAGCCAGACGTTGCCGCTTGTCTGGCGATTATGACACCTAGATCGTCACGTGGGTAAAGAACTAAACCAATCAGGTCGCAGTCTGCTTCTTAACTTTGCTCTTTCGCGCCGAGCGAAGCTTCAAAGTTATCAATAATCCGATTGTCTTCGACACACAATAGACGCGAAATTTTACGGCTTGGTTTTTAGTACATTCATGTAACGAAGTGCCATCCGCATGGTGCGAATGCCGGCGGGTTATTTCGATACGGTCTGTGCGAAAAAATTGACGCCTTAGTACATGGCGCCCTTTGTACATATCAGTTTGCGAGTTTTGACGCGAGATTTGTTGCGGGTAGCTCGCTGACTGCTTAGTACATGGAGCCCTTAGTGGTTGATACAGCCGTAGGAAGAGTGCCTGATGTACATTTCGCCTGGCTTGGCTTTCTCAAACGCTAACCGGACTGACTGTAGCCACATAGCATATATAGGGCAAGTAGCCAATCAAATCGTGAAGATAGTTCACACCTCCGTGTGAACCAATAGAGAGTGTCCTCCCATAATTGGTCGGTTAATGTCACATGACCAGGAACAGAGACGAATTACAGACTATAGGGGGAGCGGCTGTGGGTCTTACAACAAAATAAAACAAGTGTCAAAGCAATTGTCAAAAACGGATTGTCAAAACGGAAAGCGGAGCATATATGCTCTCTAGTGTTATGTATATTCATGGTTGACATCAGACACTGTAAACATAGTAATAGGAATGAGATTCTATTTCAGTCACAAACGGAGCATTTTATAATCTCAAATGATTATGATTCTATGGGGATTCAATTTCAGTCACAAGCGGATAATTTTTAATCTCAAATGATTATACTCTTCACATCATGTCACTATTCGAATCATTAGAAATAAATATATATATATATAAATTAACAAGGTGATATAAGTGATTTGTCATTTTTAATCATTCAATAGATTATCCTTTGTTGAAGAGCAAAATATCATCATTAGTTAGAATGATGGTGAATTCAACATATCATTCAGTTCACAAATATTAATATAAATTAGTTGATAGAGATGATAAATAGACCCCTGACATGACATAGTCTATTTATAATTAGGTAGTGATATGTGTTCATAAGAGAAATCAAATGTATAGCTGCCACAAGTTTTCAATAGGTGGGAATACGTATCTAAATGAAAGGTGTCTGTTTATGTTCTCTATTGCCTCAATATATGTGAATAAAAATTAACACATAGTGCACCAACATGATAACCTCTCCAAGCCGTAGAGAGCATTGTGTAATTGAATCACGAAACAGACATGTGCATATCATGCAGATCAGAGATGAAAATTTAAAGATTATAGTGAATCCCAATTATTCAAACAATGCTTTACACATAGATCAATTCACCTCCTACTGAGGAATCGCAACCATTTGCAAGAACAAAAAACAAAAACAAATTTGATCATTAGAATATCACATTGCGCGATGTTGGTAAATCTATCAATACAGTAGTTAATAACAAATGGCAATGTAAAAGATAGTCAGAGTCAAAGATATTAGGTGTATCATTAGAAATGAAAATATATATATATTAACAAGGTGATATAAGTGATTTGTCATTTTTAATCATTCAATAGATTATCCTTTGTTGAAGAGCAAAATATCATCATTAGTTAGAATGATGGTAAATTCAACATATCATTCAATTCACAAATATTAATATAAATTAGTTGATAGAGATGATAAATAGACCCCTGACATGACATAGTATATTTATAATTAGGTAGTGATATGTGTTCATAAGAGAAATCAAATGTATAGCTGCCACAATTATGGCCATAAAAATATATAGAGAGAGAAGAATCAAGCCAATTACAATGAAAGAAACCAGAAATTAATATCTGGCCCTCTTAAGATAAGATCATTTTCTTAATCAGAGATCTTTAATATATAAAAGCTTTAGTTCAACGGATTGTCTTTTTATGAAGAACAAGAAGTTATACTTCATTTCATCAAAGAGTAAATAAAGATGCATAATAAAATACATAGTGAATCAATTAGATGGAAACTGATTCTGTATATGCCATTGTATCTCTGATATTTGATGTAAATAACTTAGGCCTAGAATTAGAGTTCGGCGGTAGCCGTCAAAACCAGCGTTAGAGGCTCCTAACGCTGGTTTTGGCCGCCCGCTGGTATTTGGAGTCAGTGATTAAAGGGTCTAACGCTCACTTTACAGCCGCGACTTTTCCATACCGCAGATCCCCCTACGCCATTTGCGTAGCCTATCTTTTCAATGGGATCTTTCTAACGCCGGTATTTAGAGTCGTTTCTGCAGTGAGCGTTAGAGCTCTAACGACAAGATTCCAGCCGCCTGAAAAAAGCAGGAGTTAAGAGCTTTCTGGCTAACGCCGGTTTATAAAGCTCTTAACTACTGTGCCCTAAAGTACACTAACACCCATAAACTACCTATGTACCCCTAAACCGAGGTCCCCCCACATCGCCGCCACTCGATTAAAATTTTTAACCCCTAATCTGCCGACCGCCACCTACGTTATACTTATGTACCCCTAATCTGCTGCCCCTAACCCCGCCGACCCCTATATTATATTTATTAACCCCTAACTTGCCCCCCACAACGTCGCCGCAAGCTACTTAAAATAATTAACCCCTAATCTTCCGACCGCAAATCGCCCGCCACCTACGTTATCCCTATGTACCCCTAATCTTCTGCCCCTAACATCGCCGACCCCTATGTTATATTTATTAACCCCTAATCTGCCCTCCCTAACATCGCCGACACCTACCTTCAATTATTAACCCCTAATCTGCCGACCGGAGCTCACCGCTATTCTAATAAATGTATTAACCCCTAAAGCTAAGTCTAACCCTAACACTAACACCCCCCTAAGTTAAATATAATTTTTATCTAACGAAATAAATTAACTCTTATTAAATAAATGATTCCTATTTAAAGCTAAATACTTACCTGTAAAATAAATCCTAATATAGCTACAATATAAATTACATTTATATTATAGCTATTTTAGGATTAATATTTATTTTACAGGTAACTTTGTATTTATTTTAACCAGGTACAATAGCTATTAAATAGTTAAGAACTATTTAATAGTTACCTAGTTAAAATAATTACTAATTTACCTGTAAAATAAATCCTAACCTAAGATATAATTAAACCTAACACTACCCTATCAATAAAATAATTAAATAAACTACCTACAATTACCTACAATTAACCTAACACTACACTATCAATAAATTAATTAAACACAATTGCTACAAATAAATACAATTAAATAAACTAGCTAAAGTACAAAAAATAAAAAAGAACTAAGTTACAGAAAATAAAAAAATATTTACAAACATAAGAAAAATATTACAACAATTTTAAACTAATTACACCTACTCTAAGCCCCCTAATAAAATAACAAAGACCCCCAAAATAAAAAATTCCCTACCCTATTCTAAAATACAAAAATTACAAGCTCTTTTACCTTACCAGCCCTGAACAGGGCCCTTTGCGGGGCATGCCCCAAGAATTTCAGCTCTTTTGCCTGTAAAAAAAAACATACAATACCCCCCCCCCAACATTACAACCCACCACCCACATACCCCAAATCAAACCCAAACCCCCTTAAATAAACCTAACACTAATCCCCTAAAGATCTTCCTACCTTGTCTTCACCATCCAGGTATCACCGATCCGTCCTGGCTCCAAGATCTTCATCCAACCCAAGCGGGGGTTGGCGATCCATAATCCGGTGCTCCAAAGTCTTCCTCCTATCCGGCAAGAAGAGGATATCCGGACCGGCAAACATCTTCTCCAAGCGGCATCTTCTATGTTCTTCCATCCGATGACGACCGGCTCCATCTTGAAGACCTCCAGCGCGGATCCATCCTCTTCTTCCGACGACTAGACGAATGACGGTTCCTTTAAGGGACGTCATCCAAGATGGCGTCCCTCGAATTCCGATTGGCTGATAGGATTCTATCAGCCAATCGGAATTAAGGTAGGAATTTTCTGATTGGCTGATGGAATCAGCCAATCAGAATCAAGTTCAATCCGATTGGCTGATCCAATCAGCCAATCAGATTGAGCTCGCATTCTATTGGCTGTTCCGATCAGCCAATAGAATGCGAGCTCAATCTGATTGGCTGATTGGATCAGCCAATCGGATTGAACTTGATTCTGATTGGCTGATTCCATCAGCCAATCAGAAAATTCCTACCTTAATTCCGATTGGCTGATAGAATCCTATCAGCCAATCGGAATTCGAGGGACGCCATCTTGGATGACGTCCCTTAAAGGAACCGTCATTCGTCGTCTAGTCGTCGGAAGAAGAGGATGGATCCGCGCTGGAGGTCTTCAAGATGGAGCCGGTCGTCATCGGATGGAAGAACATAGAAGATGCCGCTTGGAGAAGATGTTTGCCGGTCCGGATGTCCTCTTCTTGCCGGATAGGAGGAAGACTTTGGAGCACCGGATTATGGATCGCCAACCCCCGCTTGGGTTGGATGAAGATCTTGGAGCCAGGACGGATCGGTGATACCTGGATGGTGAAGACAAGGTAGGAAGATCTTCAGGGGATTAGTGTTAGGTTTATTTAAGGGGGTTTGGGTTAGATTAGGGGTATGTGGGTGGTGGGTTGTAATGTTGGGGGGGGGGTATTGTATGTTTTTTTTTACAGGCAAAAGAGATGAAATTCTTGGGGCATGCCCCGCAAAGGGCCCTGTTCAGGGCTGGTAAGGTAAAAGAGCTTGTAATTTTTGTATTTTAGAATAGGGTAGGGAATTTTTTATTTTGGGGGTCTTTGTTATTTTATTAGGGGGCTTAGAGTAGGTGTAATTAGTTTAAAATTGTTGTAATATTTTTCTTATGTTTGTAAATATTTTTTTATTTTCTGTAACTTAGTTCTTTTTTATTTTTTGTACTTTAGATAGTTTATTTAATTGTATTTATTTGTAGCAATTGTGTTTAATTAATTTATTGATAGTGTAGTGTTAGGTTAATTGTAGGTAATTGTAGGTAGTTTATTTAATTATTTTATTGATAGGGTAGTGTTAGGTTTAATTATATCTTAGGTTAGGATTTATTTTACAGGTAAATTTGTAATTATTGTAACTAGGTAACTATTAAATAGTTCTTAACTATTTAATAGCTATTGTACCTGGTTAAAATAAATACAAAGTTACCTGTAAAATAAATATTAATCCTAAAATAGCTATAATATAAATGTAATTTATATTGTAGCTATATTAGGATTTATTTTACAGGTAAGTATTTAGCTTTAAATAGGAATCATTTATTTAATAAGAGTTAATTTATTTCGTTAGATAAAAATTATATTTAACTTAGGGGGGTGTTAGTGTTAGGGTTAGACTTAGCTTTAGGGGTTAATACATTTATTAGAATAGCGGTGAGCTCCGGTCGGCAGATTAGGGGTTAATAATTGAAGGTAGGTGTCGGCGATGTTAGGGAGGGCAGATTAGGGGTTAATACTATTTATGATAGGGTTAGTGAGGCGGATTAGGGGTTAATTACTTTATTATAGTAGCGCTCAGGTCCGCTCGGCAGATTAGGGGTTAATAAGTGTAGGTAGGTGTCGGCGACGTTGTGGGGGGCAGATTAGGGGTTAATAAATATAACATAGGGGTCGGCGATGTTAGGGCAGCAGATTAGGGGTACATAGGGATAACGTAGGTGGCGGCGGTTTACGGAGCGGCAGATTAGGGGTTAAAAGTGTAATGCAGGGGTCAGCGATAGCGGGGGCGGCAGATTAGGGGTTAATAAGTGTAAGGCTAGGGGTGTTTAGACTCGGGGTACATGTTAGAGTGTTAGGTGCAGACGTAGGAAGTGTTTCCCCATAGGAAACAATGGGGCTGCGTTAGGAGCTGAACGCTGCTTTTTTGCAGGTGTTAGGTTTTTTTTTCAGCTCAAACAGCCCCATTGTTTCCTATGGGAGAATCGTGCACGAGCACGTTTTTGAGGCCGGCCGCGTCCGTAAGCAACTCTGGTATCGAGAGTTGCATTTGCGGTAAAAATGCTCTACGCTCCTTTTTTGGAGCCTAACGCAGCATTTGTTTGAACTCTCGATACCAGAGTTAAATTTATGGTGCGGCCAGAAAAAAACCCGCGGAGCTTTAACAGCCCTTTTACCGCCAAACTCCAAATCTAGCCGTTAGACTGTCCGTATAAGATGTTTTGATCAGGACCATATATATGCACAAAGTATTATAGATAGGAATTATATCCATCTTGTTCATTTAGGCCATTTGGTATTAGAGTATTCAACCAGAAAATCCACCTGCATTCCGCCTGCAGTATCATCGTTTCTATGTCCCCACCTCTGATACCTGGTTTAATAACTTGTAAGACACATGCCTTTAAATCCGGTTTTGTTCCATGTCTTTTTAAATAGTGTTTGGCAACAGGGGTAAGGTTCTTGTTCCTTTTTTTGTCTTTTTGGCAATTTTTGATGCTGTTTACATGTTCTCCTAATCTCGTACGTAATTTGCGTGTGGTGATACCTATATACTTCTTCCCACAGACACATGAAAGACAGTATACAACATTTTTTGTTCTGCAGTTAGCGAATCCGAGCATTCTTTTATCACAGCCAGTAATTGTGGTAAATTCACATTCATTGTGTATGTACTTGCAGAAACTACATGCACCACAAGTGTACGTTCCACAAATATTTTTTGTACTTGGATTTTTCCTCAGAAAGTGACTTTTCACAAGTTTGTTTCCTATGGTTGGAGCTATTTTCCAACTCGTACTTATCCTGTCACAATTACTGTACAAAGGTCTTTGTCAGACCTAAGGATGTTACAATGTTTATTAAGTATATTCGTTATAGTTTGATGTTCCGCATTGAAACCAGTCACAAATCTCACTTCATTGTATGCATTCTCAGGTTTTCTTTTAGGCACTAACAGCTCATCCCTCTTCGTTCTCCGTGCTCTTTGATAGGCTCTTCTTATCACTCCCCAAGTGTATCCTCTATCTTTGAGTCGGGATGTCAGCTCTTTAGCTCTTTGATTAAAAGTCGAGTAGTCTGTACAGTTTCGTCTCAGTCTGAGAAATTCCCCAGTGGGGATAGCTCGTTTGGTCTGAGTTGTATGGCAACTGTTATAATGCAAAGTGGAGTTAGTTGCTGTATTCTTCCTATATAGGTCAGATTTTAACACATTATCTGCATCTTTGAATATAGTCACATCCAAGAATTCAACCTTTTCTTTACTTAAATAATATGTCAATTTCAGATTCATAACATTGGTATTTAACATTTTTATAAATTCTTTGAACAATTCTTCATTACCCGTCCATATAATAAATAGGTCATCTATATATCTACACCATAAGTTAATATGTGTAGTAAATCTAGTCATGCTCTCACAAAATACATATTCTCTCTCCCACCACCCTAAATATATGTTAGCGTAATGATGACCCCATGGCGGTGCCTTGTATTTGCAGGTAAAACTTGTTGTTGAAAACAAAATAATTGTGTTTCAACACAAAGTTTAATAGTTCAAGAATAAAGTTGTTTCTCTCTGTTTTGTCGGATGACTGCATACTAAGGAAATATCTCACTGCTTCACATCCAAAATTGTGTTTGATTGACGTATAAAGTGATTCTACGTCACATACAATAAATACAAGTCTAGGAATCTACTTGCTGATTCACACAGACTGTTAATACTAGACACGATAGGTCTACCAGGTGGTTTTTTTGTCATTTTTATGTATTTTGGGAAGAAGGTACAAGGTGGCAATTTTTGGTGTTTTGACCTGAAGGAAACGGTGTTATTTTTGACTGATTAAATCATTCACTTTAGCATTATTGATTAAGACATTATATTCATTCAAAAATTGTGCCGTAGGATTTGAGAATAGTTGTTTATAACACTTTTTATCACTCAATTGTCTCTTAGCCTCAAGGATATAGTCTTCCTTATCCCAGATTACTATGTTCCCTCCCTTGTCCAAAGGTTTAACCTTATCCTTATCCCAGATGTTTTGGTGTATATCTGCCTAAAAATCCCTTCTACTCTATTCTGAGTTTCTATGGTATACATTCTGGGGTCATTGTGGATATACAGCCGTTTATTATTTGTTTGTGTTTTAATCTAAGTATTAATCACTACTTATATAGTAGTTTTTTTATCATTTTTTTAATAATAAATGTTAAGTTTTAATATTATATACCCACTGAATAGCCACTTATACTACTCTCCCTTTGCGAGTGCTCTACTTTCTGTTCGCTTGTCTCCAATTTTTTCCACTGCTTCTTACATTGTGGGAAGTAAGTTCGCATGGGCGAACCTGCCCCACACAGGCCCAGGAGCAGCTTCTGCTGCTCTGTACATAGAGCCTTATTTCAGACTGTCAATTTTTAACATGTAACTTAGCAACACCTATTATGAACATTCCTACCACACCTGTTCTAAAGGGAAAAAAAATCTCTAAATTAGTGTCTTCATTCTGGTTGTCTAAACACCTTTGTGTGCTCTAATACACATCCTCTACCTTGGCTGCATAGTTTGTCACCCATCATAGACGGTACTCACTAATCAATTGTAGATGAAAGGTCACTTTTACTTGCTTATAGACTTGCTCTAAGTTTGAATTTCTATTTACAACAACTTATCCCCTAAACTCCTCATTTGATTGATGTTTCTTACACTGACCTCTGCTTGTCTTTATAACATTATATCTAACCATATTTTCAGTGTGTCTTTTGCTTGTACTCCATCAAAAATTCAAGTTTTTATCTATCTCCTCTGCTCTATCTATAAATCTGTCTTTCTACAGGAAAGAACTGTGACTTATAGAGTGCTGTTTCCCTGTAACATTGTGATAGAAGCCCTTACCTTTTCCTCTTTAGTGGCCCATAGCTTCTCATCTTACCTCAGGAGAAACCCTAAGTCAGCTCACAATAGTTTGCCTATGCTGTTTTCAATACAGTTTTTAAGCTATAACATTTTTATACTACAGTTTTGAGTATTGTATCTTTGGCAAAATCTTATTTAACTCATAATAGATTTGAATACTCTTTTGCACATAAGAAAAAGAAAGGGGAGATTATATGGTTACTAAAGTGAAATAATTATTAAAAAGCAATCACCACAAAGTTTTAAAAACTTAGTAAAAAGTTTATTTGCATTTAGAATGTTATCAATTGTTTTTTTTACAGGCAAACACTAAAATAAATGATATTCCTAAAATAGCAATTAAATACCACATTATAACAATATGATAAAATATATAAGGGAAGGTCAGGTAATTGCATTTTATTTTTTTAAATTCAGACATTTTTTAGAACACTGCAGTGGGTTCTTAGATTGAAAGATGGCATAATATATAGGGAGAAGCATAACATTTCCCCAGATTGTAATTTAGCATAATTTTATTGTGTACTAAATCTCTCCCATTTCCTGGATCACTACCAAGCTCTACCTAGCATTCTTGAGTGTATCTATCATGGAGATAGTCTCTGCCATGTGTCTTATGAAGAAAAAAAAACATGGAGCCGTGGTAATGTTATAATATCTTTTTTATTCAATATTTTATGGGTGTTACCTGTTACTATGACAGTTTTGCACTATTTATCCTACATTAAATATGCCTTTGTTTGAAAGGAGTCTTGGGATGTTTATTGCTCTAAGTACTCACCTCATTTCTATGTACAATGTTACCCTTTGTTCACTTATTATTGAAATATTTTTATAGGCACCAATAATGGAATCTTTCTGGTTATTTTATGTCACGCTACAATAGTGCTTCATTGCTTTTCAGGCTTTACAGAAACTGTAGTTTTCTATGTCTTATATTTTCAACCTTAGTCTCTCTATGTAATAGCTTCAAATGCAAATCTGTTTTTTTCCGTTGGTTTTCTGCTTGACAAGCATCTTTTGATATTTCAAATAGAGCTAAGTTGTCAGGAGGGCAACATTCAATCATTTATCTCATCAGCAAAGAGTAAAAGAAATCATTTTTCTAAAGTACGGGTAATGTAGACACAGAGGACAGATAACTACAGAATAGGCACATTTATTGCACTTCTATTCTTATACAGTGGCAAATCTAATAATTCAGAAAGCTTCTATTTGGGATTAGGAGGTCAGTTTTGTTTATGTCTAAGTAGCATTTAAATGACTAACAGGTAGATTACAGGTTGTGCGTTCATCTTTTAATGCTGAATTTTTTTTAATTTCAGCATTAAAACAGCACCGCAGCCATTACGAGTCTTGTCGGTATAGCTGTCCCGCAAGCCTTTTAGCCTGTAACGCAACGTCAGTCCCACACTCGTAAAAATTACGTTTTTTTATGGGACTTCCATAGCGCTGCCATTACAAGTTTTGCAGTGAGGCTAAAAAGCTTGCGACATGATCAGTTTCACAATCTGAGATCTGTAGTTATGAGTTTTACATAACAAAACTGTTAAATAAAACTCATAACTAAACTGTCACAAAGTTCACTAAACACCCATAAACTACCTATTAACCCCTAAACTGAGGCCCTTCCGCATCGCAAACACTATATTAAAGTTATTAACCCCTAATCTGCCGCTCCCGACATCGTCACCACTATACTAAAATTTGTATACCCTAAACCATTGCCCTCCCACATCGCAAACACCATTTAAATATAATTACCCCTAATCTGCCATCCACCCACATCGCCCCCACTATACTAAAGTTATTCGGACCTACACCGCCACCACTATAATAAATCTATTAACCCCTAAACCACAAGCCCCCCACAACTAACTATACTAAATTAAACTATTAACCCATAAACCGAAAGTCCCCCAAAATATTGTTTCTGTTACAAAATGTTCCTGTATTTTTACACTTTAAAGATATTAAAAAATATAACTCAGCCTGTTGTAAATTTTTATGGGGGACAGGTAAACCTCGTATTTCGCTCTGTAAAATGACACACAGTAGAGATGACGGGGGAATTGCCCTGCCAAATATAACATTTTATAATTATGCTGCTATGACTAAAGTGGCCTTTGATTGGATTACAGAATCCAATTATATTACATACTTAGACGAAGAGGAGGCCATGATCCGTCCGTATGCACTTAAGGCCCTCCTACATAAGACGAGAGCCATAACTATGTAGTATACTACAAATTGATAACTCAATTTCAAAATATTTATCAATCAGAGGCAACCCAGATTTTACTCCAGGACTTAATTTTCATGTTTTTAAAATATGGGCCCAGAAAGGACTAAAATATACCATTCAATTTATAGACCCCCAGACCAAAGCCATAAAATCTTTTAATCAATTAAAATCGGAATTTAACTTAAATAGAAAGCAATTTTGCGTATTTACAAATAAGGCATTATTTGCCTAAATTAAATGGGGGGGGGGAGAGAGAGCTTATATGGTCACTGGGACCTTTGGAATCTTTTATCAATCTTTTCCAAATGGGTTTACACTCTATTTCTTTTACATATAAAACACTTATATCACAAGTTACACTACCTAATCTGACTAGTTTACATCAGAAATGGTTGCATGATTTTGAAGAGCTAAAATTAGAGGATTTTAGGAAAAGTATTTCGACCATCTTGAAATATTCATCTGCTGCTCAATCAGGGAATCTCATATGAGATTAATGAGTAGGTCTTATCTGACCCCAAGTATGATGGCCAAATGGGGAGATCAAGAGAAGAATGTATGTACTAAATGTAGTGCGCCTATGGCAGATCTTATACATCTGTTTTGGGCATGTCCAAAGCTACAGAAATTTTAGCACCAAGTTGAATATTGGATTAACAAATTCCTGTCTGAGAAATTAACGTTAAATAAATATCATATTGTCTTTTTTTTGGTCAGGGAAAGTACAACAGCTAATTAATTCAGCAATTTTATTGCTAGGCGAATGATTCTCAGAAGATGAAAAGATAGAAATGAGTCAGGAATAGCTTCATTCATACAGGAAATGATATTTCAAATTATAATTGAGCAACATGATCCTCTGATATTCTCGGAAGGCAAATTGAGGGCTTTTTTTAATAAGTGGGACAAAGTGATAATGTCTCTCTCCATTCCAACCCAAAAACAAATTATTTCTCCTTTCTGTGCTTCTCCTCTCTTCTTACAAGTTATCCAACTAGAAGTCTATCCCTTGATGGTATAGTCTTTGTTTTTTGGTCATGTATTGTTTTTTTTCTTTTATATTCAAACAAGGAATTGTTGAAATTGTTTTGTGTATGAAGTTGGGACGAAAAATGGTCTTATTGTGGTACATTGTTGTATTATGTTCTTGCTAAAGATACCCTGCGTGGTACAGTGAATATGAAATTAAGCTTAGATTATTCTATATGTACAGTTGGATTAATAAAAAAAGGGATAATAAAAAAAAACTATAAACCACTAAACCAAAAGTCCCTCTCATCGCAATAAACTAATTTAAACTAGTAACCCCTAAACATAACGCCCCCCCTAACTTTATATTAAAAGCTACTGAAGAGCTACTGAAATCCAATTGGCTGTTCAAATCAGCCAATTGAATGAGAGCTACTGAAATTCTATTGGCTGATTTGAATAGCCAATAGAATTTCAGTAGCTCTCATCATATTGGCTGATTATAACAGCCAATAAGATTTCAGTAGCTCTCATCCTATTGGCTGATTTAAATTTCCAAAATCAAATAAGCCAATAGAAAGGCAAGGGATGCCATTTTAAATCAAGTACCTTGCATTGAATATTCAGTATACGGCAGCAACTATATGAAGAGGATGCTTCGTGCTGGATGTCTTCAGGATGGGCCTGCTCCGTGCCGATGGGATGAAGATAGAAGACGCCACCATGATGAAGATAGAAAATGCCACCTGGATGACGATGGAGCTGCCTGCTGCCTAGATGAAGATGGAGCCACCGGGATGAATATCATTCAAGCGGGACTTCAGCAACTGTAAGTGGATCTTCGGGGGTTAGTGTTAGGATTTTTTAAAAACTTTTTTGGGTGTTTTTTTTTTTTAGTTTAGGGCTTGGGCTTTTCGTAAAAGAGCTAAATGCCCTTTTCAGGACAATGCACAAGAGCTAAATGCCCTTTTAAGGCCAATGCCCATACAAATGCCCTTTTCAGGGCAATGGGTAGATTAGTTGTTTTTTTTAGATGTTGGGGGCAGAAGATTAGGGGTGTTAAGACGTGGGGTTTATGTTCGGGTGTTAGGTTTAAACGTTACTTTTTTTCCCCATAGACATCAATGTGGCTGCGTTACAGACCTTTTCATTCCGCGATCATAGGTGTAAGGGGTTTTTCTGACACCTTCTCCCCATTGATGTCTATGGGGAAAGCGTGCACAAGCACGTCAAAACAGCACTTGAATTGTGTGCGGTATGGAGCTCAACGCAACCATATCGCACGCACAAGCCGGCTGTTTCAAAACTTGTAATAGCTGCGCTATAGAGGGTTAAATAACACAACTTTTGTTGCGTTTGTTAAATTCCCTATAGTATGCATATCTTGTAATCTACCTGTATATAAATAATAAACTGTGTTAAGATGTTGACAAGAGTTCTTATGAGTATAGGCCATCCAATTATAATGCCTCGATTCAGTATTGCTAAACAGAGATGACTTACAATTATTTTACAGACCTCTTTTTGTGAGGGTTTTGTTGCTTTTTGTGAAGCTGGTCACCAATTTAGGAATTGCAATTATATTTCCATAATCAAACTTTTCAAATATTCTGAGCTATACAATTGAACCTTACTACTTGCATGCCTGTGTTTTCCATGTATTATTTAGAAAATTACATGAAAATAATTGCTCACTGCTGAAAAAATTAACATGTCATTTGTTGGTAACTCTTAGAAAAATATCTGAAACTGATGTTTAAATGCAAAAACTAAAAAAGGGTTTAGAGTTGTATTATTGTACAGCAAAACTGTATTTTATGTTTGCTTTCCATATAGTTTCATTATTTGATCAAAAATGGAACAGAAGATAAAAAGATATAAACTTTCAAAGCAGGATATATAGATGTTGCTCACACAGTAGAAAACAGACACAAACCAATTTTATGAACTAAAACTGATGTAGTTTTCAATAGCAGCAAAACAACTTTTTTCTTTTTAACTGATTTTGAACTTTATTTCAGCCTGGAGTTATTTTGCTTTTTAAATTATGCCGCTACTGAATACCTAACTCACTTTCAAAAAGATGTGATCTGATGTACAGATTTAGGTAATCGAATGACTAGGTTTAACAGACCTTCCTACAGACATGGTAATGTTAAAAATCAGCCGTGTTGGCTTATATGATCTTGTCTAAAATAAACTTTCAAGATTCAGATAGGGCATGTAACTTTAAACAACTTTCCAACATACTTTTATCACCAAAGTTGCTATGTTCAGCTTAGAGGTGGCCTTCAAGATCTAAGAAATTAGCATATGAACCTACTAGGTTTAGCTTTCAACTAAGAATACCAAAGGAACATAGCAACATTGGTGATAAAAGTAAGTTGGAAAGTTGTTTAAAGTTACATGCCCTATCTGAATCTTAAAAGTTTATTTTAGACAAGATCATATAAGCCAACACGGCTGATTTTTAACATTACCATGTCTGTAGGAAGGTCTGTTAAACCTAGTCATTAGATTAGTAATATTAAAAATCAGCCGTGTTGGCTTATATGATCTTGTCTAAAATAAACTTTCAAGATTCAGATAAGGCATGTAACTTTAAACAACTTTCCAAATTACTTTTATCACCAATGTTGCTCTGTTCTCTTGGTATTCTTAGTTGAAAGCTAAACCTAGGAGGCTCATATGCTAATTTCTTAGACCATGAAAGCCACCTCTAAGCTGAATTCATTTTGACAGTTTTTCACCACTAGAGGGTGTTAGTTCATGTGAGCAAAACAAAAAGTGTCAAGAACCTACTGCTGTAATTCACACCTTACAGGTAAAGGAACAGTCCTACACAGATACAGACACAGTTTATAAGCCTAGAGTTCTTGGGAGCGTACTTACAGCTGGACGAATATCCGGTTACACTTGTGGCCCTCCATACCCTTTCTTATCCTTCCAGGCATACCTGAACGGTCTTTTAGGATGAGATGTGTATCTGCTTCAGCCACCAGCCGGTCCGTCCCTGTACTCTCGTCCCAACTCACCTGGCGTGTGACATCATCTAATTCCGGTCACATGTGCGCTGTAAGAGAACATGTTGGATCCTGATCTGTGATACGCTAGGAGGTGCTTACTCCATCCAATTGCTGAACTTGACACAAAAGCATTTCAAGGAGCACTCGGCAGCTGTATAAAACTTAGCGTTTATTTTCGACAATGAGTAAAAACATTCATATAAGATAGTTGGCAACAAAGTCGGGCTGTTGATAGGATTTCCCCAGGAACCTGCTGACGCGTTTCGGCCGGCTGGCCATAATCCTAGCTTAGATTCAAATGCCAAGTTTGGTCATTTAACCATATAAAATCACCTCTATTGGTTAAAACCTAACAAGGGGGTGGTGGACTTGTATGAGTCAAATGGTTCATCATGATTGTACTGCATTCTCTGTATAACAAGAATTGTCATGTCACACTAATATATATGCTAAATATGTCATGGAATTTGTTATCTTGTTCTCAATAAAAATTATTTCGTTAAAAAAAAAAATTAACAAGAGGGAAGTACCTATTCACAGGCCAAATAGAATTTCACTTAAATCATAAAGATACATTTTATGATATGTCACACAAAGTCAAACAAATGATAATAATAATAAAATTACAGTGCTTAATTATTGAAAAAGGTAATGACATGTTGAAACATTTGTTTATAGGTATTGCAAGCAGTTATATTTCAGAAATAAGAGTAAAACAATGTTAATTCACTGTAATATCTCCATAAATATATCAACACCTATATTTTAAGTAATGCTATGTCCTTATTTTCTTCAATTATTTTTGTTTGATTAAACGTTACATATTATGTATAATTTATATCACTAATTAATACTCACTGGGCTACTAATGCCCTCATATAACAAATATGTCTTCCAACTCGAACAGTATACTTAGAGTATGAGAAACTTGTTGGGCACTATATACATACATAGAACTTTCAATTGGTCTGTGTATAAAATTGTGTTGATGTTAGGGAAAACGTGGTCTCAGAGTTCTTCCCCAATGGGATTCTGGTTTTCAATCAATGTATCCAAAAAACCTCACATTTCCCTAACAGGACATCCTTATCACCTCCTCTACTTTTACGTGTTACTGTTTCCAAAATTGTTCATTTTAATGTGTTACATTATTTGTTATGTTTTAGTTTGAAATGTTGCACCAGTGGGGTTTTTAGTCTGTCCAACTTAATATTTAATAAATGTTCCCTTATCCTATGTCTGACCTTCCTTGTGGTGAGGCCTGCATATGGTAAATTACAACTCTCACATGTGAGTAAATAGATGGCGTATATATTCCTACAGTTATGACACCTGCAATGGGAAAATTGCTTGTCTGTGGCTGAGCTTGAAAAACCTTCACCCGTTTTTAGGTGTTCACATGCCTTACAATGGGGATAACTGCACTTAAACACCCCCCTATGTTGTAGCCAGGAACTATTACTTCTTTTATCAGTTCTCAACTGAGTGGGGGCAACCAAATTTCTTATTAATTTACCCTTTCTGAAGGCTTATCTACACAACTTCTTCTACCAAACCAACATCAGCTTTTAACATATGGAAATGCTTTCTTACAATTTTGCATATTTGATTATATTGGTTGCTAAATTGGGTTATAAACGTAACCCCCTCAAAACTGTTATTTCTATTGGTATTGCTCTTGGATAAATATTCTTCTCTACTTTTCTTATCCACCTCCAACTTTATCCTGTCTATGTAGTTTTTATTGTAACCCCTGGCTAGGATTCTATTCCTAAAATCCTCAGCATGTTTAACATAGCTTTCTTTCTTGGTACAATTTCTTTTTAATCTTATGAATTGTCCCTTTAGAACTGAGTTGAAAATTTTCTTAGGGTGTCCACTCTGAGCGTGTAGGAGGGTGTTCCCTGAAATGGGTTTTCTATACACCTCCATATCAACACCTTTGTCCTCTATATTTCCCCTCAGGGTTACATCAAGAACATTTATTTGCTGTTCTCCCACTTCAAATGTGAATTTAATCCCTATATCATTGATGTTCAGGATTCCTACAAAAGCTACTGCCTAAGCATCGCTGCCCCCCCCCCCAGATCACTAGCAGATCATCAATATATCTGTGATAATACATTATGTAATCTCTGAGAGGGTTATGGGGGCAAATTTTGCCCCTAACGCTGTCCCACATCTCTGGAGGAAAAACTAATCCTGAAACACAAAGAAATTATGAGTAAGTAGGAATTCCCTTACTCTAAGTACATATACACAAAACTCCTGACTAAATAGGCCACATCTTTAAAGGAAAATTTTGATCGCAGTTAAAGGGACACTGTACCCAAATTTTTTCTTTTGTAATTCAGAAAGAGCAGGCAATTGTAAGCAACTTTCTAATTTACTCATATTATCAATTTTTCTTCGTTCTCTTGCTATCATTATTTGAAAAAGAAGGCATCTAAGCTTTTTTTTGGTTTCAGTATTCTGGACAGCAGTTTTTTATCGGTGGTTAAATTTATCCACCTATCAGCAAGGACAACCCAGGTTGTTCACCAAAAATGGGCCGGCATCTAAACTTACATTCTTGCATTTCAAATAAAGATACCAAGAGAATGAAGAAAATTTGATAATAGGAGTAAATTAGAAAGTTGCTTAAAATGTCATGCTCAATCTGAATCACGAAAGAAATTTTTTGGGTACAGTGTCCCTTTAAACCCACATGGGGAATTGACGAGTACAACGCTATAACATCAATAGTCAAACATCTATAGTTCTTTTCCCAGGTATCCCTGCATCGGTCAAAAGCTGATTGGTATCTCTTAGAAATCTAGGGAGTTTCTTCACCAGTGGCTGTAATATCCCATCCAAAAACTGGAAAAGGTGCTCATATAATGAGCCAATCCCACTGATGATGGGTCTGCCAACCACATTTGCCAGTGATTTGTGAACCGTGGGCAAGAAGTTGAACAATGGAGTTAAAGGGTTATCAACTAGGATATAATCTTCTCTTTTCTCATCTAGAAAACCACTCTCCCTTCCATCATCCACTATCTGCCTAAGTTCCCTAAGAAATATTATTGTATAAAACACAATTTTATACACAGACCAATTGTAGGTTCAATGTATGTATATATTCCCCAACAAGTTTCTCAATCTCTAAGTATACTGTTCGAGTTGAAAGACGTATCATTAGTAGCCCAGTGGGTATTCATTAGTGATATAAACTATACATAATATGTAAGGTTTACTCAAACAAAAATAATTGAAGAATATAAGGACATAGCATTACTAAAAAATATAGGTGTTGATATTTTAGTGGAGATATCACAGTGAATTAACATCGTTTTACTCTTTTTTCTGAAATATATAACTGCCTTGCAATATTTATAAACACATGTTTTAAAATGTCAATGCTTTTTTTCAATAATTAAGCACTGTCATTGTATTATTATTATTATATTTTTTTTTTTACTTTGTGTGAAATATGATAAAATGTATCTTTGGGATTTAAGTGAAATTCTATTTGGGCTGTGAATAGGTACTTCCCCCTTGTTAAGTTTTAACCAATAGAGGTGATTTTATATGTTTAAATGAACAAGCTTGGCATTTGAATCTAAGCTACGATTGCGGCCAGCTGGCCGAAACGCGGCAGCAGGTTCTGGGGGAAACCCTATCAACAGCCCGACTTTGTTGCTAACTATCTCATATGAATGTTTTCACTCGTTGTTGAAAATAAATGCTAAGTTTTATACAGCTGCCGAGTGCTCCTTGAAATGTTTTTGTGTTAGAGTACGTGAGTCACATAGATAACACTGTGCTCACGCACACAGAGTTACATAGGAGTAAGCACTTATTGGCTAAAATGCACGTCTGTCAAAAGAACTGAAATAAGGGGGCAGTCTGCAGAGGCTTAGATAGAAGATAATCACAGAGGTAGAAAAGTGTATTAATATAACTGTGTTGGTTATGCAAAACTAGGGAATGTGTAATAAAGGGATTATCTATCTTTTAAAACAATAACAATTCTGGGGTAGACTGTCCCTTTAAAAGTAGTATTAGTTAAACTAGATAAAGCATTTTAGGTAAATGAAAACATTGAAGGGAATGCTAAATGACTTGAAAATGAGGCAGCTTATCTTAAAAAAAGCTTGCTAGAAAAAAAAAAATATAATACCTGTAGCAAAGGTACATTTACATTCATTTTCCAAAAATAAATGTTCAAAGAACATTCAGCCTTCATTTAGTTTTAAACTAAATAAATACTGAATAGGACGGCAAACAAATGTTTGAAAAACTAAATTTTCCAAATGTTTGTTCTGAAAGATTTTGACTAACTAAAATTTTCTCTGATGCACACCTTTAATAGTTTTACCTTTGTATAGTTCTCTATTAGAGTTCAAATTGAAATGTCTTAATCTTATAAAGGCAATCAAATTGCATTTTTGTATAGGAACTTATAGGTAGGTACCTTTATCTTTCTCTGACTAGTAATAGCCAAGCCTTAAAGGGATATAAATCACCTTATAATTACAATATTGTTTGGTTGCCTTGGAAAAGATTTTCATTTTAGCCTTCAAGATTTGAAGAGCAGAGCAACTACTTGTTTGCTGCAAATATTTTTCAATGGCCATATTTCCCCTACCACTTACCTTATTTAGAGGAGTCTATCCACACTTGTTACCGTAGTATACAAGGCTTTAACCCTGTCATGTTGTTCATCTCTGCTGAAGTCAACTAGTGACAGATATACAGCAGAGCTAGGTTTATGAAGCCTACAATGTGGACTTCCAGTTTTCAGAAATGGAAAACTACAAAATATTCAATATTTAGTAAAATTACATAAAAAGGGGGCAAATAATTGGAAAAGTAGGTTACAATTTTTTTTACTATATGTAATTAAACAGTATTTATGTCTCCATACACAACAGTAAGGTAATGCCTTGCACAATGGGCAGTTACAGGGACAGTCTTCTTGAAAAAGTGTATTGTTTAAAATGATAGATTATCCCTTTATTACTCATTCTCCCAGGTCTTTATATCCAACACAGTTATATTAATATACTTTTTATCTTCTGCAGACTGCCCCTTATCTCAGTGCTATTTACAGACTTGCATTTTAGTCACTAAGAGCTTGCTAATGCGTAACTCTACAGGAGTGAGACCAGTGTTATCTGAATGGCACACATGAACTAGCATTGTATTGCTTTGAAAAGCTAATAAAATGCACTGAGATAAAGACGGCCTGCAGGGGCTTAGAGACAAGCAGATATTTAGGGCTCCATGTACTAAGCAATTAGTGAGCTGCCCGCAAAATATTTTGCATCAAAACTCGCACACTGATATGTACAAAGCCATAAACTATGTTCAAACCTGCATATTAAAATTGCGAGCGTACTTATCTTCCAAACCCCGCTACCTCTCCATTTTTCACTGTAAATAGACACATTTGACCACCAACTCGCCATAAACTAATGTACTAAAAAATCTATTTATCCGCTCACTACATTTTTCGCTCCAACCTCGTTATTTTTGCTTCGCCACCTTTTAGGTGGCGGGCAAGGTACAAAACCATAGGAAAGTCAATGTAGACACCAGTCTAGACATATATAAAAGGCAGTAATATCAGCATTGTACTTACATTGTTGATTTCAGCAGCTATGGAGACACTTCTGTATTTGTTTCTTCTTTGTGTGATGAAAATCTGGTCTAGTAGACAGAATACTGGAAATGTCGCTAATCGATTGGTTAGAAGAAGGAGACTTTGTGTCCCCTGTGTATTCCTTCCACGGGTTGGTTTGCACAGCCTTTCTGACCGAGAGATCATACAAAGATTCCGTCTTGATTGTGAATCCATATTACACCTGTATTGAGAGATCGAAGATTATTTGGAGCCAATGACGGCTCGTTCACAAGTTATTCCAAGACTTTTGAAACTATTAGCTGCATTGCATTTTTTGGCAACAGGCTCCTTTCAGGAGGTTTCTAGCATCATTATTGGAATGAGTCAATCAGTTTTTTCACGTCACTTATCAAAAGTTATAGAGGCTATGATGGTTATTGTTCCTCGATATGTTTGTTTGCCATCTACCCCAGAAGAATGGCAAACAATAAAATCAAATTTCTATAGGATGGCTGGGATGCCCAATGTCCTAGGGGCCATAGACTGTACCCATGTTACAGTAAGATCACTTCAAGCTCGTGAGGAGATCTATAGGAATAGAAATCATTTCCATTCCTTGAATGTTCAGATGGTCTGTGACCCCAACATGAGGATAATCAGTGTACGTTCAAACTACCCAGGCTCATGTCATGATTAATAAATAATCATATCAATCAAAACTAAGTTTTGCTGATGCGAAAATTGAGGATTCTTGGATTTTCAAGTGGTATCATATCCAGATGAAGCCATATCAAATTTGTAAATAAATCTTACAAAAATAACGCACTATAGTCACTGTTAAAAAAATCTGGAACAATAATAAAGTTGTTTAGAAAAGTTGCACTTTTATCATAGACAAATTCTTTTCCTGCGACTACTATGACGTTTATGACAACTTGCATGTCACGTGTTAATAATTGGCCATACAATTCTACTGACATTTAAGTACATTAGCTTAGTCGCAGCAAGCGAGGCGTCAAATTTATTAATAATCCGCCACTGCTTGGGGCGGGCTAGACGTGTCCTATTTCTGGGTGGATTTTTAGTATATAGTGACAGCGGACACCATTTCACCCACTACGAGTTTATCTGCGTCTACAATGTCGGATTAATTGACGGCTTAGTACATGGAGCCCTTAGAGTTTTAAACATTATACAGTATAATTAATGTAACAATGTTGTTTGTGTGTGCAAAGCTGGGGAATGGGTAGTAAAGGTGTTATCTATATATTTAAACAATAAAAAAACAAGTAGACTGTCCATTTAAATTAAGGCTATAGAGGCCTATTTATCAAAGCATCAATTGAAAATACGCTGGAATTACGCGTCGTAATTGTCGCGAGATTGATCCGCCATAGTTATCAAAGCGTCAAGACCGGCAAATGTTGAAATTTGTGATGTAAAACACTATCCCGCGATCTCAATCTGACGCAGATCAATGCGAGTTGAAAACCGTTTTATTCGAGCGGAATTGTGTTCATTCGCCCTCCTATTTGACAATATTTGAAGCTCTCACAAAGTTATCAAAAATTCTACATTTATGCTTGCTTCTTTTCCGACTCAGCGTACCTAGTTTTCAATCCACAACCCCTGAGGTCGCGGATGCCATAGAACTCAATGGGAGCCTGAAAACACAGAAAGATCCGGAGTCAATAGATTCATTCATCCAATCTCCCTCTTAAACTCTGATTATAAACTAATTACTGCCATTCTAGCACAAAGACTTAAGAAAGTCCTTGGCCCTCTTATACATGTGGACCAGGTTGGATTTATGACAAATAGAAATCCCTCTGCCAATATCTGTAAAATCTTTCTGCTACTGGATTCTTCTCTGGATCCAAGCAATCAGGAAACTATACATGATCTTGCTATGCTCTCTGTTGATGCTCAAAAAGCATTTGATTTGATTACTTGGGATCATTTGTTCTTTACTATGAAGCAATTTGGATTCAAAGATCAATTTCTAAACTGTATTAGGTCTATATATATATAAAAGCTTCTTCAACTTTATTTATTAATGGTTCACTTACAGACTATTTTTCTATGGCCAGGGGGACGTGTCAAGGTTGCCCAATTTCCCCACTTCTTTTTGGGACAATTGGAAAAAAAAAACTGTTTGAACATGTAAATTCTAATTTAATTATTGCAGGCGACTTTAATATGGTCTTCAATAATATTGATATATTTCAATGAACAAACAGGGGGAAAGAATATGTAAAAAAAATTACTAGACTTCTTAAAACTTTTTGTAGTTCACTCAAGATTAAGGATATAGGGCGATTTTATAATCCTAATAATCGAGCTTTTTCGTGTGAATCAAAACAATATAAATCCTTTTCCCGTATTGACAATAGCCAGGTTACTCCTTGACCGGTAAACTGATTCAGCATTTAGTGCCTTCTCCCTCCTCGAGACTACACGACCCGGCGTGCCGGCACTCACTGATGACGTAATCCAATGTCAGGTGTGAACAGCAATCCCAGCTACATTACCATCCTCCTCACAATACTACTCCCAGGGCGCATACAATAACTCACGGCTGCAGGGCACTGTTTAGACAGAAGGGCTCCTTACCCTTCTAAATAAATAGAAAAAATAAGTCCAGAAAGCTCCCATAAGAAAGTAAATAAAAGTCCAAATTTTATTTCATTAAATTTAAATCCAAGAGTTAAAAGCAAAATAGAGGTAACATCAAGGATAGGTGGAGAGACAAATTCGTCTTACATGTTTTCGGCCAAATGCAGCCGTAATCATAGACATAAATTCACACAGGTGTCACCCTTATTTACAGAGGTAAAATGTTCCTTATTGGTTAAAACATAACACACCCTTCCCCTTTTCCTCCCCTTCTTTCCTAACCTCAGATAAAATTTTGGGGTTTTATTACAAAAGTGCAGATTGGGGATTTCACTATTTCAGACCATGCACCTATCTCACTAGATATGATGTGGGGGGATACGACTTATGAACTCTCTAGGGCTTATAGCTTTCCCCATTTTTTATTTAATAATGTTGACTTCAAAAAATGACTCATCAATATTTGGCATGAATATGCTATTGATAACTCATACTCCCAAAAGAAAGAGATTTTTTAGGAAGCTGCCAAATCTGTTATTAGAGGCGAAATTAAGAAATACACTGATAGTTCAACTTCCTTATCATGATATTTTTTCCTTATCTCAAAAACAAATATAATGCCTATCTAACTTCTCCTAATTAAATACATTGAAATTACTATATTAAGGCCAAACAGGAATGGGGAATTATTAATATGCAGAAAGCCTCTATCCAGGATCTGAGATCAAGAGCTAAATTCTACAGGTACGGTAGTAAGATAGGGAAGTATTTAGCTAAATGTGTTAAAAAATGGGATTCTTATAAGCGAATAAAGGCAATTAACAGAGAAGGTGTTAGATTAACTAACAATAGCCTAATTAATTCAGTATTTTAAGCATTTGTATTCTGCTCCAGAAATAAATTAATGTAACAAATGTACGTTTTGGCAGAAAGTTTCTCTACCTACATTGACCCCAGAATCGCTAGATATATTAAACGTACCTATTTCAGAACAAGAACTATATCAAGCAATAGACAGACTTAAGCTAGATAAAGCTCTGGGTCCAGATTTATTGCCTGGTGAGCTATATAAAATTCTTAAATCTGAAATTACTCTTACTCTGTTGAATCTTTTTAATGATTATTTCTTTAATGGTAAAGTTCCATCTACTTACTTTTCTGCCTCCACAATTACGCTTATACTTAAGAAGGGCAAAGATTCGGAGTCAATAGATTCATACCATCCAATCTCCCTCTTAAACTCTGATTATAAACTAACTACTGCCATTCTAGCACAAAGACTTAAGAAAGTCCTTGGCCCTCTGATACATGTGGACCAGGTTGGATTTATGACAACTAAAAATCCCTCTGCCAATATCCGTAAAATCTTTCTGCTATTGGATTCTTTTCTGGATCCAAGCAATCGGGAAACTATACATGATCTTGCTATGCTCTCTGTTGAAGCTCAAAAAGCATTTGATTCAATTACTTGGGATCATTTGTTCTTTACTATGAAGCAATTTGGATTCAAAGATCAATTTCTAAACTGTATTAGGTCTATATATATATATATATATATATATATATATATATATATATATAAAAGTTTCTTCAACTTTATTTATTAATGGTTCACTTACAGACTCTTTTTCTATGGCCAGGGGGGGACGCGTCAAGTTTGCCCTATTTCCCCACTTCTTTTTAACTTGACTATTGAACCTTTGGCTATTATCCTCAGGAAAGTATTAAAGGGGATTTTGTTTGGCCGCAAATGACTTAAAATGTTACTGTATGCAGATGACCTGTTATTATTCCTTAATAATACACATACAGAGATACCTATGATTTTAGAACTAGTTAAAGAATTTGGTTCTTTTTCTGGCTATGAAATGAATGCCTCTAAGTCAGAACTACTTTGGATCAAGCGAGCACCACAGGTTGGTCCTCCTCTCCCCTTTAAAATTGCTGCAGAATATATTACATATCTTAGAATAAAAATTGGTATAACTTCCGTGAGCTCATATAATCTAAATTATCCTCCGCTATTTTTGAAAATTAAACAAAATCTAATAAATTGGGCTAATTTACCCTTCTCAGTTACTGCGAAAGTAAATCTTATCAAGATGATCATTTTACCTAAGCTATTATATCTGATGCAGAACATTCCTATCATTTTAAGTCATAAAGATATCAAGCTTCTTGATAATTGCTTTTGGCTATTTCTTTGGGGGACTGGTAGAAGACATATAGCCTTGGAAAAGATAGCGCAATTAAGGCAGTTTGGGGGTTTGGCCCTTCCTGTAATATCCATATATAACAATATTTGCTTCTTTAAAGTAGCTATGGATTTGCTTACTGGTGGGGAATATGTGGCATTTCTTAAAGCAGAACAAAAATTAGTATACCCTTTTTCTCTATCCACATTGCTACATTGTCCTATTAAGTTTATTCCCTATAAATATTATAGTATTAGAACCACTTTAAAATGTAACCGGTATATCTCTGATTTAGTACCTATTGCAGGGAACCCACAATTCCTTGGTTTTCTTAACAGTACGTTGTTTAATAGATGGGCTAATGATGGGTTTATATATCTATGCCAACTTAATTAAATTGATACTCCTAGAGTATTTACCTTCAAGACCCTTAAAGATCGTTATAGCCTCAGGAACACAAACTTTTATGCTTACTTACAAGTGCATCACTGTTTTTTTAAACTTCCAAAGATTTTAATATCGAATGGTCACATTCAGGTATAAAAAACGGCCTAGCTCTTTTTAAAATGGGAAAGCATTCTATCAATTACTGGTACAAAATTATACTAGCCTATACTGGTGAGCTTAACGTCCTAAAAATCTACCTTAAATGGCTATTTGATTTTCCATTAATAGATACAAATATGGTGAAGCGTAGTATAATGAACGTAGACAACACAACGGTATCTGCAATATGGCGTGTCTCACTTTAAACTAATTAACATGGTATATGTACCTTCTTCTACTTTAAATAAATGGTACCCCAATGTGCAAAATAATTGCCCTCGATGCACTTCAGCCGTAGCTGACCTGATCCACATGTTTTGGAGCTGTTCAAAACAGTTTTTGCAATGCATTCAATTTTGGACGAGGAAAGTAACAAGTTCTAATATTACTCTAGGTTTAAAACATATTTTGTTTCTTGTAGACAAATGGATAAGCAAGATAATACTGATTTTATTAATACAGTTATTTTGGGGGGGGGGGAGATATCTTATTCTTAGGAATTGGAAGCAGAAAACGGCACCAACTGTTAATAACCTAACATTTCTCCTACAATCCCAATTTATAATCAAACAATTTGATACCTCTAATAATAGGGAAAAGCAACAGGGTTAAGTTTGGTAAGAAATGGATGGATTTTCTTAAACTGTACGGGAATAACTCCCAGAGACAATTTATGACTCCTTTTCAAAATCTGAGAATAAATGACTAAGAAGTATATTCTAAAAAAAAATCCTTTTTTCCCTTTCTTTTTTTTTCTTTTTTTTTTCTTGTCTTTCTTTCTCTTCCCGTTTTTTTTTCCTTTCCCCTCCTCCCTCCCTCAATCTCCAGGAAATAACTCAAACCAATCTCTTGAGACAATTGGTGTGCTTTCACCTTCTTCTTCTACTTTTACTATAAAAAGGTCATGTTTGTTTAATCCCTTATTTAATCTCTCTTATTTAGAGTGGGGTTTGCTGTTAGATAAAAGTCTGGGATTTATGTGTATTGGTATATGTATATGCAATGATATCAGTTATATGATGGTTTCAGAGGAAAGAAACAAGTAGTTTAAGTATACTGTGCTATATCTGAATGTTTTCTTTCTTTTTATTTTTATGTATCAATGTTTATTATTTATACTGGATCTTGGACAGAATGTATACCTGTATTTTTGTTATAACTGATGACCTCAATAAAAAAACATTTAATTTAAAAAAAGATAAACATTGATGATGACATTAGGACACACAGTATATTCAATAGAATCTTAAGATGATAGCTCAAAGGGATAGCCCACCTAATGTTAAACTGTCATGATTTAGATACAGCAGAAATTAAAATCACCTCTTTACTGGCATGCTATTTTCAGTATATTTCTTCTTTCTCTTGAATTTCTTTTCAGTAAGAAATGTCATCTTATATGCCAGGCCATTTTATAACACCTGTGTAGGGGTGGATTTTAAAAATAGATTGCAATCAGGAGGGGTTAGACATGTGCAGAGAGAAAACTGGCCCAGCTCTTAAAGGGACAGGAAATGCCAAAATATTCTTGATTGCTTTGGATAGAACATACAATTTTAAACAACTTTCCAATTTACTTCAATTATCAAATTTGCTTCATTCTCTTGTTATCCTTTGCTGAGGGAACAGCATTGCACTATCGGCAGCTAGCTGAACACATCTATTTAGCCAATCACAAGAGAAAAATGTGTGCAGGCACCAATTAGCAGCTAGCTCCCACTAGTGTAGGGTATGTGCATATTCTTTTCCAACAAGGGATACCAAGAGAACAAAGCACATTTGAAAATAGAAGTGAATTTTAAAGTGTTTTAAGATGACATGCTCTATCTGAATCATGCAACTTACATTTTTACTTTCCTTTTACTTTAAAATATCTATTGATTGCAAATAAATACATATAATACTCTAATTACATGTTATATTCGCAATTATTCCTGCTCAGAATTAGGTGATGTGCATCTCTGTAATGAGAAGGGGTGTGGTCTAATGACATCAACACCCTATATCAGGTGTGCATAATTATTAGGCAACTTCCTTTCCGTTGGCAAAATGGGTCAAAAGAAGGACTTGACAGGCTCATAAAAGTCAAAAATAGTGAGATATCTTGCAGAGGGATGCAGCACTCTTAAAATTGCAAAGCTTCTGAAGCGTGATCATCGAACAATCAAGCGTTTCATTCAAAATAGTCAACAGGGTCGCAAGAAGCGTGTGGAAAAACCAAGGCGCAAAATAACTGCCCATGAACTGAGAAAAGTCAAGCGTGCAGCTGCCAAGATGCCACTTGCCACCAGTTTAGCCATATTTCAGAGCTGCAACATCACTGGAGTGCCCAAAAGCACAAGGTGTGCAATACTCAGAGACATGGCCAAGGTAAGAAAGGCTGAAAGACGACCACCACTGAACAAGACACACAAGCTGAAACGTCAAGACTGGGCCAAGAAATATCTCAAGACTGATTTTTCTAAGGTTTTATGGACTGATGAAATGAGAGTGAGTCTTGATGGGCCAGATGGATGGGCCCGTGGCTGGATTGGTAAAGGGCAGAGAGCTCCATTCCGACTCAGACGCCAGCAAGGTGGAGGTGGAGTACTGGTTTGGGCTGGTATCATCAAAGATGAGCTTGTGGGGCCTTTTCGGGTTGAGGATGGAGTCAAGCTCAACTCCCAGTCCTACTGCCAGTTTCTGGAAGACACCTTCTTCAAGCAGTGGTACAGGAAGAAGTCTGCATCCTTCAAGAAAAACATGATTTTCATGCAGGACAATGCTCCATCACACGCGTCCAAGTACTCCACAGCGTGGCTGGCAAGAAAGGGTATAAAAGAAGAAAATCTAATGACATGGCCTCCTTGTTCACCTGATCTGAACCCCATTGAGAACCTGTGGTCCATCATCAAATGTGAGATTTACAAGGAGGGAAAACAGTACACCTCTCTGAACAGTGTCTGGGAGGCTGTGGTTGCTGCTGCAACGCAATGTTGATGGTGAACAGATCAAAACACTGACAGAATCCATGGATGGCAGGCTTTTGAGTGTCCTTGCAAAGAAAGGTGGCTATATTGGTCACTGATTTGTTTTTGTTTTGTTTTTGAATGTCAGAAATGTATATTTGTGAATGTTGAGATGTTATATTGGTTTCACTGGTAAAAATAAATAATTGAAATGGGTATATATTTGTTTTTTGTTAAGTTGCCTAATAATTATGCACAGTAATAGTCACCTGCACACACAGATATCCCCCTAAAATAGCTATAACTAAAAACAAACTAAAAACTGCTTCCAAAACTATTCAGCTTTGATATTAATAAGTTTTTTGGGTTCATTGAGAACATGGTTGTTGTTCAATAATAAAATTAATCCTCAAAACTACAACTTGCCTAATAATTCTGCATTCCCTGTATATATATATATATATATGTATATATATATATATGTATACAAGGATGTGCAAATATATATGTACAAATTCTAGCATTATTAATAATTTAAAAAATAAATAAAAATTATGACTCCTAGAAATACAAATACACATTAATTTCTGTGAAAGTATCATATAAAAAAATCAATATAAAAATAACTTTCTATGAGATATTGTTTGTTGAGGTATAAATCAATATATTTCTTGGACATTAACAGTTGAAAAATAAAAGATTAGCTTTAGAGAAATGTGCTTGTTCATGGACAGTAATGAAATGGTATAAATAAAGTTGGGAGAAACCCAAATAACCGCAACATCAATGACTGTTAACACCAGTCCGATGCTCTTCGCACCGTACTTGACGCAAATGTTTTTAACGGGATTTTTTTATAAATAAGGAGAACCTATTCAGGTCCGCGGCACTGATGTCTGGCGAGCATATTGACGCCGGCGAATGCAACATCGTTGACCCTTTTATAAATAGGCCCGATAATGTTCCTTGATTGATGTAAGATTGATACACTAAATAGCCCTTATTGGATGAGATTTAAAGGGACACTGTATTAGAAAAACAAAGTACAACTGAGAGAGAACTTGGCTGTGTTCTAATTTCCTGTTATGAACTATGCAATACTACTGTGTAGTTCCTTCTTCTTCACACAGCTTACTATTTTCCTACACTCCCTAGAGCTCACTATTTTCCTACACTAGCTAGCCAGCTGTAGTACACACGCATAGCCCTCTACCCTCTACATCACTAGCTATAGACACTATATTGCACACACTAGACACCACTAGCTGTAATACTACTAGTTTTGCAGAATACACTGCACACAGCAAAGGATAAAACAGTTTTTAACAGAAATAAAGTGTAGGGATAACAAAATGAAGCATAAGCTGCCTTCTTGTCCCTGAGAGATCTGCTAAGTAGTTGATTAGTATTAGTATTCCTGCACAGATCTACTTTGACAATAACGTTGTTTCTGCAGTAAGTGAAGCTGCAACTCAAATTCATTAAACTGCTCACTGACTAGTGGTTTTAGTTGCCTAAAATATTTTTTTCTGAAAAGAAGCCTTATCTCTGCTAAAGTAAGACAGCAAACTGCCTCTAGTGATGGGCAACTTCCACAGAGACCACAGATCAATATGTTAGAAGCCTTAAAAGCTGCAAATAATAATATATTTTCTAAAATTGTACAGTGACTCAGAGCTACATTTAGGTATGGTTGTATATAAAGTTCTCTCCTACAGAGAGCTTTTTTAGTTTTGGCCGCCTTGTTTTTCCACACCCTAGAGGTCCCAAAACTGACACATTTTATGTCCTTTTTTTCCCAGGAATCACAAAAACTTTGACAAATTTTCTTAGTTCTGCTTTTTGCTAGGGTGTGTAAAAGCTAGTCCTAGCTGAGTAAATGTCTAAATACATGTACTACATCTGTTTAGTGAGTGTAGGAAAATAGTAAGCTAGGTGAGGAAGGAGAAATACAGTAGTAATAAGCAGGCCACAACAGGAAATGAAAACACAGGCAAGTTCACTCTCAATTTAACAACTTTTGCAGCAATATTTATAATGCATAAATATTGCAAAAACTCTATTTGTTATTTTTAAGTTTTGCCATTTGTTTTCTGACTGCAGTGTTAGAATAGTAATAATGTCCTTGTACAAATTACATTGACTTTGACATTCTTAAAATATATCATATAAATTCTGCACAGAAGCAGAAAAATTTGGTCGAAATTTTAAACTTTATTTAATGGGCACTATCAAAATATGTAACATAACTGTGGGATATTTTTATATTAAAAGTATCAAAGCAATTAGTAGTAAAATAATGCAAATTATGCTTTTCCTTCCGAAGTATTTGCATAATTTCCCTATAATTAACCAGGCAATTACAATATCAGATTCTTGTCATTATTAATCACTGTAAATAATATGAACATTCTAAATTTAGTTCATAGATTATGTTCAGTTTTGGGATATTATCCACCTTTGAGTTATATAAAATTTGTTTACTGCATATAAAGTATTTAAAAACAAATATTCTGCCTTAAGTAATTTTCTTTTATTTTTTGTTTGCCAAAAAGCAATTTGCAGTTCATGATAATAACTATACCTGACTTGTTTAGCAGATTGTTATATGTTAACCTGTTACAAGATAAAGCATATTTAGATAAAACATTATACTATTATGTTTAAAGTCTGTTTTTTTTTAAAAAAAATTGCCAAAACTTCATAAATAATTACTTTCCTTAATCTATGTAACTATTAAGAAAGTAAGATACAGACTACCCATTTTGCGTAGGGAAAAGATAAAAAAACCATAACAAGTTTATGATTTTGATAACATTAAAAAACAAATTGACTTTCTTTGCAAAAACATCCATAAAGAAAAAAACATTAGTAAACCGAACCACAAACATAGCAAAATGTACCAGTGTCACTCTGAGTTATCTTATATATACTTTTTTTAGTAAATTTAGTAAATCATAGCTTGTCTCGTGAGTTGGATGTCTCACATGTATGATTGGGAAAATTGAACAAGAGGACCAGAGATAGGATTATGAATTTGAAGTCAGGATTAACATGAGTGTGATTATAACTCTTCCCCCAAAAAAAATCTCAATAAAAATGAAAGATAGTGCCAGCAATTTCAGTCTGAGGAGTGCACATGTATATTTATTTTGTGACATTTGCCATAGGGCCACTTTTTGCTGCTATTATTTGTTTTATTTTTTTAGTTATAGAAGATCAGAATAGACTTCCTGTTAAAGGGACACTCAAGTCAAAATTAAACTTTCATTATTCAGATAGAGCATTTCATTTTAAACAACTTTCTAATTTACTTCCATTAACAAAATGTGCAGTCTTTTTATATTTAAACTTTTTTTCACCAACTCCTACTGAGCATGTGCAAAAATTCACAACATAGACGTATTTGCATTTGTGATTGGCTGATGGCTGTCACATGGTACGTGTATGCATTTGTGATTGGCTGATGGTTGTCACATGGTACAGGGGGAGTGCAAATAGACATAACTTTTAAAATTGTCAGGAAAAAAATTTTACTACTCATTTGATGTTCAGACTAAATGCTATTGGATTGTCTTGTTATCTTGCATTTGTTGTTTATGCAAATTTATTGTGTTGACTGGATCTTTAAGCAGTATTGAAATGAACCTTTCGCTCTGAGTAACTGGTGTCTTTTACAGTTTTATTTGTCCCTACCTCATACAGCATCTTAACTCTTTAACCGAAGCAAATAGAGACAACAACCCATCAATTATTACAGCTGGCCATCATAATAAACAAATTAGTACTCTGGTATGGTTTCTTTATACTCGCACTCCGTAATGCATTTGTCACTAGCTCTTCCAAAAGTCAATTTAGCTTCCTGTTGTTCCCTGTAGGGACTTCAGTGGTGCTAAATGTGGAAAGTTATTTGAGACCCCATTCAAGACTCTTTGTAAACGGACTCATTGGTTGGCATATGAGGGGGCATTTCTTCTTGAAGAATAGTTGTTGTTGATCTACTCCATATAATGCTCTTGTGAAAGAACAGGATCCTGAATATATATGTTTCTTTTAAATGGGAGTGATAGTTTGTCTTTCAATAATGTTTTGTACCAGAAATTTGATGAGAGAATGATGAAGTCAAAGCGATAGTTAAGAGCTTCACAATTAGGGAGCTATAGTTCACTGCATGAATTTTACAGTATTTAAAGGGACACTCAAGTCAAAATGAAACTTTTATGATTCAGATAGAGCATGCAATTTTTTTTTTTAATAATTTTTTATTGAGGGTTTTTTTATAATGACAACACAAAAATATGACATATACATATTACAGAATATAACAATGATTGTCTCCACCACAATATGACAGAAAAAGGAAACATATAATAAATGTCAAAATAGATTTGAAAACCTCCTTTTATGTTTTTTTATATCATAATGGAAGTAGCTATTATTCCAGGCCATTGTGATAAAAGACGCTCTGAAAGAGCACCGTAGCTACTAAGCAGACCCAATCTATTATCAACTTCTTTAGAACTTAAATAACTAGTTCGTCATAAGATTGAATGCTTCTTATTATTAAAGAGTCTTGATACCAAGATCAAAATATAGAGCGAGGGGGAAGTTGGGGAAATATCATTGTATGATGAAAGTAATAAGAACAGCAATGTAAATAGCAATAGTAAACTACAATGGGGGGGGGCAGAAGACCATAGAAATGCTAATTAACTAGGTCAATTAGTTATCAAAACATAATTTGTGGCGTGCAGCACTAAACTATATGAAAGTTAAGTGTAATTCATAATGAGTATCAAGAAGGAGTAGGTATAACTCCAATCCAGTTAGGATGAAATCTGAGTTTCACTATTGGAACTCTATGGTAAAAGGATCTATTTGTGTAGTATCTCCCCTCAGGGATATTGTCACCACTGGACACAGACGGTTAAGGGATGGTGGATATGACCCGCTCTCAGATGTGGAGCGGGAAAGGGTGAAGGGAGATACAGCTGACGGAGAAATGTTATGGGAGCTGATGGCCCTATAGATCAGAAACCTAGGGATATTATAGTAAATAATAAGTGAAAATATATGGGGGTTGAGGATCTATAGGATGCAATTTCCAATGCATATTAACCTTTAACCTTTAGGATAGTGAGTTTTGGCTTGCATGTTCCAATTCTCATAATATGGCTATGTAGATTCTATAGGCAGGTCGTCTAGCTAATTAGGGTTACAGTTATTCAGTTCTCTTTCAGTAAGCTATATCTGATATATTACTACCATGTATAGATATATTTAGGGGAAATAGTGATAATAGATAATATGTAGAATAATACCATAGCATTTAAACAACAGTGACAGGTACCAATACAACTGAATACAGTATTATAACTGTATATTAAACCAGGGTAGTGAATGTTAGCTTGCGTGCACTAATTTTTATAGTATGTCTATACAAATATGACAGTCAGGGCATCTAGCTGATTAAAATAACTATTATTCAGCACACCTTCCATAAACCATATCTGATATATTACTTTCATGTATATAAATATTTAGGTGGAATAATGATAGCAGATAACATATAGAACAATAATCATAAGGATATAGTGAGGAGTAAAGCTACATATCACATAAATGTAGGCTTATAGAAAGCAAGTAAAATCATAAAATACATAGCAGTAATTAGGGTAACTTGTAGTGTGTTTTGCCCCAATAAAACTAAAACTATATGGCAGTGAGAGCAATACTGGATATGCAATGTAAATAGAGCATATATAACATCAAGGGTAACAAAAAACATAATAATATGAACTGTGGAAACAAATACTGATAGCTTACAATCCGTATCCCAGAAGAGGATATTAAGATCCTTCCCTAGGGGGGATGGCGTAGTCAATGAGATCTAGTGAAGTAACTAACTCCTGTTGTATAGTGGAGTCTGTTTATACAATTTATTTTATGGCCACAACAAGCTATCTCTTTGTATGCACAATAGGTCTAGATAACACCCTATAATAAGTATGTACTAACTGTGAGGAAAAAAAGACAAATTTTACAATTTATCCACTCTACTCCCTATTGTCACTTCTACAGGATACAATATGTATTGTAAGGTATAAGGTTGGGGTTTAGCCCTATTAGATAAGGGCTTAGCTAGAAGAGCGGCTGTCCTTATGTCTTGTCAGAGTATTTTATGGTGTAACGCTTTCAGAGGGAGTAAAAAACAAACAGGATAATTCAGTTATAGGCCATTGCATTGTAATAATCATCAAGCCTATGGCCCTGAAGTTTAGTTGATACCGGTCTTATGAGTTTACCCAATGCCAGACCTAACGTAGCTGAGAGACCTTGGTGGCAAAAACTGGGCAGATCAATGTAAATACTGCCATACATCCAATGATGTCAGTGGACTGAGAAAGTCCCGTGCTTTCTGGGCCCAGGCAATGTGCGTCCCCTTTATGTTACGGTGGATATTAGATCTCCTCTACTGTCCATAAATCCTTAGGTACCTCAACCTCAACTGCCATAATGTCAATCACAACTGTTCGAATTTTTAAAACAGAGAGCTCCGTGATAAGGCCCCTTCTCCGTGCAACAGGACCATATCTGTCCATAATATGAGGCTCCCCCGGTTGCCGATCAACCATGGTAAGGCATGGTTCCATTTCCTTCACATTTGCCCATGGTGAGTGACCTTGTTTCTGCACTGCATAGTACCGTGTATTCCCTGTCTCAGAGATAGCTGGCCGTATAGGACTATGTTGCTTGCAACGGACCGCTAGGTCCACTGAATATGGCACGGGGCTCCGTTCATCCACATAGCTCACCTCCACCGGCTCTTGAGGTACTTCTCCTCTCCTACATGGTGTTCTTGGGATGTCGAGTTCAGCGCCCTCCTCTGTCCCACTTGAGATCAAAGTGTCTTGTTTAAGGCTCACAGCCGCTCTCAATTGAGCGCTTGGTGATGAGCTTCCATCGAAATTAGTAAACTGCGTAGCACAGATACAATTTCGGTCACCATAGATTGCCTGAAGTCTGGGCTCCTGTGCAAGAGAAGAAAAGTAATTCTGATGATAGCGCCAGCGTACACATGTTTTATGCAATGGCAGCGAACTCCATGTGGTCAACAGATCAGGCCAGAAAGATCTCCGTGCTGTTGCGGTGTCAAGCTCTCTGAAATAGTAGTCTAAATCAATTGCCCCTCAGTCTAGGGCTTAAGGGAGAAAGATGGTATAGTTTAGGGTTCCATTTCTTGCTTCATATAATGATTTATTTGATTCTACAGCTGGAGCACTGCAAAGAAACGTCTTGCTGCTTTGGCTGCTGGCTCCGCCCCCCAGAGCATGCAATTTTAAACTACATTCTAATTTCCTCCCATTAACAAAATATAAACAGTCTTTATATATAAGTGTTTTATATTAACACTTTTTGAGTCACCAGCTCCTAGTGCGCATGTGCAAGAATTCACTTAATATACATATATACATGTGTGATTGGCTGATGGCTGTCAAAAGGAGTGGAAATACATATAACTTTGAACTTTCTCAGAAAAAAAACTACTACTCATTTGAAATTCAGACTAAGGGGCATATTTATCAAGCTCCGTATGGATCGGGTTGATTGACACTCCTGCTAGCGGCCGATTGGCCGCAAATCTGCAGGGGACTGCATTGCACCAGCAGTTCACCAGAACCATTGCACCAGAACTGCTGGTGCAATGATAAATGCTGGCAGCATATGCTGTCAGCATTTATCAAAGTGCAGCAGACAAGATCCGCAATATCGGATCATGTCCACTCGCAGCGTTATAAATAGGCCACTAAGTGTAATTGCATTGTCTTTTTATCATGCATTTGTTAATTATGCAAATCTACTATATTTACTGATCCTTTAACAAATGCAGCTACCAATATATCTTGAATTGTTTAAGGTTGACTGCTGCAAAATTAGATAATAGACCTAATATAATCTCTGACCCTAATCTGAATTAGGAATTTTTCCCTTTGAATTTGCCAGAACAAAAAAGTGTATGAAGTAAACTTTTCTTCAATTAAAAGTAAATTTTGACTATTTAATACACCACACTAAAAGTATTAACAGCGCAGCTTGGTAGAGTGGTGGATGTGGATTAATAGTAGTTAGAAAAGGAGAGATATTAAAAAAGATTAAGAATAATTATAGGTAACTAGATTACTAAATAAATTTTGCAAAAATTGTACATCAGTAAAAATATTCATACAGATTAATATAAATTCATATATAAAATAGTTGATACCAAAAAGAACAAAGGAAAAAATAAATAAATAAAAATAAATAAAAACGCTGATGATTTGGTATTACCCACTGTAGGGAAGTGTTCTTAGGAGTATTTACGTATGGTAATGTTAGTTGCAAGGTTTTATGTTGCCAACTCCTATTCACAGGCTTTTGAAAATGAGGTGCAGCTGTTTCCAGAGGCTTGTTTCCAAACGCTCTCTTAAATCTTTTTCCCTATAAAGGGATTAATGCGACATCTTTTGAATCTGTCTGTAAGTGCATTACTTTTGTGTGTTGATTAAAATCTGTGAAACTACTACCTTGATGTGGGGTTGCGCTGTCTCTTCTTTTCGCCTTAGGATTGACTATTTAATAACTATATAAATGTGTGAGAGATATGTGTATATTGTATATTATACATTTTTTATTGACACAAATAGGAAAATATACAGTGATTTTACAAATTAGTTGATCCTTTGTACTAGCAAATAGATTTCTGGTCACCTTTTCTTCTATTACAATGTTATCATTATACTTTATACTTCAATACTAAAATTATAAACATGTTTTAATTTATTTATGATAGAAAATGAATTGGTTTAATGCTTCAACTACTTATATAAAATGTCTGTCTCAAAAATAATTCCCTTCAGCATAGGTCATTGCCACTGCTTTAACAAAGTTACAGCAATGATCAGTGACAGAAACTTACATGAATCATATGGCATTCAGGGAATGTGTCCCGACTTTGTGACATTTTATGCGCACTACAAGGGCATTGCTCATGTTCGAAGCAAGTTAAACTCATCATTAAGTTGTAGAAGTAGCTGACCAAAAGTTTTGTGAAGTTTACTTGAGTGAAGAATATTCAGCTATTAGTCTTCCAGACAGTTTTCTCTGTCTGATTTGTACGTCAATTAAATTAAGTTTAAAACGTTATAAACTAATGGAGTCCTACAAAAAATCTATTAAGCAGACTGCTCTGTGCAATACATTTGCACACATGAATGGTACATTTGCATTACCTATTGGATTTTTTATTTTGTAGCAATTCAGTGATGCAATGTCTGCTGGAACTAAAAATAAAAGTCCTATAAACTAGATTGTTCAATAATTGGAAAATGTGCTCCTTTTTTGCAAAATATACATATACTATCCTGCTAATATATTTATCGTTATTATTCTGATTGCATTATGCTTGGAAAGGTTTGGTTCCTTTATATAAACTTAAAAAATCAGTCAGAAACAAGTCAAGCTTCCACATTCTCTATGGTGTATTATGTGACATTTTGTGATAAATATTCTTCCCTTCTGAGTTGTATATTTTGCACCAGCTACCTGATTTGCCTACACAAGACTTGGAGTTGCACACCTTATTTGTGAATATATATATATATATATATGTTGCGGATAAAGTCAGATATATTGGGTAATCCTAGGATTACCCGGGTAAAACGGATGATACCCAAACAACATGTTGTAAGTAAACTAGTTAATGTTCAATGGTTGTTGGTTATGTGCAAGTGGTGGACAAAACAACAAAAAATACTTAGACTATACAGGTGAAACTCGAAAAAACTATTCATTTATTTCACTAATGCAACTTAAAAGGTTAAAATAATATATGAGATAGACTCATTACATGCAAAGCAATATAGTTCAAGCCGTGATTTGTCATAATTGTGATGATAATGACTTACAGCTCATGAAAACCCCAAATCCACAATCTCAGAAAATTAGAATATTGTGAAAAGGTGCAATATTCTAGGCTCAAAGTGTCCCACTCTTATCAGCTAATTAAGCCATAACACCTGCAAAGGGTTCCTGCGTCTTTAAATGGTCTCTCAGTCTGGTTCAGTAGGAATCACAATCATGGGAAAGACTGCTGACCTGACCTGCTGACCTTGACACCCTCCATAAGGAGGGAAAGCCTCAAAAGTTAATTGCAAAAGAAGTTGGATGTTCCCAAAGTGCTGTATCAAAGCACATTAATAGAAAGTTATGTGGAAGGGAAAAGTGTGGCAGAAAAAGGTGCACAAGCAGCAGGGATGACCGCAGGTCTGTGACCTTTTACTTCCTTATATCCTCTTAGCATAGTTCTGAACTGTGCTAAGAGGATATAAGGAAGTAAAAGGTCACAGACCTGATAAACCCTGCTAATATCAAAAGTTAGCCGGAATTGCCAGGTCAAAGAAGAAATTTGTCGAGGAGGAGCGCTAACTCTGCGTACATAGTACTAAAGTGCAGAGGAGGTCTGACTTGGGACAGCCGGAGAAAGAAAAAGAGAACGAGTTACTCGCGCAAGTAAAACAGAATTATCGGAAGCCCGGTGACGTCACACGCACAACAACACTGTGGTGGTCCCGGAAGAGAACGGCCTATCGTAACCGCAAAGAGGAGCAGGGGAGAATGAACGAAACACAAGTGGGAGCTCACACCCCCAAAAGTCTAAGAGAGAGATAAGAGAGCCTCCAGGTCCGAAGTTGTTTATTCACAAACTGTGGCTGATTGCTCCTGTAGCAAAGGGAGATTTGGATCGCACGACAGAAAGGCATATTGCTAACATTGATACCAGGACAACTCAAATACCATTTGTTTTTGGCCTAAAGTGACACTTTTTAGATACAACTAAATTATAGAGACATTTTTGAAGGTTCACTAAAGTTGTTTATTAGCTAAAAGGATTTTATATGACATATATGTTTATATATTATATGGATACAGTTTAAAATTTTGTTATTTGAATGTGTGATTTTGATTGGGAGTAAATGTGGAGTGTGCAATTGAATTGCTTGTAATTTTAAGATTTATATGTTTAGGAGACACGGTATATTATTTTGAGCGCCAGAATTCTGTTCAGAATTGGTTTTTTAACTATTTGTAGATCTCAGCAAATAAAATTGTGTGATTGTTACACCTATATGTGTAGATTGGATTTGTTTAAAGGGATTCAGAAGGAGTATATCCCCAAACTAAAGATATAATACCTTTTAGGTGTTCTAAAAGATTTACATTCCAAATAAGGATAGTTGTTTAGGGATTATTTGCTAAATGAAATACTGATAAGCATTTTTTGGAATTAATCCCACAGCTTCTAGCGCCATCTAAATTTAGTGTGTTTTTTCTGTACAAATATTAACTACCTTGGAAGGAGGCAGTTATCCCAGATTGGCAAGGTGGGAGAAGTCTAGCGCTTCACTTTATACTTATTGTATAAAATGTGTAGTAACCAAGATGCCTGAACACAATTCTACCAAAAGTAGTGTGTTATTATTGTCAAGCTGATTTTATTCCCTCAGCTTAATTATGGACACTTATTTTATCATATTATCATATGCTGATAATGTTTCTATGTGTACAATTACATTTACTTTCTCAGTTTAATGTACCTAAAAGTTCAGCAGAGATAAAAATGTTACTGCTCCTAGCCATAAGAAGGATATGACTGCTATTGTGCCTTCAATTAATGTAAAGGTCTTTCTCCAAACTTGTTATAGATTTAATCAATTTTGTACTGACTGACAGCATACTTAAAGCGACACTTAACCCAAAATGTTTCTTTCATGATTCAGACAGAATATACAATTTTAAACAACTTTCCAATTTACTTCTATTAATTAATTTGCTTCCTTCTCTTGTTATTCTTTGCTGAAAGGTTTATCTAGGTAAGCTCAGGAGCATCAAAGACCTAGGTTCTAGCTGCTGATTGGTGGTTGCAGAAATATAATGATTGTCAATGGCTCATCCATGTGTTCAGTTAGAAAACAGTAGTGCATTGCTGCTTCTTCAACAAATGATACCAAGAGAAGGAAACACATTAGATAATAGAAGTAGATTAGAAAGTTGTTTAAAATTGTATTCTCTATTTGAATCATGAAAGAACATTTTTGGGTTTCATGTCCTTTTAAGTATCTTCTGCTGATGAGGGTTCCTTTCTCTCAGAGGATCCTGCATCAGAGATAGTAATTGACTAATCTTCTTTTTTCAAATTGAACATTTTCGCTCTCTTTAAAGGAAGTATTGTTAACCTTATGTATTGAGGAGTCTAGTTCTCCTAAATATCTAAGTTGATAATCATTTAAATTCTGTGTTTAAAGATTAATAAGGTTGCTCCTGAGGTTTTTTTTCCTATTCTAGATGCTATCTGTAATATGTTTGCTAAAGAATGGTCTAAACCTGGTTCCTTTTTGGGAATGTACTGCTATTCCTATGTACTTATTTTTTCAGGATCCTTTAAGGAAGATTGAATCTTACCTTAGAAGAGCATATTAACATACTGTTTATATTCTTAGGATGATGTTGCTACTGCTTCAACTTTCTGGTTGGACAGTGAGCGTAGCAATTATCAGATTCTGAAGTATATAACATTGTTTTTTGCTTCAATATCTGAATCATTTTATTTATGATACTGTATTTGATGTCATTTAAGATTAATGTAAAATCTATGTTTTTAGCTATTCTATTTAGAAGAGCTTTATGGTTTGAATCTTGAATTTCTGACATGGTGCCTAAATACAAATTATTATCTCTATCTTTTCAGGGTAATAATTTGTTTGGTTCTCAGTTGGATTGTATTATCTCCATTATATCTGGGGATAAGGGAGTTTTTTTCTGCCCTTAGATAAGTAAATTAAGGGTAAATTTGAAGCTCTCATTTATTTTCATTCCTTTCATCAGAATAGTAAACAGAAAACCTCTCATTTCCCTAAGGCTTCTGGCTCTAATTAGAGACTATCTCCAAATTGAAATAATTCCAAGCCTTATAAGAAACCTAATTTAGCCTTTAAGTCTGCATGTAGGTGTGGCCCTCAAACCAGTTTCTCTGGTGTGTAGGGTGGCAGATTAGGTTATTTCAAGACATTTGGACAGGTTCAGTCCAAAATCAATAGAATATTGTTTCTCAAGGGTTTCAAATAGATTTTAGAATAAGACTTTACTTGGGAAGATTCTTTCTCATGTTGCAACAAACCCTGTAAAGGCTCAGGCTTTTCTGAAATATGTTTCAGAACTAGAGTTCTCAGGGGTGATTATAACAGTTCCTCTGCAGGAACAGGGATTGGATTTCTATTTTCAATCTATTTAATGTCCCTAAGAGGGAAGATTTTTTTCAGATCCTATCCTGGATCTGAAAACTTTAAATTGTTTTGTAAGAGTCCCAACTTTAAAGATGGTGACTATAAGGACTATTCTACCTTTTTTTAGCAAGGTTATTTAATGTCCACTAAAGACTTACAGGTCGCTTATTTTCAATTTTTGATTCATCCAGGCCACTATTGTTTTCTGAAATTCTTTTTTCTAGACAAGCATTACCAATTTGCTGCGTTTCCATTTGGCCTAGCAACAGCACCAAGATTTGTCTTGGTGTTCTTCTTTCTGTAATCAGAGGGTAAGGTATTGCAGTGTTTTTGGATGATGTCTGGTACTAATTCAGTTTTTTCTTTTAGCTAAATATCACATGAAACAACTAATGTTGTTTCTTCAAGTATATGGTTGGAGGATCGATTTATCTAAGAGTTTCTTGATTCTTCAGACAAGGTCATCTTCAGTGTCCATGACTCTTTTTCTAACAGACAAGAGACAAATAAAATTGGTCTTAGCTTGTCTAAACCTTTAGTCTCTAGGTGGTTTAACTATCACCTTATTGTTTAAAGGGTTCACCTTTGTTCATCCTTCCTGGATTGTGATCACAACAGATGCAAGTCTTTCAGGTTGGGGAGCTGTCTGGGGATTTCTGACAGCACAAGGGGTTTGGAATCCTCAAGAGGTCTCCAATCAATATTTAGTACTCTGTGCTATTTTTAGAGCTCTTAAAGGGACAGTCTAGTCAAAAATAAACTTTCATGATTCAGATAGGGCATGTAATTTTAAACAATTTTCCAATTTACTTTTATCACCAATTTTGTTTTGTTCTCTTGGTATTCTTAGTTGAAAGCTAAACCTAGGAGGTTCATATGCTAATTTCTAAGCTCTTGAAGGCCGCCTCTTCTATCAAGGCATTTTGACAGTTTTTCACCAGTAGAGGGTGTTAGTTCATGTGTGTCATATAGATAACACTATGCTCATGCACGTGGAGTTACCTAGGAGTCAGCACTGATTGACTAAAATGCAAGTCTGTCAAAAGAACTGAAATAAGGGTGCAGTTTGCAGAGGCTTAGATACAAGGTAATCATAGAGGTAAAAAGTATATTAATATAACTGTGTTGATTATGCAAAACTAGGGAATGGGTAATATATCTATCTTTTAAAACAATAACAATTCTGGTGTAGACTGTCCCTTTAAGGCTTGGCCTCTATTTGAAGAGGGAACTTTACTTTTGTTTTCTATCAGACAATGACACAGACAGTGGCATATGTCAATCATCAAGGGGGACTTGCAGTCCTTTAGCGATGAACAAAGTATCTTTGATATTTTCTTGGGCAGAATCCAACTTTTGTCAAGACTCTGTAATTCATATTTCAGGTGTAGGCAGTTGGGAAGCGGATTATTTCAGCCGTCATTTTATTAATCCGGGGGAGTGGTTTCTCCTTCCAGATGTGTTTTTTTCAACTTGTACAGATGTGGGGTCTTCTAGAAATAGATTTGTTGGCCTCTCGCCTAAACAGGAATCTTCAGATGCCTTTCCAGGTTTGGTGATTTTTTAGGCGGAAATGATGAATGCTTTAGCAGTTCTCTGTTTTCTCAGGCTGCTTTCTTTTGAATGAAACAATCTTATGTGTTTCTGATAGCACCAGTATGGACTTTCAGGTTTTGGTATGCAGACTTTGTCCGAATGTCCAGTTGCCAGCTTTGGTCTCTTTTTATAAGCCCAGACCATTTTTGTCTCAAGGCCCAGTTTTTCATAGGATCTTAAATTTCTAAATTTGAAGGCATGGAATTTGAACACTTAGTATTTATTCATAAAAGTTTTTATGACTCATTTATTTTTTCACTATGATACAGGTTTATAAATCTGTTTCAAGGAAATTTTAATTTAGGGTTTAGATATCCTATATTTCATGGTGTTCCACTCATGATTATTCTTGGCGTTCTTTTAAATTCCTAGGATTTTATAGTTTCTTCAGGATGATCTGAATTCAGGTTTTTGTATGTAAATCCTTTGAAAGGACAAAACTCTGCTTTTTGTCTTATTTCATAAACAGATTGTTCAGCTTCTTGATTTTCACTGTTTAGTTCAGGTTTTGTTTCGTATCAAGCCTGTTATTAAATCAAGTTCTCCTCCTTGGAGTCTCGATTTGGTTTTTAAGTTTTTGCAGGTTTTTCCTTTGGAGTCTCTGCATTCTTTGGTTATTTATCTACTTTCTTGGAAATTGTTATTTCTTTGGTTTTCTCTTCTGCTAGAAGAGTTTCTGAATTGTCTGTTCTCTCTTGTGAGTCTCCTTATCTGATTTCCATCAAGATAAGCTGCTTTGCGAGATATGTGTTAAAAATTTTTTGCATTAGGTTGTGAATTTTTAACAACATTAATGGAGAGATTATTGTTTCTTCTTTGTGTCCTATCCCTAGGAATACTCCAAAGGGGTCTTTTATATTCTTTGAATGTGGTAAGTATTTTGCAATATTATGTTGAAACTACTTTGATTTCAGTAAGACTTCTAGTCTATTTGTTATTTTTTCTGGTTGCAGAAAAAGTCTGAAAGCTTCTGCCATTTCTTATTCTTAAGCTTATTTGGAGGAGGAGCAGTATTCGCCTCAGCGTATTACAATTCATTCTACTAGATCAGTCGCTATATCCTGGATTTTTAACAATGAAGCTTCAGTTGATCAAATTTGCATAGCAGCAGCTTGATCTTCTTTGTATTTTTTTACAAAAATGTTTAGCTTTTTGATTTGTTTGCTTCTTCTGAAGCAGTCTTTGGTAGAAAGGTTCTTAAGGCATCTGTCTCAGTTTGATTCTAGTGCCTATGATTTGAGTTTTTTTATATTTTTTATGAAAAACTTAATTAATATTTGGATATAATTTCTCAGTGGAAATAGTTGTGGACTTCCACATCTTGGGTATTATATACCATACATTACTAGCTCATGGACTCTTGCCACTTACATGAAAGAAAAGATAATTTATGTAAGAACTTACCTGATAAATTCATTTCTTTCATAGTGGCAAGAGTCCATGAGACCCACCCTATTTTTTGGTGGTATGATTTTTTTTGTATAAAAGCAATTTTTTCCAGTTCCTCTTTTTGTATGCTTTTTTACTCCTTTTTACACCTCACTACTTGGCTATACATTAAACTAAGGTATGAGTGTGGTGGGAGGTGTATTTATAGGCATTTTGAGGTTTGTGAAAGTTTGCCCCCTCCTGGTAGGAATGTATATCACGTACATCACTAGCTCATGGACTCTTGCCACTATGAAAGAAATTAATTTATCAGGTAAGTTCTTACATAAATTATGTTTTTTAATGGATTTAAACAGGGGGTGTATAGGCATATTCATTTTTTTGGCTATCAATTAAACAAAATTTAGCATATTTTCACCATGTGCAAAAGGGAGACAGAGAGATGGGCACTCTCAGGAACATACAACCATCTCAATAACTTGTTAGCTTTTCTATGGTGATTTACCACCCAGACATTGCTTCTTTTTAGCCAGTAATTATTTTCCTGTAGTATATCAGTCTGATCCCTCCTATTAAGGTCAGTCCAGTGCTAAAATACCAGGTAATTCCTCTCTAAACAAGGAACATGGCATCCCCAGACAATCTTTTCAGCCTTCATTGGGCCTACGAACTTGTTAGCTTGTTCTATGGTAATTTACCACCTGGGTTCAACATAGGCAAAACCAATGTTACATTCAACAACTTTTTGGTGTTTTTGTTGATAAGTTGAAAAGTGTTGTCCAGGATTACCAAGTCATTTTATCTATGGAATTCTATAAGTGAAGATGTCCTTGTAAATGTGCTATTAAGAATTTAGAGTTGTAAGCAGAAAACCAGGACTTTGTCACTGAAACTATAATGAATAAAGGGCTTCTGATAAACAATGAAAATGGCTGACAGTGATCACTTCGACATCAAAAAGGGCTCATTGGCAAACCTTAATATGTCTACAATTTTCAAATGATTTATTGTGAGGAACCCGAAATCAATTTCAATCACACTCTTATGAAGCACAGGAAAAACATAACACGCAAGTATATATAAATTAAACATAAGAGAGAAAAAGAATGTATCTTATTTTTTTGAAAAACAAACAAATAGCAGTTATCTGGAAAATTAATAGCTTCTAAAGTACAGTTTGTGGATGATCACTAGTTCCTTTGCAGGATTATATAATAAATAGCTATAGTATCAAATTGAATCTTTTGGGTTTCCATAGAAACGCCACATAGTTAATTGCTATCCTATCATAAATGTTGCTTTTTATGAGAGCTGCCAACATGCACTAGCATTTTAGTTAATAACAGGTTAAATGAACCGTGTCAAGCAACATCTTCTAATTGTTAGCTGAATTTTCAAAATTAATGTTGTCAGGTATATAATATCTTAACAATAAAGTTACTTGTTCAAATAACACATTTATAAATTATGAAAACTGGTGCAACTCTCTCTACTGGAACAGCAGGGAAAAAAATATTTATCTATTACTACTAGATGTTTTTCTATTATGTTTATAATATGTAAAAATTAATTATATATTTATCATAACACTTTTTAAGTAATATTTGTTATTAGTGAACATTTATCACACAATCTTGATTTTTGTATATCTTTTTGACATTGGGACATTGTACTGTAAAATGTTCTCCTCTTTAATGTGTTTCTAATGACAATTTGTTTTTTTTGCTGAAGTGTATTGAATTGTTTACAAATAGCTTCAATTTTGTTTTTAACAATCCTGACCTCATTCAAAAAGTAATATATTTCTCCTGTTAAGTGTAGTCAGTCCACGGGTCATCATTACTTCTGGGATATTAACTCCTCCCCAACAGGAAGTGCAAGAGGATCACCCAAGCAGAGCTGCTATATAGCTCCTCCCCTCTACGGCACACCCAGTCATTCTCTTGCACCCAACTAATAGATAGGATGTGTGAGAGGACTGTGGTGATTATACTTAGTTTTTATATCTTCAATCAAAAGTTTGTTATTTTAAAACAGCACCGGAGTGTGTTGTTCCTTCTCAGGTAGAATTTGAAGAAGAATCTACCTGAGTTTTTGGATGATTTTAGCCGGCGTAGCTAAGATTCATTTTGCTGTTCTCGGCCATTCTGAGGAGTGAGGTAAACTTCAGATCAGGGGACAGCGGGCAGGTTCACCTGCAAAGAGGTATGTTGCAGTATATTATTTTCTGAGGAATGGAATTGACTGAGAAAATACTGCCAATACCGATATAATGTAAGTTCAGCCTTAAATGCAGTAGTAGCAACTGGTATCAGGCTGTTATGTATATATGTTTACACTTCAGTATTCTGGGGAATGGCACTTCACTGGGATAATACTATATGCATATAACTTTTAGCCTAACTTGCAGTGGGAACGTCTAGCAACAGGCTGTTTAATGACATTTCATGTTATTTGATTTTAAACGTTTTTGCTGGCATGTTAAATTGTTTAATTATCTGAGGTACTGGGTGAAAAATTGTTTTGGGCACTGTTTTTCCACTTGGCTGTCGTTTATTTTAATTTAAGACAGTTTACTGAACTTCCCTCACTGCTGTGTGTGAGGGGGAGGGGCCTATTTTGGCGCTTTTGCTACGCATCAGAAATTCAGTCAAAAGTCTGTTTCTCTCCCTGCATGATTCGGATCGTCTCTACAGAGCTCAAGGGTCTTCAAAAATTATTTTGAGGGAGGTAATCACTCACAGCAGACCTGTGAGATTGTGCTTTGACTGTGATAAAAAACGTTTATATTTTGTACATTTTTTTCTGCTATTAAGGGTTAGTTATCCATTGCTAATGGGGGCAATCCTTTGCTAAATTTATGCCTTTACCGGGAAAAATTTGGTTTTTATAATTTCTCCGGTTCATTGTTATTCAACTGTCATAGTTTTTTTCTGTGCTTCTTAAAGGCACAGTGCGTTTTTCATATTACTTGTAAATTGAGTTGAAAAGTATTTCCAAGCTTGCTAGTTTTAATTGCTAGTTTGTTAAACATGTCTGACTCAGAGGAATATCTCTGTGCTATATGTGCAAAAGCCAAGGTGGAGCCCAATAGAAATTTATGTACTAATTGCATTGATGCTACTTTAAATAAAAGTCAATCTGTACAAATTGAACATCATTCACCAAACAACGAGGGGGAAGTTATGCCGACTAACTTGCCTCACGTGTCAGTACCTGCATCTCCCGCTCGGGAGGTGCGTGATATTGTAACGCCGAGTACTTCAGGGCGGCCATTACAAATCACACTACAGGACATGGCTAATGTTATGACTGAAGTTTTGTCTAAATTACCAGAACTTAGAAGTAAGCGAGATCACTCTGGGGTGAGAACAGAGTGCGCTGATAATATTAGGGCCATGTCAGATACTGCGTCACAATTTGCAGAACATGAGGACGGAGAGCTTCAATCTGCAGGTGACGGATCTGATCCAAATAGAGTGGATTCAGACATTTCAAACTTTAAGTTTAAACTAGAAAACCTCCGTGTACTGCTAGGGGAGGTATTAGCGGCTCTGAATGATTGTAACACCGTTGCAATCCCAGATAAATTATGTAGGCTGGATAGATACTATGCAGTACCAGCGAGTACTGATGTATTTCCTATACCTAAGAGGCTTACAGAGATAATTACTAAGGAGTGGGATAGGCCCGGTGTACCCTTTTCCCCCCCTCCTGTATTTAGAAAAATGTTTCCAATAGACGCAACCACACGGGACTTATGGCAGATGGTCCCTAAGGTGGAGGGAGCGGTTTCTACTCTGGCTAAGCGTACCACTATCCCGGTGGAGGATAGCTGTGCCTTTTCAGATCCAATGGATAAAAAATTAGAGGGTTACCTTAAGAAAATGTTTGTTCAACAAGGTTTTATATTGCAACCCCTTGCATGTATTGCGTCTGTCACGGCTGCGGCCGCATTTTGGTCCGAGTCTCTGGAAGAGACTCTTGACTCAATAACTATAGATGAGATTTCAAATAAGCTTAAAACCCTTAAGCTAGCTAATTCATTTATTTCAGATGCCGTAGTACATTTAACTAAACTTACGGCTAAGAATTCCGGATTCGCCATTCAGGCACGTAGAGCACTGTGGCTAAAATCCTGGTCAGCTGATGTTACTTCTAAATCTAAATTACTTAACATACCTTTCAAAGGGCAGACCTTATTCGGGCCCGGTTTGAAAGAAATTATCGCTGACATTACAGGAGGTAAAGGCCATGCCCTGCCTCAAGACAGAGCCAAACCTAGGGCTAGACAGTCTAATTTTCGTGCCTTTCATAACTTCAAGGCAGGAGCAGCATCAACTTCCTCTGCACCAAAACAGGAAGGAGCTGTTGCTCGCTACAGACAAGGCTGGAAACCTAACCAGTCCTGGAACAAGGGCAAGCAGGCCAGAAAACCTGCTGCTGCCCCTAAGACAGCATGAATTGAGGGCCCCCGATCCGGGAACGGATCTAGTGGGGGGCAGACTTTCTCTCTTCGCCCAGGCTTGGGCAAGAGATGTCCAGGATCCCTGGGCGTTAGAGATCATATCTCAGGGATATCTTCTGGACTTCAAAACCTCTCCCCCAAAAGGGAGATTTCATCTTTCAAGGTTGTCAACAAACCAAATAAAGAAAGAGGCGTTTCTACGCTGTGTACAAGATCTTTTGCTAATGGGAGTGATCCACCCGGTTCCGCGGTCGGAGCACGGACAGGGGTTTTACTCAAATCTGTTTGTGGTTCCCAAGAAAGAAGGAACCTTCAGACCAATCTTGGATTTAAAGATCTTAAACAAATTCCTAAGAGTTCCATCGTTCAAAATGGAAACTATCCGGACAATCTTACCCATGATCCAAAAGGGTCAGTACATGACCACAGTGGATTTAAAGGACGCTTACCTTCACATACCGATTCACAAAGATCATTACCGGTATCTAAGGTTTGCCTTCCTAGACAGGCATTACCAGTTTGTAGCTCTTCCATTCGGATTGGCTACGGCTCCAAGAATCTTCACAAAGGTTTTGGGTGCTCTTCTGGCGGTACTAAGACCGCGAGGAATTTCGGTGGCTCCGTACCTAGACGACATTCTGATACAAGCGTCAAGCTTTCAAACTGCCAAGTCTCATACAGAGTTAGTACTGGCATTTCTAAGGTCGCATGGGTGGAAGGTGAACGAAGAGAAAAGTTCTCTCTTTCCACTCACAAGAGTTCCCTTCTTGGGGACTCTTATAGATTCTGTAGAAATGAAGATCTACCTGACAGAAGGCAGGTTAATAAAGCTTCAAAATGCTTGCCGTGTCCTTCATTCTATTCAACACCCGTCAGTGGCTCAATGCATGGAGGTAATCGGCTTAATGGTAGCGGCAATGGACATAGTACCCTTTGCACGCCTACATCTCAGACCACTGCAATTGTGCATGCTAAGTCAGTGGAATGGGGATTACTCAGATTTGTCCCCTACTCTGAATCTGGATCAAGAGACCAGAAATTCTCTTCTATGGTGGCTTTCTCGGCCACATCTGTCCAGGGGGATGCCATTCAGCAGACCAGATTGGACAATTGTAACAACAGACGCCAGCCTACTAGGTTGGGGCGCTGTCTGAAATTCCCTGAAGGCTCAGGGATCATGGACTCAGGAGGAGAGTCTCCTTCCAATAAACATTCTGGAATTGAGAGCAGTTCTCAATGCCCTTCTGGCTTGGCCTCAGTTAACAACTCGGGGGTTCATCAGGTTTCAGTCGGACAACATCACGACTGTAGCTTACATCAACCATCAAGGAGGGACAAGAAGCTCCCTAGCGATGATGGAAGTATCAAAGATAATTCGCTGGGCAGAGTCTCACTCTTGCCACCTGTCAGCGATCCACATTCCTGGAGTGGAGAACTGGGAGGCGGATTTCCTAAGTCGTCAGACTTTTCATCCGGGGGAGTGGGAACTTCATCCGGAGGTCTTTGCCCAAATACTTCGACTTTGGGGCAAACCAGAGATAGATCTCATGGCGTCTCGCCAGAATGCCAAGCTTCCTTGTTACGGGTCCAGGTCCAGGGACCCGGGAGCGGTCCTGGTAGATGCTTTGACAGCACCTTGGACCTTCGGGATGGCTTATGTGTTTCCACCCTTCCCGATGCTTCCTCGATTGATTGCCAGGATCAAACAGGAGAGAGTATCGGTGATTCTAATAGCGCCTGCTTGGCCACGCAGGACCTGGTATGCAGATCTAGTGGACATGTCATCCTGTCCACCTTGGTCTCTGCCTCTGAGACAGGACCTTCTAATTCAGGGTCCTTTCAAACATCAAAATCTAATTTCTCTGAAGCTGACTGCTTGGAAATTGAACGCTTGATTTTATCAAAGCGTGGATTTTCGGAGTCAGTAATTGATACCTTAATACAGGCTAGGAAACCTGTTACCAGAAAGATTTACCATAAAATATGGCGTAAATACTTACATTGGTGCGAATCCAAGAGTTACTCATGGAGTAAGGTTAGGATTCCTAGGATATTGTCTTTTCTACAAGAGGGTTTAGAAAAGGGTTTATCTGCAAGTTCCTTAAAGGGACAGATCTCAGCTCTGTCCATTCTTTTACACAAACGTCTGTCAGAAGTTCCAGACGTTCAGGCTTTTTGCCAGGCTTTGGCCAGGATTAAGCCTGTGTTTAAAACTGTTGCTCCACCATGGAGCTTAAATTTAGTTCTTAACGTTTTACAGGGTGTTCCGTTTGAACCCCTTCATTCCATTGATATTAAATTGTTATCTTGGAAAGTTCTGTTTTTAATGGCTATTTCCTCGGCTCGTAGAGTCTCTGAGTTATCAGCCTTACATTGTGATTCTCTGTATCTGATTTTTCATTCAGATAAGGTAGTTCTGCGTACTAAACCTGGGTTCTTACCTAAGGTTGTCACTAACAAGAATATCAATCAAGAGATTGTTGTTCCATCATTGTGTCCTAACCCTTCTTCAAAGAAGGAACGACTTCTGCACAATCTAGATGTAGTCCGTGCCCTGAAATTTTATTTACAGGCAACTAAAGATTTTCGCCAAACTTCTTCCCTGTTTGTCGTTTATTCTGGACAGAGGAGAGGTCAAAAAGCTTCTGCTACCTCTCTCTCTTTTTGGCTTCGTAGCATAATACGTTTAGCCTATGAGACTGCTGGACAGCAGCCTCCTGAAAGAATTACAGCTCATTCTACTAGAGCTGTGGCTTCCACTTGGGCCTTTAAGAATGAGGCATCTGTTGAACAGATTTGCAAGGCTGCAACTTGGTCTTCTCTTCATACTTTTTCCAAATTTTACAAATTTGACACTTTTGCTTCTTCGGAGGCTGTTTTTGGGAGAAAGGTTCTTCAGGCAGTGGTCCCTTCCGTATAAAGATCCTGCCTGTCCCTCCCGTCATCCGTGTACTTTAGCTTTGGTATTGGTATCCCAGAAGTAATGATGACCCGTGGACTGACTACACTTAACAGGAGAAAACATTTATGCTTACCTGATAAATTCCTTTCTCCTGTAGTGTAGTCAGTCCACGGCCCGCCCTGTTTTTTATGGCAGGTCTAAATTTTTAAATTATACTCCAGTCACCACTGCACCCTATAGTTTCTCCTTTCTCGTTTGGTTCTCGGTCGAATGACTGGGTGTGACGTAGAGGGGAGGAGCTATATAGCAGCTCTGCTTGGGTGATCCTCTTGCACTTCCTGTTGGGGAGGAGTTAATATCCCAGAAGTAATGATGACCCGTGGACTGACTACACTACAGGAGAAAGGAATTTATCAGGTAAGCATAAATTATGTTTTTTTATGCTGCTGCTAGGTATACTTCTACTAGTTTACTACTTACTACTGACGCTTGCTAACTGCTCCTTTGCTGCCCAAAAGATGTTTCTTATATAAAAAAAATTCTGTTAACTAAGAAATTATGGGCTAGATTACAAATGGCATGCTAAAGTTGTCGTACGTGATATTAAAATATTGCACCCTCGTTAACTTGCATGTGCATTACATTTTTAAAGTAAATGCAACCACACAAGTGCAAACTAAATTTGCACTTGTCGGGTTATAATGACTGAAGACCTTCTGTAAACAGTTAGGGCAAAAATTTGTATTAAACACCACATAAATATATTAAAATTAACAGTTACACTCATATACACTATCTAATAAAAATTACCCACATAAATATTATTATTTTTTTATAAGGGTTAATAGGTATATGGTATAGGACAAGGTATTTGAATCGAAAATGTTTTAATGTATATTTATATACAATCATCGGCCACTTTATTAGGTACACCGATTCAATTGCTTGGTAACACAAATTGCTAATCAGCCAATCACATGGCAGCAACTCCATGCATTAAGGCATCTAGACGTGGTGAAGATGGCTTGCTGAAGTTCAAATCGAGCATCAGAATGGGGATGAAAGGGGATTTAAGTGACTTTGAGTGTGGCATGGTTGTTGGTGCCAGACGGGCTGGTCTGAGTATTTCAAAAACTGCTGATCAACTGGGATTTTCATGCACGACAGTCTGTAGGGTATATAGAAAATGGTCCGAAAAAGAGAAAATATCCAGTGAGCGGCAGTTGTGTGGACGAAAATGCCTTGTTGATGTCAGAGGAGAATGGGCAGACTGGTTCAAGATGAAAGAAAGACAACAGTAACTCAAATACCCACTTGTTACAACCAAGGTATGCAGAATACCATCTCTGAATGCACAACACGTCAAACCTTGAAGTAGATGGACTACAGCAGCAGAAGATGGTGTCACTCCTGTCAGCTAAGAACAGGAAACTGAGGCTACAATTTGCACAGGCTCACAAAAATTGGACAATAGAAGATTGGAAAAACATTGCCTGGTCTGATGAGTCTCGATTTCAGCTGCAACATTCAGATGGTAGGGTCAGAATTTGGCGTAAACAACATAAAAACATGGATCCATCATGCCTTGTATCAATGGTTCAGGCTGGTGGTGTAATGGTGTGGGGTAAATTTTCTTGGCACACTTTGGGCCCCATAGTACCAATTGAGCATCATTTAAATGCCACAGCCTACCTGAGTATTGTTGCTGACCATATCCACCCCTTTATGACTACAGTGTACCCATCTTCTGATGGCTAATTCCAACAAGATAATGTACCATGTCACAAAGTTGAAATAATCTCAAACTGGTTTTTTGAACATGACAATGAGTTCACTATACTCCAATAGCCTCTACAGTCACCAGATCTAAATCAAATAGAGCACCTTTGGGATGTGGTGGAATGGGAGATTCACATATTGGATGTGCAGCCGACAAATCTGCAGCAACTGCATGATGCTATCATGTCAATATGGACCAAAATGTCTGAGGAATGCTTCCAACACCTTGATGAATCTATGCCACAAATAATTAAGGCAGCTTTGAAGATAAAAGGGGGTCCAACAAGGTACTAGCAAGGTGTACCTAATATAGTGGCCGGTGAGTGTATATATACATGTATAAATATGTGTATGTGTGTATACATATGTATATGTCTATATATGTATATTTATGTTTATTTGTGTATATATGATACATACATATATATATATATATATACACATAAAAACACATATATACACATAAAAGCACATATTTACACATAAAAGCACTTATAAACTTTGGAGCCCTTTTCACTCAAATACCTGAAAACAAGAAGATTCAATTTGATTTAATTTAATTTTTATTTAATAAAGTGTTTTAGTGTGTATGTACTGTAAATATATTATATTCCAATGTTCTTTACATGGGGGAATATGTTCCATGTATTTTTAAAGAGATATTCCGATATATATATAACAATTAAAATTATGGGGAGGCGAAAATTGAGTTTAAAATCCTCCACTAAATACAAAATATAGAGAGAAAATAACTCATTGTATAGACCATTTACAAATTTTATTTGTAAATGGTCTATACAATGAGTTATTTTCTCTCTCTCTCTCTCTCTCTCTCTCTCTCTCTCTCTATATATATATATATATATATATATATATATATATATATATATATATATATATATATATATTACTTCAAAGCAGGAACTGCACTTTTCATGCTAAAACCCACAACTTTTATTTCATAGCGATGATGTTTCTGGGTCAGCAACATGGTTAGAAGAAGGGGTTGCTGACCCCCAAACATCCCCTTTGGGTTTGGGTTTTTCTTCAGTTGGCACTTTCCATTTAAGTCTATGTGGTGAATATAAGTCGCCATATTCTAAGTCCTGAAGTTGACGTACATCAGCTTTTTGCAAAAATTTTACTTTCAACTTGTAATTTGCGGGCTAACCAGCACAAGTTAAAAGTTTACTTCTGGTAGTGTTTGACTATAAAAGGTAAGCTAGCATTAATTAAGTCACCTTATTAAATAAGAACATTTTAAATATAAACGTAAAGAGCATAAATCATATTAACAAAACTGTTTCATGTGGGTTTATTTGATACTTTGATACTTAAGTATGCTCAATATTGTGGCATATTTCTCTAAGGTTTAGTATAAATAGACCCTCCCTAGGTAAACCCTGGTCCCTGTCTCGCCATTATCCTGTATTATCTGTTTGATCAGCTTAGCCACTCATCTCCTCTGGATAGGGTGTGGTCATTGTTCATGCTCTGTGTGTCCACCTCTTGTGTCACCTACTTGTGCCACCTTGTGACCCCCCTTTTGTGGGTGAGTGTGTATTTTATGGAAAACTCTTAACTCCACCCCCACTGAAAAGGTAAGGTTCACATAGCTAATTGGCTAGCACTAATCACAGATTAATTAACAATTTTGTTAATTAACTAATAGTTAGCAGTCAGAATATGTTTCCCTTTGCAATTTGGCACTTGTTATAATAGAAAAATAAGTATTTTGTACAGATGTTCTGAAAAGAAGTCATAATCTCTATTTAACTGTCAACCAAGGTTGAACCCCACTAATGTTTATAGACTAAGAGACTTACTGGAATCATATATGAATAACATGGGGATATTTGTGGAAATTTATACCAATAATATAATGATATGAATCATGAAGCTATGTTGGGGACCTTGAATGTCATAATAACTAAATATGAATTATTTTATTAAAGTACAGAGACTTCATCGTTAGCCATTATATATTGACAAGCAACACTAGTTAATAGTAACATATTAAAATGTATTAATTATATATATATGTGTACATGTAACTGAATGTATAAGTAAATACACATGATCAATTGTATGCCTACATAACATAACACAGACACATGATTAATATGCAATATAAAAATGGTGAATTTTTCCTGGCAATTGTCCTGACAAGAATTTTTAGAAGATTTTTTATAAAAGTCCCATAAACTTTAATATATCCAGAAGAGTCTTTCAAATCTTCATTTAATTCCTGCTAGGAGTAGAATATGTTCTCTATCTGTGGGGGGGGGGGGGTAGAGCTCATGTCACAAAAGATTAGAACCTTCATAAAACAACAAAGTATCACAGAAGTAGAACTTATAAAATCTCCCATAAATTTCAAAGCATGAAAATACAGTGCTGAGAACGAGACCCTCAGGCAATGTCAATAGAAGTTACAGTCATTCCCTGGATATTCAATCTGTCCTACTTTTTTTCCTTATAATAATGCTATGGAGAATAGTCTAACTTGTAATATATATTTAAAAAAAAAAAAATCTGGGCATAGTTATCCTTTCTCTGTTTGACACGTGTTAATGATTGATTGTCATGTGCATGTTGTGGTAAGAAGATAATGAAGTGGAATTGACTGTGCGATAATATGGAGTAACCACATAACGATATCACAGGTAAATAAAAATATACTTTGTCAAACATTACCAAAAATAAAAAAAATCCCCACATTAGTGTATGAATTATATGCTAGATACAGTTTAAATGCTCATTAAATGAACCTATTATATTTTTAATAATGTTGCCTTTTAACACAGATCTTCTATTTTCAATATGATGAATGTAGAACTGTCCATAATAACACAGGTACAGGACACATAATGATAATGAGTTTAAATGGGATTTTTTTTTAATAAAAAAAAATGTTATAAATGTGATTTTGCAAAAGTTTGTAACTCTGGAACTCACTTTCCTAAAAACATTAAGCAAAATGATTAATTATTGTTTTTTCAGGTAAATTTGATAACAATAGCGCTACGGGAAATGATTAGACACAGCTACAACCAAAACCTACATATGGTTTCGCTTCCATTGTTTCTCATTTTCATCTTCTTCTTGTTTTATTTTATTTTCATCATTTACAAATTCCATAGAAGCCTACTGAGTGCAAATAAAGTAAAATTAAAAAGGTATATTGATATACATCATGACAACAAAACAACTCAATAGTAAATATTGATATTGTGTTTTGTGAAATTAGATAAAGTAGCATATAATATGATATTCTATTCAAATTTAAAAGTTGAGTCAAGCAAATGTAAATTTTATTTCATATTTTTTTAATATAAAAATTGAAGGTACATCATATAAGGCTTTTAATAAATGCTTATTTAATAGAGATAATTTAAAATTAAGATATAAAAAAAATTGTTGACCCGTCCCCATCTTCAGTTCTTATTGGATAACAACCAGTAAGAGTTATTGCACCTGAGATTATAAATGAGAAGGAACCTGGGATAAGGCCCATTCTACGATGACAAAGACTAGACATGTTGATGTCATGACAGCCATTTAAAAGCTGAAAAAGACAATTCTTCAGATGAATTTCAGTTTTTAATGGCATTTAGCTTTTTAAATTACGTTTTTTTTTTTTTTTTGCAATATTTTTTTTTACAATATTTTTTTTTGCGCAAGGAGGGAGATTTTGCTTTTCCTTCAGAAGTCAGTTTTTTAATGCCGGTAGAGTTAAAGGGATACTAAACCCAAAATGTTTCTTTTATGATTCAGATAGAGCTTGCAATTTTAAGCAGCTTTCTAATTTACTGCTATTATCAATTTCTCTTTGTTCTTTTGCTTTCTTTATTTGAAAAAAGAAGGTATCTAAGCTAAGGAGCCAGACAATTTTTGGTTCAGACACTGGACAGCATTTATCCACCAATCCGCAAGGACAACCCAGGTTGTGAACCAAAAATAGGCCGGCTTCTAAATTTACATTCTTCTTTAGCAAATAAAGATAGCAAGAGAATGAAGAAAAATTGATAATAGGAGTAAATAGAAAGTTGCTTAAAATTACATGCTCTATCTGAATCACAAAAGATAAAATTTGGGTTCAGTGTCCCTTTAATTCCAACTACTTTTTTGCAAGTGTTAATGGGATTAATTTTTGCATAGAAAAATAGCAATGTTTAAATGTTTCACACATTCATCAAAATCTAACGAATGCTGGCCAAGTTAATTTTATGTTTGTCAAATAGTTGTTTTTTACTAACGTTATATTTTTCTATATCAAACGTAGCTTTTCAAATTTTAAATATGAAATATTGTTTAAAAAGAACATTCAAAATGTCAATCATTAATCAGAACATACAAAGGATGTATATAATATATATATATATATATGTATTTTTAACGCCTTAAGGACCAGTGACATACCTTGGTTTTTCTAAGGGTGTGCCATTTGGTCTCGCCACCAGCGAGTCGTTAAGGGGTTAAATGTTGAAATTAAATGATAGAATGAATGTCATAGTGAGCATTTGTTCTACCTTATCAACAAAAGATCTTTCAACAAATTCGAAGGATTGTAAAACAAAATTTAAACTTCCTTTGATTTAAATATATTCTAATATAAAGATATATACAGAGATACATATATCTACACACACACACACACACACACACACACACATATATATATATATATATATATATATATATATATATATATATATATACAGAAATAGACAAAGAGAGAGACAAAAAGAAAAATATATATTCTAATTGATTATTTTCAATAAAAACATAAAAAAATAAATCTTTTAATTAAATATAATGTTGAAATGCTGGTACAAAATGGTGCAATAATGTGAAATGGACTAAAGTAGATGCAATATATTTAGAATCTAAAATTATATTATATCATCAGTGAAACATTCCATTAAACTAAATTAAAAATGTGTGCTCACTGCAATTATATACTACATTCTCTCAAGTTATGGAAGTTAAGAAAAGTACACTGTGGAATGATTATGATCATTTAGTTATAGCAATAAAAATAAAGGTTCTTGTGTGAAAGTTGGAATCAGGGAATTTATATGGCTGTAACTCTGCATGAATTTGCAATATAATTACTGTACATTAGATACACTGTATGTATAAATGGAAATATTTGTGCATTTATCTATGTGTAAATGAAAGTTAACTGAGTGAGCATGGTGATTTTAAAAATAGGATTTTGCTTGCAAAGGAAGTAATTTAAAGGATCATTAGTGAAATATATTTATAACAACATAATACTATATTTAACGCCCTGTTACTCTGTTTTCACATTTAACATGTGAGAGTTACTTATTATTAAACCAATTGAGTGATTCTGCTGTGAACCGCAAATAATTAAACATTTTACTGCTAAAATAGCAGTAGGATCTTTTAAAAAACATGGCCGCACTCTTTGCACATAGCTGGTATTTTTCTCTGAATAATAGGGATATATATTCTTGACATGTGCATTCAGATTTGGTAAAGGAAACTAAAATGAAATTTGTGTTTTTATTATCATTTCTTTGTATAACACCGCAAAATTCTGTAGCGTTGCGTACAAAGATAAGGGTATACAATGACAGGTATTAGTGATAAATACAAAACATAACAGTGTTATTCCTTGTATTCATCTGAAAATTATTAACACACAGTCTTGTTAATTATAAACAAACAAATAAATACTGGCAACCATAGAATTTGATTTGCAAGGTTAGAAGCAGTTACTTTAAAGGTGGGGAGACGTTAAAGTTTAAATGTACACTATTTAGGTGAGAAAGGCTTCAAGATTGCATTATTTGGCAATAGACTTGTCAGTTGATTGAGAAGGACATAAAACACTAAGTGCTAGATTCAATTTGCCATTTTGTGGGAGTGCAATAATTAGCTAGCCATTGCAAGGGGCCGGTTATTGCTACCACAAGCTTGCGGTAGCAAATTAGCGCAATAAAATTAACCAGAGATCAGATCTCTGGTTAATTTAATAAATCTACACAAATGCTCCCGAACTATTGTCAAGTCTAGTTTATAAATCTAGTAAATAAAGGTGGCAGCATCTGTATGTTTTAATACAAGTACTGCACTAGGCAGTATTTTGGAGTTAGAGTTGGTGGGAGTGGGGTGCTAGAAAAAAAGGCCTTTCCATTGCGGTTAATGGGAACTGTGTGTTCCCAGTATATGCATATATATATATATATATATATATATATATATATATATATATATATTTATACACACATATTAACACATAAATATATATGTATTTAAGCATATACATAGATATTAATACTTGCTGCCATTAGTGCGCAACTTATCCTCTTAGCTGGCGCAGAAGTTCTGATACAATCTATATCGGCATCAGAAAAAGGCTTTCATAGGAGCCTATGGAAGCACACTCGCATTCGCATTGCTGAAAACTTGTAATACCAGCGCACATTTTCATGAAAGCGATATATAGCTCTTCACTTGTAATCTAGCCCTAAATAAATGTCATACATCATCTAATTATGTGTGGCGCTATTTTGGAACATAGGTTTCACTGCAGGTATCTGAAGGAAAGTTGCTGCAAATGACTTCATGACAGTACCCATGTCTAGAGGGAGGCGGGGAATAACCTCAATACTATGCTTAGAAAATGTGTTTCGTTTTTAATGTCCCTTTAACAAACTCTGAACTACCTCATCAGGGAATATCAGACATAACATAATATTTTTTTTTTCATGCTGAATATCATAAACTGAAAACTGTATAGTACTAGTTAAAAATAATTCAATCACAATCATAATGTAAAGGGAATATTCTAATGCAAAAATTACAGATTTAATCTTGGCACACTATTACATGCAAGTGATAAGGGGTTAATCACGGGTGTTTGCACATATCAGAAGTTGCACGCATATTACAAATTGAAAGTAAACTTGTGTGCTTATTTAACTCACGTCAGGTTATCACAACCTCAGAGCTCTGGTTAACTGTTACGCTTATGAGACGAGGAAAAAGAAACACTGGGTCTTTTAGTAGGTATTCAAAGTTTATGAGGAGCAGGCTTCCATAAAAGACATCGGGTAGGCTCCTATCTAACGCGTTTCGCGCATGAGCACATGCGCTTCATCAACATCAAAAATGCATTTAAAAGTACAGCTAAACTCATTATAACACTGTCTGATAAAAATTCTAAAAAATAATAATATTCCATTAAAATATATATGTATGTTTAGATGTCTGCACATATGTATTTATATAACAGATATAGAAAATAGAAATATATATTTAATAATAAAAAAGTACATTATTTTCTATCAGCTAGATTACGAGTTATAAATGCTATAGGGATTTTAACGACCGTCACGAAAGCAGCGTTATTTCACCTCCCTATAGCGCTGCTATTACAAGTTTAAAAAAAGCAGGCTTTTGCGGGCGATATGGTGGCGTTGAGCTCCTTACCGCACTGAAATCAAGCGCTGCTTTGACGTGCTTGTGCACAATTTCCCCATATACATCAATAGGGAGAGCCGGCAAAAAAAAGCATAACACCTGCGATCGCAGAAACAAAAGCTCCGTAACGCAGCCCCATTGATGTCTATGGGGAAATAAAAAATTACGTTTAAACCTAACACCCAAACATAAACCTCGAGTCTAAACACCCCTAATCTGCCGCCCCCAACATCGCTGCCACCTACATACAGTTATTAACCCCTAACCTGCCACCCCCAACATCGTCACCACCTACATAAAACTATTAACCCCTAATCTGCCGCTCCCAATGTCGCCGCCAATATACTAAAGTTATTAACCCCTAAACCTCTGGCCTCCCACATCACTACCACTAAATAAATCCATTAACCCCTAAACCTAACCCTAACGTAACCCTAAGCCTAACACCCCCTAACTTTAACATAATTAAAATAGAGCTAAACTAAAGTTGCAATTATGAACTAAATAATATCTATTTAAAACTAAATACTTACTTACCTGTGAAATAAAACCTAAGCTAGCTACAATACAACTAATAGTTATATTGTAGCTAGCTTAGGTTTTATTTTTATTTCACAGGTAAGTTTGTATTTATTTTAACTAGGTAGACTAGTTAGGAAATAGTTATTAACTATTTACTAACTATCTTACACTAAAACCTAACATTACAAAAAAATAAACACTAAAATTACTCAAAATAAAAATAACTAAATTACATAAAAAACACACTAAATTACAAAAAATAAAAAACAAATTATCAAAAATAAAAAAAAATTACACCTAATCTAATAGCCCTATCAAAATAAACCCCCCCAAAATAAAAATAAAACACTAGCCTACAATAAACTACCAATGGCCCTTAAAAGGGCCTATTGTGGGGCATTGCCCCAAAGATATCAGCTCTTTTACCTGTAAAAAAAATACAAACACCCTCCCAACAGTAAAACCAACCACCCCCACAACCAACCCCCCAAATAAAATAGCTATCTAAAAACCTAAGCTCCCCATTGCCCTGAAAAGGGCATTTGTATGGGCATTGCCCTTAAAGGGGCATTTAGGTCTTTTACATGCCCAGACCCTAAACTAAAAATAAAACCCACCCAAAAAAACATTAAAAAACCTAACACTAACCCCCGACGATCCACTTACAGTTCTTGAAGTCCCACTTAAAGGATCCATCCAACCGGCAAAGTCATCATTCATGCGGCAAGAAGTCTTCACCCGGCCGGCCTCTTCCATCTTCATCCAGCCAGCAAAGTCCTCATCCAGGTGGCAAGAAGTCTTCATCCAGACGGCATCTTCTATCTTCATCCATCCGGCGTGGAGCGGGTCCATCCTGAAGACATCCGGCACAGAGCATCCTCTTCATACGGTTGCCACCGTAAACTGGAACTTCAATGCAAGTGACGTCATCCAAGATGGCGTCCCTTGCATTCCTATTGGCTGAAAGATTTTAATCGGCCAATAGGATTAGAGCTGCTAAAATCATATTGGCTGTTCCAATCAGCCAATAGGATGAGAGCTCAATATATATATATATATATATATATATATATATATATATAAATATACACACACAGACACTTACAGATACATATTTAGACGTGTATGTGTGTATCTCTATGTTAAAGCCCTGTGCCTGCCTTTTTTTCTCTATCACCTGAGACCTCATATCTTTGAGACCTTATATTTTTTAATAGATTTTATGAGTGGCGCTACCAAGCTGAGGGTACAAATAAAAATTCCTTAAATAAGTCTGTATATATATATTAATTACCATGTATCACACTTTGAGTAAACACTCTTAAAGATAATGTTGTATAGCTTAAGATTGGCTTATATATGTATAATAAATCACAATGAATAAATTGTATATAAATAAACAAATATTTATTCAGTTACCCACTACTGATTCATTGTTATATTGGTGTTAAACGATATGTTGAAACATATAAATAGTAACAAGTTGTGGCCACAACTAATAGAGTTAAAAACAATTTCCCTAATAAAGGCAATACCTTTGTTGATGCTAGATTCACTCAGATAATTGCCTAATACCTAAAAATAGTACGTGCAATAATTTTAAATACAATGTGCAAAGTGAAGGACAAAAAATTGTTTGCCAATTTTCAATGTTTTTTAAAAAATAATAAAATAAAAAGTGACCGATATATATTTGGTATTTGCCGGCTTATAAAGTTGATAAAGGCACTACTGGTGCTGAAATGCGTAGAAAGGAGATTTTTGTGGAGTCATCAGACCCGGACGACTTGTGTACCGGGAGGATTAAGGAAAACGACATTCAAACCTCACATACAGACAAGGTAGTGGTAAATATACGGACTAAGGCTGTTAAAGGCAGTGAAGCAGCTGTGAGTATTTCCACTGCGTACGGCACCAACGCTGGTCAGGGAACACAGCCAGGTAAGTCTGTCTAACAGCAGAAGTATAAAGCTGCACTGAAGCCTAATATTGTCCTAACCGGATCTCAATACCAGCATACACATTATTGTTCTTACCAGATTTTAATATCTGCACATCATCACGATCTTTTAAACTGCAGGGTAACTAACCCGCTCACTTGCACGTAACTGAGACTATTCATCTTAAATGTTTTCACGCTGCATAGCAGACACACTAAGTTCGTTAGGATTGAACCAGAGACTATCCACTAAATGGACTACCAATACCTCACTTTAAAGGATTAATTCAGGGTTCAACACGAATACTTTTTATTCTTTATTTTTTGAAACTTTATAAGCCGGCAAATACCAAATATATATCGGTCACTTTTTATTTTATTATTTTTTAAAAAACATTGAAAATTGGCAAACAATTTTTTGTCCTTCACTTTGCACATTGTATTTAAAATTATTGCACGTACTATTTTTAGGTATTAGGCAATTATCTGAGTGAATCTAGCATCAACAAAGGTATTGCCTTTATTAGGGAAATTGTTTTTAACTCTATTAGTTGTGGCCACAACTTGTTACTATTTATATGTTTCAACATATCGTTTAACACTAATATAACAATGAATCAGTAGTGGGTAACTGAATAAAAATTTGTTTATTTATATACAATTTATTCATTGTGATTTATTATACATATATAAGCCAATCTTAAGCTATACAACATTATCTTTAAGAGTGTTTACTCAATGTGTGATACATGGTAATTAATATATATATACAGACTTATTTAAGGAATTTTTATTCGTACCCTCAGCTTGGTAGCGCCACTCATAAAATCTACTTTCTGTTTTCTTTTTGACTGAGTGGAGAGATCTCAGTCTGTTTTGAGAGGCTAAGAGGGCGAGACTGTGTCCAGATTTTTTCTGAATAGTGAACTTATATTTTTTAATGCAATTTTTTTTTTTAATATAATTTTTATCAATCAGTGTTATTAACCCGACGTGTGTTAAATTTGATTGCGCTCAAGCGAATGTTTTAACTTTTATCTCATATGCGCGCTACTGCCAACATGCGTAAACATCTGCAAAATATCACTTATCGCTCGCACACCACTCATAATCTAGTACGAAGTTGGTTTTCTCAGGTTTCAATTGTGTTAAAGATTTGTTATTTAAAAAGTAACCAAATGCTTTAAGCCAATGAGGATAATGTTAATGCAAATCTGCCGACATGTCAGGTAAATCTTGGTATTTTCAAAGCTGTTTTATTTTTTTAAAGTTTAAATTTAATAGATAGAGTAATATTGTTCCAACTTGAAGTTTCTATATTTAATCAACCTCATCCAATATTTTGTAAATAACTTAAATAAAAAAAGTTCTGAACTTATAAGTAAACAATTATATATTTGCCATTTATGAAAACAAAACCAAAATAATGGCATAACCATTTTCATTTGCCTTAAAAGTAATTGCAATCCCAGAAAAAAGTTGTATCTACCAAGTAAATCAAAAACACCCTAAATAAATCTATTTTTCTATTAACTCAATATATGATATATTATTACTTCAGTTCTCTGCATCTCCTTCTAGTAACAGGAATAAACTGATTTGGCAAGTTCCTTAAGTTCGGAGCATGCAGCCTCTACCATTGGAATTTTCTCAAATCACATTTATGTAACAAATTTAATGGGAATCAGAGGTAGCATGCAATTATTTAGCTTTTTGCTGTAAAAGTTATGTAAATAAGTGTGTTGATATGTAGATAGGGAGGTCATAATAGTGTGGTCATGCCACTGGCAGTGAGACCTGCCCTATTATGAGCAGACAAACCCTTATGACCAGCAATATTCGGGGTACACAGGGCTGAACTGGGAATAAAAAGCAGCCCTGGAAAATTTGGAGACCAGTCCTATTTTTCATTGAGCCAGTAAAATTTGCATGCCCCATTTTTCTCAAAGGAGATTACTGGGATAATCTTACCCCCCAACATTTTTTAAGAATTAAAATATATTGGTTTGTATTAAACAAAAGTGCCAGATTGTTGTTATATAGGAAGCCCAATTGCATCTAATCATCACCCCTTTAAGTTGTAGCTTTCCAGCCCCAGCTGCTGCAGCCAACCGGGAAATCTCCTGGTATCCTGGAAGACCAATCCGGCCTTGAGGGTACACCATGGTCATTAATGGTTTAAGATTGATAGATTAGTTTTATAAATACATCACAACTGCAGCATTAATTTTAATGCAAAATATATATAAGAAATCACCCTTCCTTGGCTTACAAAATATGTCTCAATTCCCTAAAGGAAGATATAAAAGGAAGTCTCTCCTGCATATTGCACCTTCCGGCTAGAAATGCTTTCCCTTCTGTGAGGTTTTTTTTTTTTAATAAATTGACAGCTCTTAAAAATCTCCATTTTGATTGATCCTTTTTTTATTTTTCTGGCTTGAGGGAAAGTATCATAAATGTTGTCCTTGACTCTTTGCTTGTTTTGTGTTCATTACACTATGCAATTCATCCATTTTATTTTTTCACTCTGGGGTGTGGGACAGAAACACCTTCTTAGGAGCTAAATTATACTGTGGTTTAAAGGGATATTAAAGTCATATTTTTATATTTATGCATAAATAACAAATTAATTGTTGCATTTTAAACAATCAGCACTCACAATAATTTTTTGGAAGAATTTAAAATGGTTATTTTCTCAATTTTTGTCATTTGTTCCTGTGACAAAACTCTCTTGAATGCTGTATATCCTATTTCCTTCTGCTGTGACTAAAAAGAACAGATATTTATATATATCTAGCATATATCTAGCAATCAAGGGTGGTCAAGGTTCTGCATTCTACTGAATGCACTCCAACCTCTGTGGGTAGAGGAATAACAGTTAGTTTTTTTAGAGTTAAAGGGACATTCCAGTCAAAATTTAAATGAACATAGATAAATTACATCTTTGAACAGAAAAATATTTTTGTAATATTCGTGTATTGGCAAAAATGCTACTAGTGTACCAGTATTTTAAATACTGCAGCTGCTCAGAGCACCAAGAGGGGCTTGTATCATGTCAGCAATTAACAAATTGAGTCATTAACAGATGGTACAAGTATCTTAGGCTCTCTGAGCAAGTGCTGTGTTTAAAATGTTGATGCATGGTGCATACTTAAATACACGTTTGAAACAGCTATAGCTTTTGTTAGAAGCATTTTTGCTAATATATGTATATTACAAAAATGCTTCTATTAAAAACTAAAATGCATCCATGTGGATTCCAATTTTGATTGGAAAGTCTCTTTAAATTCCCTAAAAAAGCAGAAGAAATAAATAATTAAAGTGTTGTAAAAGGTAATAACACACATGCATCCTCTCATACAACACACACCACACACTCTCATACAAAACACACACTCTCCTACAACACACATACAAGTTGTGAACCAGTAAGCATGGTGTTTCGACCCAGTAGGTTCTGACCCATTGTTCGAAGAACTCTGCTCTACTACGTTAGCGTATGCAAATTTTAGCACTATCACCCAGACTGACTCACTGGCTATAGCTAATTGAGACCTGCAATTCTCTACAGCTTTCAATTGGTAATACTTAAACTGTGCATTTAGGGGATGCTTCCGGGCATCGACCAAGATGGCCGACTTACTTTAGCACTCTGAGGAATCGCTGATGAATCCGCTGTTTATTAGTGTATAAAGTCACCATCCATGATCAAGATTTGTGAGAGTTAACTTGTGATAATATACTGTAACGATGGGTCTGCAGTGGCAACGCATGTGCGTTTGAGACCTTCATCTAAACCCCCCGGTAGATCCGGGTATAGCAGCCGACGTGAGCTGTATAATGAACAATACATTGCTTAAAAACGTACTGACTCTATTCTGGATGAGCTGCGCATAAGTATGGAGTAGCATCTCCACAGTCTCCTAAGAGACATTGAAGTCTTGTTTACTCTGATACTGGCACAATATACAACTAAAGGCACAGTGACTCCATTAGTTGTGACGGATGTATCACAGGAGGATGTCCCTGAAAAACATCTCATACCACCGCTACCTACCTCTGAGATGCTGTCTGTGTTCTTTTGCCCGGTGAGGGAGATTGGGCCTGTTGCGATGCTGTGGTCGTTGGAGAGTGTGGTGACAACAGAGACTCCATAAATCTAGAAGGAAACTTATGGCAAGATTCTCTTCATCTGTGAATATGTTGAAAGAAGTTTAGCAGTGGAGACCGATGGCTACTGAGTGAATATGTGTGCATCTTTTCCACCTGCAAAGTGCCACTGTTTGAACTGTGCAGATACAACTTTATGTCCAAAGCAGATGGGGGAGCAGCCAGCTTGGAAACTACTTGGTGAGCACTTCATGATACCAGCCTGTATTTCAGCTTGAAAGACCAATCCCTCAACTGGGTCACTAGTCCTGTCTTCTCCTGCCGTTTCAAGACTGGAGTGGGGTAACTGTCTCTTGGGAAATGTATTGTTGTGGAGTGTGATTTTACATATTCCCACAGTGTCCAGATAGTTTGATATTCGACTCTGGGGTCCTAACGACTTATTGCTGAAAATATAACTTGAGACTTAGTTCAGTTGCTAGATGTTTTAGATAAAGGGACTGATTTTGTTTTCAATATAAATGTTAAATTTGGGGCATCTTTAGATATTGATGTAATATTACTATATTCCCATGCAAATAGTCAGAACCATTTATGCCACTAAATATTGCCTTTTTGAAATAATAGCTTATAGGATTGTTTGTTCTTTAACATGTATGTTAACCCTGGGGCAGAGTCTCTTCATGCATAGATGTAACATCATTAACAAACTTATAAATATAGCTCAGACTGAGGCTAACATAATGTATCATCCCTGCCTAACTTGCCTATAGTACTTTCAGTTAGCTAGTCTGCTGGGTATGTTTCTGACAGAGCCAAATAGTGAAAACTGATATCCAGGGCTGATAATCCTTTATTGATCTCTTATAGTACTAGAGTTGTCTCCTGTACAACTCTGATAAAAAAAACTATAATAAATACACAAGCCCCTGTTTTCCCCCATCTTTAGAGCTCTAATGTCCAAATCTGGTGAGATAATATATTTTCATCGTGAGGCGCATATTAGACCATACAGACAGAAACTAAGAAGCACAGAGCTTGATGCTGGTAAACAATTGGATTTAATGGAAAAAATATTCCAAGAAATTACAAACAGTCAGTGATTCGGAGGGTACATACCCTCGAGGTAAAACAGATGACAAAAGTGAACAGAGGCTAGCAAATACTATGGCTGACGCGTTTTGGCATTAGCCTTACTCGTAGCCACGAGTAAGGCTAATGCCGAAACGCATCAGCTATAGTATTTGCTAGCCTCTGTTTTCCCCCGACGGTATGTACCCTCCGAATCACTGACTGTTTGTAATTTCTTGGAATATTTTTTTTCCATGAAATCCAATTGTTTACCAGCATCAAGCTCTGTGCTTCTTAGTTTCTGTCTGTATATTTGCATTATTGGCCGGAGTGAGCACGGAGGAAGTAGCTGGATACTGCAGAGTATATAGCGCAACAAACCAAAAGCGCCAGCAGGACGAGGGTCCGAGGATTGCCTCAACCGGAAAGCACACATTGGAACTGCACACTCAGCCGCATATCAGGTTTGAAGTGTATGAAACACCGGAGTATTGCAACACTGGAGTTATGTGCAGCGTAGCTTTGAGGCTGTCTGGTTTACTACTTGTTATAGTCTTTATACAAGCGAGTTTTTAACCGAAAGGTCAAGTTCCTATTCTCTAACATTGTGTGTGGAGGGAGGAATTCCCCCATGCTGTTTACAGGTGCTTCACTATCGGGGGGGGGGGGGGGGGAGCAAAAGTAAATAACCTGATAAAGTGGTTTGGGTAATACCATTTGATATAAAAACCAACAACTCTGCTACTATTTATCCACCCTGACAAAACTCACACCAAGCAACTGATTCCTCCATTTTTTGTTTATATATATTGGACCATGTCAACCAGTCCCCTGTTGCACAGCATAGGATCCATGCTTAAATTACATGATTATGTTATACTTATAAATGCTGATCTGCTGAGATATAATACCCTACATAGTTCTCACAATGATTAATTTTGAGCAACTTCTGAGTATATCTTCCTCATAGCAGGAGTTACTATATCTCTCACTTTTCCTTATATTACATTTTAACTAATGTTGGCCTCTTATACATTTGATTGGGGAAGGTGAACCCTTATACCTATCTACTTATTTTTCGGACTATATGAATTACGAGATTTTTTTTAAAGGGATAGTAAACCAATTTTTTTTTCTTTCATGATTCAGATAGAGCATGCAATTTTTTTTTTTTTTTTTTTTTTAAAAAACATTTTTTATTGAGAATTTGGTTCAGATATACATCAATACGTTACCAAGGAATGACATAATATATAGGGTACATACGTACAATTATTAAGGCAAATTAACAGTTGTGGTTAATTTATAAAATAGAACTCAATATCTCAATATTTTTTTGGATCCAGAGGAAATTGAAAGTTGTAAATGCTATAAGCAGCTGAATCAGGTAGTAGGTAATTAAGTCGAGAAAAGATGAAGAAATGTACACAGTAAGTGTCTGGTGAGTAGTTGCGTTCATGATTGGTGATAGGGGGAGAGGGTAGGGAACAACTAATGGGATAAGGGGGAGAAGAAAGAAAAAAAAGAAAAAAGAAAGGAAGGTTTAGGAAGGGAGAAATAGACAGACAATAACCAGAAATTGTGGTGAACGGGTGCATTCTAGTCTGAGAAGGTTTCCATCCAAGGATACCAGACCTCATAATAAAAGGCAGTTTTGTCCAAGGATCTATGGGAATATAGTTCCATCTGTTTGATATAGTGTACAATAGAGAGGACCTGTGGTGTAGGAGGGGGGTAGAGCATGCAATTTTAAGAAACTTCTAATTTATTTCTATTATCAATTTTTCTTCGTTCTCTTGCTATCTTTATTTGAAAAGGCAGGAATGAAAACTTTGGAGCCGGCCTATTTTTTCTCCAGTACCCTGGATAGGGCTTGCTGATTGGTCTATTTTTTCTCCAGTACCCTGGATAGGGCTTGCTAAAATGGGCCAGTTCAAAAGCTTTTATTCCTGCTTTTTCAAATAAAGATAGAAAGAGAACGAAGAAAAATGAATAATAGAAATAAATTAGAAAGCTGCTTAAAACTGCATGCTCTATCTGAAGCATGAAATAAAACATTTGGGTTTAATATCCCTTTACGTTCTATAGAGCTCCCAGTCAGGACTTAGAAGTTCATTATAAATACACAGGTCTCCATACCCAATTATACACTTTGTGCCATGTCTCAATATCCTAGTTAAGTCTGTTGTTCATATCATACTAAGGGTCCAAGAGTGGTCCTCTCTATTTTATTGTTTTTTTTTTTTCTATTATGGCCTTGTACCCCAACCTCTGTATTTCATGTTTTGATTTTGCATGGTCCAAAAGTGACCACTATCTTCATTTGAGGTATGCTTTTACTATAATGTGCGCTTGTTCATTTGTTCTCAGGGGTAATTTTTATTACTATTATAAAAATGAGGTTTCATGATATCTAATTGAGTATATTGTTTAGAAATGTAATTCATGTAACCTGACACTCACTGTTCATTGTATCTTTTTCAATACCTCAATAAAGGATTATTAAAAAAAACAAAAAAACCTGTGCATTTAACTCCTTTGCTGGGGTTAAACATATATTTGCAGGGTCGGTTGTTCTAAATCACATGCTCTAACAAGAGGATGTCATTTTTGCTCTGCAATATCCATTGAATGTCCCTTTAAAGTAGTTATAGCATATAATTTGATATATTTCCTGTTTAATTGCAAACAAATAGCTATGCATATTTAAATAATGCAATCACATTTAAGCTTTCTGCATGTATATATCAATACTCTCTGCTGCCTTTTCTAAGTTCATCACCTTTCCGATATTTTATAGATGTAGCAGAGCTTTGAATTTTATGACTATCAAGTTGAATGCAGTTACTGACTTTGGCAGGGGGTTTAGCACTTGGCTTTTCCCAAAATTGTAATGCCTTTTTCAGAAGAACATTATGGCAGTTATTATTACTGAAGCATAAATCATGTCACACTTTAGAACAAGTACTACAAAATAATGAGAAATAAAAACACTCACCAATAGAGCACTGATTTGCTAAGTAGTTGCCATCTTGAAGCAGATCTAGGAAATTTATAAAATAACATAACTAGGAGTAAATACCTAAATGGGTAAACGGTTAGGAGCACGGAACAGTATTGGATATAAAGTGATTAAATATCTGCTGCACCTTTCTCATTTTACTTTAGAGGCTTTCAAATTATCATTGTGTTTATATGTATGATAGTTAATAGCAGGGCTTCCAGCAGAGAGAAGCAGCTGCAAAACCATTTCGCTACAGTTAATTAATTCTTCCCAACATGTGCCATATTAAATGTATCCATTTTAACAATAAATGAACCATTTTTATCCCTACCAGCATTCTCTAAACATTCTGGCTATATCTGCTTCACACTGTACCTGTCTCAGTGGGAATAGATTTTTTGAGACTCAATTATATTTGATAATTAAAAGCATAGAACAATAGAAAATAGTCCAGGTCATTGAAAATTCCCACTATATATATAAAAGAAGACGTTATTACCATCAGAATAAAATGCCAAAATATATGTATAATAATAGGCTAGAGAATAGCATGTGTTTATGAAAACACAATGTAAAAGCTTATTATGAATGAGGGAATACAACTAGCATTTATGTTTGTTCTGAGATTGCAAGTGTGCTTATGTTTGTAAGAAAATTATTATAATTTAGAGTGGGAAACTTGTTCCTGTATCATTGGGATTTAGTATTAAATTGTCACAAAACATTCTGAATACAAAATTAGGTAGTAGAATTTACACACATACATTAACATACACACACTACTCACATACTCTACATACACACAAACCACATGTACTCAACACACACACACTGCACACTAACTCTTTGTCATGACATGACACACAAACAAACACATACTCTATACACATACACACCCAAACACACATCACACACTTACTCTACACTCACACACACAAAACACATGTACTCAACACACACACACACACACATATAAACACACACATTACAAACACAAACTCACCCACCAACCCACCAAGACTTTGCTTTTATATTAATTAATTAATTAACTTTTTATTTTTTTAATTATTAACACAACTATATACATTGAATAAAATATGTTTCTTTTCATTTACAAAGAGAGAAATAGTTGCCTCCTTTATATACACTATGCAAGTGAATCTTTTACCCTCCATATGAATACTTAAAAATTTTGATCTTTTTCATATTTTATTAGAAATTCATATCTCTGCAAAAACTTTTATTTTGATGTCCCCAAAACAATAATAAACTTTGAAGTCAACAACCAGTGTGTAATAATGAGTGAAACAGTTACATATTTATATCAAGTATAAAAAAGCATACCCTAATGTTGGATGCACACTTTTGAGTACATTTTCCTAACTACTTCTCAAATTAATTGTTATTTTATGCATCTAATTTATCAAAAGTTTTTCGTCCATAAACGGGGTCTTTACACTAATAGAATGCATTGATATATTTAAGATTGATGTTAGTAAATCTTGCCCAGTGACACTAAGAATTTGTTAAACAGGATATGGTTTGTAGATAATTCTATCATAACATGGGAGGGACAATGCTAAACTCATTATGACAGACATACTTAATAAAAAAGAAAAATTGCTACATTAAACAGATAGTAAAGTCAAAATTAAACTTTCATGATTCATATAGAACATGCAATTTTAACTAACTTTGCAATCTACTTTAATATGGGCCAGAATACGAATAGAGCACTAACGTTTGCACGCTAGCGATAAGGGTTTTTTCTCTGGTGTTTGCACTTGTTGGGTTTATTGCTGGAATTACAAGCTGAAAGTAAATGCAATTGTTTTAGCGCAATTGCAATTTATCTAGAATGATTACCGCCTACTCAGAGTTCTGGTTAACTGTTTTGCAAAACAAGTGTCACAAAACACATCAAAATACATTTCAAAATACACTTACATACAACCATAATAACACCATCTAATAAAAATTATTTAAATAACATATTGCACACAAAAGTTATAAAGACTCAAAAATCTCAGGTGTTAGAAAACAAAAGGCAGACAAAGGGCTTTAACATTGAGAAACATACATATACATCTCTAAAAAAATTATATATACATATATATATATATATATATATATATATATATATATACTTCTATATATGTATACATTTGTATTTATGTATTTATATGTGTATATATGTAGTTACAGACATATATACACATATAAAGACCTAAATGCATATGTACACATATTTAGACATATATAGAAGTGCTTTGGAGCCCTTTGCAGGTAAAGGGACACTGAACCCAATTTTTGTCTTTTGTGATTCAGATAGAGCATGCAATTTTAAGCAACTTTCTAATTTACTCCTATTATCAATTTTTCTTCGTTCTCTTGCTATTTTTATTTGAAATAGAAGGCATCTAAGCTAAGAAGTCAGTCAATTTTGGTTCAGTATCCCTTGAAAGCACTTGTTTATTGGTGAGTGAATTTTTTCTGTTATGTAAAGAACATTGGAATGTGAAATATTCGTGTGTTTTTTTTAAAAAAAGTTTGGTTTTTCAAAAGCTTTATTAGTAATATAATAATGTAATACAATGGAAACATAAAAATTTTAGATCAGGAAAATCAAACAAACAAGGATAAATAAAAATTAGTGGTCAGAAATGACCCAAATAAACATAACAATAATTTGATTGTCACTCATGTCAACTAGTATCGCGTTGTGTACTTAGAGCTGGTCTCTTGGGTCACGTTTTTCAACAATGTATTGTCTATATCCCATAAATGTCTCTCTTTAGTGTACGAGTATATGTGGGGCCTCAACCTAAATATAAGTTACCTCCCTGTATAACATTTCATATGGATGCTATTTAAGGTGTGTGGTGAAATCCGATATTTTAATGTCGGGTTAGCGCACATGAAAATATGCGATCGTGTTTGCACGGAAGTAGGGTGTTCACTTTTTTTACTTTTTTTGCTCTATTGACTTCTATGGGGGAATAAATGAATGTGCACTTTTTTGAGCTTGTCAAGTTAGCACTATAGTGAAAAATGTTTACTTTCAACTCGACTAGTGCAAAAAGCTTACTTCTAGCACAGTTAATGCTTGATCGGGAGCGTTAAATATCGCTCCACTTGTAATATGACCATATATAATTTCCTTAATTTTCTTTGTTAAAAAGCATACGTAGGTAGTCTCAGAAGCAGCAATAAACTAATGTAAGCTAGCTGGAGATTGGTGGCTGCATACATATATCTATAGGCGTTTTGTCATGGGCTCACCAGATGTGTTCAGCTATCTCCAAGTAGTACATTGTTGTCCTTTTAACAAAGGATATGAAGATTATTAAGCAAATTTGATAGTAAACATAAATTGGAAAGTTGTTTAAAAATGTACGCCCTATCTGAATCATAAAAAAAAAAAAAATGTTAGGTTTCTTTACCTTTAAAATTTTCATGTTAACCAATTTAATTTTTTCACATTTATAGCATCTCATTACAACTTATGTCATTTATTACTTAAAAAAATACATTTTTCCTTTAAAAATTAAAAGCAGCAGAAAAACAAACTTGTTAAACATTTCCCTTTGTACAATTGATTTTTCTTTACAAACGGTTACTTAGCTAAGACTTAGGAATGCGCTCTGTCGGCAACGGTTCAACCTTTTAGAGCCTGCTAATACAAAATATAGAATAGTGCAGCATTTTTCACTGCACCAAACCAAAGCTATCTGTCTGTGTTCCAGCTTGTTAAGCCTTTTTTAGCACGCCAGTCAGGATTTCCAATATTGCAGACTCCCAGCATTACTGTTTCAGCTCTTTGGAAAATTCCAAGGGCAAAAGTGTAATTGCAAAATGGAAGACATAGACACTAGCACAGGAAATAATTTTTCCTATGTGCTTAAATTGAAACTTCTAAAAAAAATGTGATTCCTTTCAAATTTCAGATTAAACCTATAGGAAAGAAAATAAATGATATATAAAGGAAAATCTTTTTTTTAAAAAGAAAAAACCTTTCCTCTATTACATGTTTTTAGTACCTTGATGGCAGTATATATATCTTATATCTTAGGGATAGCACTTCATCACTTGTATGATAAAATCAATAAAATTTGACTTATTCTGCATCATAGTTTACTGTGAAGATAAATCATTTTTGTTTTAACAAATGGCTAAAAATTAATGAATCATATAAACAAAAGCCAAAATTCTATTGTAAAAATAGAAATTGTTTTGCTTACAGTTCTTTTCATTCTATAACTTTCACTATAGTAGCAAAAAATAGAAAGTGCTTACACAGAAAAAAAATTGTCATTGTATATTATAGTTTAAGCTTTTAGATGCTGCTAACAAGATATAAAAAATAGACACGTGCAGTTCCGCCGAATCTTTCATTCTGAATATTCAGAACACTTACGGCTAGATTACGAGTTGTGCGTTAGGGTAAAAAAGCAGTGTTTAGAGGTCCTAACGCTGCTTTTTTATGCCCGCTGGTGTTACGAGTCTTGAAGGTTTAGGGACACCGCACACTTCTTTGGCCTTACCACAAAACGACTTACATAAACTTTGTAAAGTCTTTTTTCTATGGCGCTGATATTACGAGTCTGTCCTTGGAGGCCAAAAAGTGAGCTGTACACCCTACCCTGTCAAGAGTCCTAACGCATTTAAAAGTCTGTAGTTATGAGTTTTATGGTACAACGCTGTAGCATAAAACTCATAACTAAAGTGCTAAAAAGTAAACTAACACCCATAAACTACCTAATAACCCCTAAACCGAGGTCCTCCTGCATCGCAAATACTAAAATAAAATTTTTAACCCCTAATCTGCTGCTCCGGACACCGCTGCCACCTACATTATATGTATGAACCCCTAATCTGCTGACCCCAACATCGCCGACACCTACATTATATTTATTAACCCCTAATCTGCCGCCCCCAATCTACACTTATTAACCCCTAATCTGTCGCCGCCACTATAATAAACATATTAACTCCTAAACCACTGCACTCCCGCCTCGCAAACATTAGTTAAATATTATTAACCCCTAATCTGCCGGCCCTAACATCGACCACCACCAACCTACATTTATTAACCCCTAATCTGCCGCCCCCAACGTCTCCGCCACTATATTAAAGTTATTGACCCCTAAACCTAAGTCTAACCCTAAACCTAACACCCCCTAACTTAAATATAATTTAAATAAATCTAAATAAATATTACTATCATTAACTAAAGTATTACTATTTGAAAATAAATACTTACCTGTAAAATAAACCCTAAGATAGCTACAATATAACTAATAGTTACATTGTAGCTAGCTTAGGATTTATTTTTATTTTACAGGCAAGTTTGTATTTATTTTAACTAGGTAGAATAGTTATTAAATAGTTATTAACTATTTAATAACTACCTAGCTAAAATAAATACAAATTTACCTGTAAAATAAAACCTAACCTAAGTTACGCTAACACCTAACACTACACTATAATTAAATAAATTAACTAAATTAAATACAATTACCTACATTAAATTAAATTAGCGAAAGTACAAAAAAAACCACTAAATTACAGAAATTAATGAACAAATTACAGAAATTTAAACTAATTACACCTAATCTAATAGCCATATTAAAATTAAAAAAGCCCCCCCAAAATAAAAAAAAAACCTAGCCTAAACTAAACTACCAATAGCCCTTAAAAGGGCCTTTTGCAGGGCATTGCCCCAAAGTAATCAGCTCTTTTATCTGTAAAAAAAAATACAAACCACCCCTCAACAGTAAAACCCACCACCCACACAACCAACCCCCCAAATAAAATACTAGCTAAAAAAACTAAGCTCCCCATTGTCCTGAAAAGGGCATTTTGATGGGCATTGCCCTTAAAAGGGCAGTTAGCTCTTTTGCCACCCAAACCCTAATCTAAAAAATAAAACCCATCCAATACACCCTTAAAAAACCTAACACTAACCCCCTGAAGATCGACTAACTGGGAGACGTCTTCATCCAAGCCGGGCGAAGTGGTCCTCTAAACGGGCAGAAGTCTTCATCCAAGCTGGGCAGAAGTGGTCCTCCAGATGGACAGAAGTCTTCATCCAGACGGCCTTCACAGTTCAGAAAAATTCTGTTATCAAATTTACTTTTTTCTCTGTATATCCTTTATTAAAAAGTATACATTGGCAGGCTTTGGAGCAGCATCCATGTACTAATGGGAATTAATTGGTGATTAGTGGCTAGACACAGATGCTTTATATTTGTTCACAAAATGTACTCAGCTAATCCTATTAAACTCCTATAATATATCAATTTCCTTAGGATCAAAAATAGCAGTGACAAGGGCATTAGACCCATAACTCGAACAACAGTCTCCTCTCTTTGCAAAATAGGGACTTATGTCTCTCTATGTATTTTAGGATAGTAGGGGATCTTCAAGAGTCCCATCTCTTTATAAAAGATACCCAGACACAGAGAATGGGAATGTGATCTCTCATTACTTTTCCACTAGGCAAATGTTCCCTTTCAGTAAAGCACAGAGTTAGATAGGAGCCTAAGGTGATTACCTACATCCTAGGGGCTTAAAAATGATAGGTCAATTGACTCTTTATGTTAGAATTACCTCCCCTTCAGCCAAAATATTGTGGTGGCTGGCACTGCAGTTTTATATTTAAGGTGATTACATGCATTTTAGAAAAAACATTTCACCACTCATTTCAAAGGGCAGAATTACAAATGTAGGATTTCATATCCCTCTAAGTTGTAAGGGGAATGAGAGATATGTGTGCACTGTAACTGCCTCTGCCCTACACAATTAGCAATAAGAAAATGCTTTTACCTATGGATACTCTCTTATTGCATTGCCCATATGGTGACATCATCACTTCAAAGCAATATTGGGGTATTAAGAATGATCTCTGTTACTTCCTTGTTGAGCCACTAGAGATATAGGTGAATATGAAGGATTTCAGTGAAACCTCATCTGTGCAGCACATATAAATGGCAGGAGGCTTCCTTTCTATACCCTGCACTTAAGTAGTTAAGATGAATGCTAAGGTAAAGATATAAAGATCAATTAAGTGCAAACCGTCCTTTCTATTAACCACCACTGCAGTTGCAAAAGGCATAGTAATATAATGTATGGAAAGCATCCAAGGCTTGGTACATGTAGTACTTTATTAGCTATTGCGTAAGTCTGTTTCCATCATTCACATTTGATATTCTGAACATAAATACAAAGGTATAATTTTATATTTCTATAAGAATATAACAAAAAATATAACTTATGACATGATATTGTTGTCTTGCATCAGTAATTCTTCAAATTACTAGGACCATAAAGGCTAAAGAAATGGTTGTGTTTAGGTGCAAAGTTCCATAGAACATTTGATGGACTTCACACCAATGTGGACTAAATTTGAATTTAACTTTTTTTGCTGAATTTAATTGGCACATTGCAGGTTTGTTGACACAAATTCCGTTACATGCGTTCCCATACCTGCCCATGTGCAAATAGGCATTTTGCAAAATCAGCCTTCTAAAGTTTGGCAATAATTAATATCAAAATAGTATAACTGTTACTATTAAATTAGCAATAATTAAATAATCACATTAATATAGATGTGATCAATAAAAAATACAATTTAATTTTTGTTTCACAATATAATCAATCTGGCCTATAAAAATATATTTCTGTATTTCCAGCCATATACCTCAAAAACACAATATGTTTTATATGTTTAATATGTTAAAAGGTAAAAAGAAGACATGGGGCACCTCATAGTGTAATTTGTAAACAGCAGGATATTCAAATGTAGGAGAAGTATGAATACTACTCGCAAGAAAGGTGGCACCCCAGGTATGGAAAGTGCAAACAGCAGTAGGCTGAAGACGTGGATCAATCCAACAGATGTGGAACAGCTCCAGGCAAACAAACTCAGTATTTCCCAGGCACAGGTGATTCTCCACAAGCAGTGCTGGCGTAACAGGCAAAGTAGGCTGGAATGAGGTACCAAATAAGCGGGAAACAACCGCTGTGTGGTTGCGAATAAAAAGTCTCAGTATTGAGTAAAAACCACAGGACTGGGTCGTATTTCTGTATTTCCAGCCATATACCTCAAAAACACAATTAATATGTTTTATATGTTTAATATGTTAGCATGCCACACAAATGAAAGCTATATACTTATAATTTGGGGTGGGTATGCTGGGGGCATGTTTGTGTGTACTGCAACAAAACATTTAAGATTTCTTTACTTCAGATTTCTTGTGCTAAGCTGTTTTTGAGCTTTTTGTTGCAGTTCACATTCACACACTTTTAAAAGTTGTTTTTGTGTGAATAACCTATACAAACTATATATTGTTGTTTTCAGCAGACTCTGTAGATTCAAAATATATCATTATTGTATGTGAATTTGTTTGAAAAATAAAGCAAAACATTAGAAAAAAGTGTATTTTTTTACTCCTGATTTAATTATTAACTGTATAAAATTTTATTTTTGTAAACTCTATCATCAAAACTACTACTACTGTTTTATTGCCGAGATTTTAATTTAGTATATAATCAAAAACAGCATTTTAATATTCTGTTACTGGCATTTAAAAAGTTCTAGCTGCCAGAGAAGTTAAGATATGGCAACTAAACTATACATTTTTAGAAACTACACTTCAAGGTCTATCAGATAAAGGGTTTATTTGTATTTATATCTCAAAACTGGAGTATGTAACAAATAAGCAAATATTGCACTTGTTTTAAAAAAAAAGGTTTTCTGAGCAAAGTGCGCTGTTTAGTTATATATTGTGCACTCCAATTTTGTGCTATATATACATGTAGCCCCTTATTTGATGTTCCAAAAATGTGAACTTTATTTACTTTATCTTATCTTCTCTGGTAGCTAGAGCTGTCTAATTGCAGACATCACCCCTAAAAATTAAAAGACAAATATGTTAGACTTTTTTTAATCTTTCATGTCTGCAATTAAAGAGCTCTAGCCACATGGGAAGTTAAAAGGGGTTCATAAAGTACACATTTATATAAAATAAGAATAAATGAGGGGCTACATGTATTTCTAGTACAAAAGTGGAGTGCTTAAAAATTAACGGAAAATGGTGCTTTAGTTAGAAAATATTTTTTTCTAAGTAAAGTGACATGTTCAGCTATTTTGTATGCACTCAAATTTTGTGCTAAATAAACATGTAGCCCCTTATTTGATGCGCCAAGGGGTGTACTTTCCAAAAATGTGCACCAGGGACAAAGCCGCTGTCTTCTCTAGCAGATCTAGGGTCATCCGAGAAGGAAACAAAGTCGGAGTTCATAAGGAACTCAGCTGCTTCCTCGTTACTCATCAGATGCTCAGCCATAATTCTCTTTACAAAGTAAATAGATGTTTTGAAAAAAATTATGCTGCTAGAAAAGATATCATTTTTATTGCAAAAAAATAAGCTTCTTAGACAGTTGTAAATAAAGTTGTGTGATGACGTCATTGCATCAATGCGTGATGACGTCATCACGCTCCGTGTGAAGCCCCGAGTTTTCTCTTCAATATGAGGGCAATATTGAACGGGTAGAGGGAGATGGGGGTCCTGAGGCCCCCCTCAAAGTTAGTGATTCCTAGCCACGGCATGGAGATGTCGTTAGCACCTTAGGGTGAAACTTAGCGACGGCTCCATGCCATCGTTAGCACTCAAAGGGTTAAAGTTGAAATAGTAAATTCATGATGTAATGATATAATGGGCCAGATTACGAGTTCGTATTTCATGGAAGCTTTGTGCTCATGAGCGCACTTCCATAGGCTCCAATGGGGGTCTCGTTCTTATGCTGATAGTCACGGCAGAGAACCTAGCATAGCGAAGGAGGTAAGTCGCACAGCAATGGCAGCAAAGTTTAAATACATATGTATATGAATATACAAGGATCCTTGTTTTTTTTTTTTTTTTTTGCAGAACCATATTAGCCATTTATCCCTCTTTGATAAATTAAAAACCATTAAACTGGGTAATGCAGCTACAATTTATCTCCTGCCACTTATTAGTTAAGTCTAAGGGACTGATTTAGCAAGGGCTGAAGGGCCCCTGATGCCCTTGTTTCTGCACGAGCCTAAGACCGCTGCTCCTTAACTTGTCCACCGCCTCTGAGGCGGCAGACGGCAATCAACACAATCAGATATGATCGGGTTGATTGACACCCCCTGCTAGTGGCCGATTGGCCGCAAATTTGCAGGGAGCGGCATTGTACAAGCAGTTCACTAGAACTGCCTGTGCAATGTTAAATGCAGACAGCGTATGCTGTCGGCATTCAGCGATGTCTGGCAGAAATGATACGCTACAGCGTATCATGGCCGCCAGACATTGATAAATCGGCCCTTAAGACTTTGTGCTGAAACGCATTGGCTAGATTCATCGTCAAGGTGCCTTGTCCTAATTCAATATTGTCCACAATTCATTGAGGCTCACATCACCATTTTTTTCTAGCCAATCAGCAATGGGTGTTTCTACTATTAGCATATATTGTTGTGTTAAATAGTTCAATGTATGATATCTCAAACAGCAAAGGAGAACATCTAGCAACTCAGAAAAACAATAATTATAACCACAACCCTTCAGAAAAAAGATTGCCAAAGAGTTTCTGTAAACTGTGTAATTGTTGAATATGTACATAACTTTTTTGTATGTTAAATAAATAACACTGTATATAACAAAATTAGACACAGCAATCTTGCAGAATAGGGGCTGACTGTGGGCATTCTTCAGTGATCTGGGGTTTTCACTAGGCATGACTTGGATTTTTTACCTAAACTGCAACTTAGCATTTAATAAACATTTATAAAGATATGAGTGCCGGTGTGAACTATACTGTTTCACAGTCTCACTATGTCAAACCGAAAAGCTTGTCTTTTTCCTTTTAATTTTATTTGTTTTGAATTGTTATCAAGTTTTATTTTGTGGATATGTTACAGTGGACAGTTAAAAAGCTGTTGGTAGGGTGTTTCTTTTTGTGTGTTTAATCCATTTTATCTTAGGTTCATAGCATATTGATTTACAATTGCAATAGTTATGTCCACATTCTGTTTTTCCCTTCCTTTTCTTGAATTCTATTACAAAAATATGAATCTTAATAATTATATTCTGTCTAATAAATTATAAATTAAAGGGACAGTCTAGTTAAAATTAAACTTTCATGATTCAGATAGGGCATGCAAATTTAAACAACTTTCCAAATTATATTATCAAATTTCCTTTGTTCTCTTGGTATTCTTTGTTGAAAGCTAAACCTAGGTAGACTCATATGCTAATTTCTTAGCCCTTGAATGCTGCCTTTTATCTCAGTGCATTTTGAATAAAAAAAATGTACAGCTTGACAGGACTAATTTATGTGTGTTATACACAAAACATTGTGCTCACTCCAGTGGAGTTACCTAGGAGTCAGCATTATTTGTCTAAAGTGCAAGTCTGTCAAAAGAACTGAAATAAGGGGAAGTCTGCAGATACAAGGTAATCACAGAGGTAAAACGTATATTAATATAACCATGTTGGTTATGCAAAACTGGGGAATGGGTAATGAAGGGATTTTCGATCTTTTTAAACAATAAAAATTCATGATTTAGAAAGAGCATGTCATTTTAAACAACTTTCTAATTTACTTCTATTATCTCATTTGCTTCATTCTCTTGATATCACTTGCTGAAAAGCATATCTAGATATGCTCAGTAGCTGCTGATTGGTTGCTGCACATAGAGGCCCTGTGTGATTGGCTCACACATGTGCATTGCTATTTCTTCAACAAAGGATATCTAAAGAATTGAGCAAATTAGATAATAGAAGTAAATTGGAAAGTAGTTTAAAATTGCATGCCCTATCTGAATCATGAAAGTTTTTATTTTGACTAGACTGCCCCTTTAAGTCCTAGCAGATTTTTTTTTTTTTTTTTTAATATTCAGTTTATGGTTTAAAAACAGGAAAAGCACAAGGCTCTAAATGTCTTCATTAATCAATTATTATTTTTTTACAATATTTGACAATTTATATTATTTGCATGGTAGAAACAAGAGTAAAATACTTATAAATAAACATGGTATCAAAATGTTACATACAATTATAGCTATATATTGAACTACAATCCATTATTTAGTGCTCTCTTCATAATTGATTACCTCCTAATATTATGCTGCCCATGTCTGTGGGACATGTTGGAAGCGGTACCAAGAAGAGTGGATTTAAACATTGCACTGACAGGGTTGGAATTATAATAATTACTAAAATGTTTATCAGTTGCTCCTAAAAAAGGAATAGCTACCAAGGTAAAAAATAAAAATAAAATAATAATTACTTAAAGGTCTAACTGGTAGCTCCTAAGGATCGTGTGACCTGTCTCCGAACTCAATGGCTGCCTTTAGCTCAAAGCTAGTTCTGTACCAGGCTTGTACTACCTGTACTGTGCAGCTCTCCACTACTCAAAACTAAAGTTTGAATTGTTGTGACTCATAAAGGCAAAGTTTTAACACTCTGAACTGATAGAAGCAGTATTTTTTCCCAAGCAATAATTGTCTTGTGGTGTAGATCAAAACAAAACTTTAGGGGCGCGATCCGATATAGATCGCAGTTTGCGGCGCAAGCGAGGGAACCGGCGTCGCCCGCAGTTTCAGCTCGCAACTCGAGCTATCCCATATAGGTCGCCGTCAGATGCTAACGTGCCGTAAGTCTGACAAACCAGCGATGTCCAGAAATCTGCGCAAGTACAAATTTCTGGCGTCGCCAGTGACTTACGGCACGTTAGAATCTGCCGGCGCCTATAAAACCTGACTAAAGTCTAAAACACCCGCACTGTCTAACACGCCTCCCTAACATAGCCCGCACTGTCTAACACGCCTCCCTAACATAGCCCGCACTGTCTAACCCTCTATCCGCTATCCCCCCTCACTAGCCTAACAATAAAAAAGCTATTAACCCCTAAACCGCCGCTCCCGTACCCCGCCGCAACCTAATAAAGTTATTAACCCCTAAACCGAAGCTCCCAGACCCCGCCGCCAGCTATATTATATCTATAACCCCCTAAAGTGAGCCCCTAACACCGCCGCCATCTATATTAAAATTATTAACCCCTAATGTAAGCCCCTTACACCGCCGCCATCTCTATTAAAATGATTAACCCCTAATTTAATCTACCTACCCCGCCGCCAGCTATATTATCTATATTAACCCTAAGTATATTATAGTTAATATAGTTATTACATTATATATATTAACTATATTAACCCTAATTATATTAGGGTTAATATAGTTACTATAGTATTTATATTAACTATATTAACTCTATCTAACCCTAACACCCCTAACTAAATTTATATTAAATTAATCTAATTCATATTATAAACTAAAATATTCCTATTTAAATCTAAATACTTACCTATAAAATAAACCCTAAGATAGCTACAATATAATTAATAATTACATTGTAGCTATGTTAGGGTTAATATTTATTTTACAGGTAAATTGTTAATTATTTTAACTAGGTATAATAGATATTAAATAGTTATTAACTATTTAATATCTACCTAGTTAAAATAATTACCCAATTACCTGTAAAATAAATCCTAACCTAAGTTATAAATACACCTACACTATCAATAAATTTAATAAACTACAAACATCTATCTAAAAATACAATTAAATTAACTAAACTAAATTACAAAAAAAAACAAACACTAAATTACAAAAAATAAAAAAAAGATTACAAGATTTTTAAGCTAATTACACCTATTCTAAGCCCACTAATAAAATAATAAACCCCCAAAATAAAAAAAATTCCCTGCCCTATTCTAAATTAAACAAATTTCAAAGCTCTTTACCTTACCAGTCCTTAAAAGGGCCTTTTGTGGGGCATGCCCCAAAGAATTCAGCTCTTTTGCATACAACAAATACAATCCCCCCCCCCCCATTACAACCCACCACCCACATACCCCTATTCTAAAACCACCCAAACCCCCCTTAAAAAAGCCTAACACTACCCCCCTGAAGATCTCCCTACCTTGTCTTCACCACACCGGGCCGAACTCCTGATCCGATCCGGGCGATGTCTTCCTCCAAGCGGCAAAGAAGAATTCTTCCTCCGGCGATGTCTTCCTCCAAGCGGCAAAGAAGAATTCTTCCTCCGGCGATGTCTTCCTCCAAGCGGCAAAGAAGAATTCTTCCTCCGGTGACGTCTTCCTTCAAGCGGCAGCAAAGTCTTCATTCTTCCGGCGGCATCTTCAATCTTCTTTCTTCGCTCCGCCGCCGCGGAGCATCCATCCTGGCCGACTGCTGTACTACGAATGAGGTACCTTTAAATGACGTCATCCAAGATGGCGTCCGCCGAATTACGATTGGCTGATAGGATTCTATCAGCCAATCGGAATTAAGTTAGAAAAATCTGATTGGCTGATTGAATCAGCCAATCAGATTCAAGTTCAATCCGATTGGCTGATCCAATCAGCCAATCAGATTGAGCTCGCATTCTATTGGCTGTTCCGATCAGCCAATAGAATGCGAGCTCAATCTGATTGGCTGATTGGATCAGCCAATCGGATTGAACTTGAATCTGATTGGCTGATTCAATCAGCCAATCAGATTTTTCTAACTTAATTCCGATTGGCTGATAGAATCCTATCAGCCAATCGGAATTCGGCGGACGCCATCTTGGATGACGTCATTTAAAGGTACCTCATTCGTAGTACAGCAGTCGGCCGGGATGGATGCTCCGCGGCGGCGGAGCGAAGAAAGAAGATTGAAGATGCCGCCGGAAGAATGAAGACTTTGCTGCCGCTTGGAGGAAGACGTCGCCGGAGGAAGAATTCTTCTTTGCCGCTTGGAGGAAGACATCGCCCGGATCGGATCAGGAGTTCGGCCCGGTGTGGTGAAGACAAGGTAGGGAGATCTTCAGGGGGGTAGTGTTAGGCTTTTTTAAGGGGGGTTTGGGTGGTTTTAGAATAGGGGTATGTGGGTGGTGGGTTGTAATGGGGGGGGGGGATTGTATTTGTTGTATGCAAAAGAGCTGAATTCTTTGGGGCATGCCCCACAAAAGGCCCTTTTAAGGGCTGGTAAGGTAAAGAGCTTTGAAATTTGTTTAATTTAGAATAGGGCAGGGAATTTTTTTTATTTTGGGGGTTTATTATTTTATTAGTGGGCTTAGAATAGGTGTAATTAGCTTAAAAATCTTGTAATCTTTTTTTTATTTTTTGTAATTTAGTGTTTGTTTTTTTTTGTAATTTAGTTTAGTTAATTTAATTGTATTTTTAGATAGATGTTTGTAGTTTATTAAATTTATTGATAGTGTAGGTGTATTTATAACTTAGGTTAGGATTTATTTTACAGGTAATTGGGTAATTATTTTAACTAGGTAGATATTAAATAGTTAATAACTATTTAATATCTATTATACCTAGTTAAAATAATTAACAATTTACCTGTAAAATAAATATTAACCCTAACATAGCTACAATGTAATTATTAATTATATTGTAGCTATCTTAGGGTTTATTTTATAGGTAAGTATTTAGATTTAAATAGGAATATTTTAGTTTATAATATGAATTAGATTAATTTAATATAAATTTAGTTAGGGGTGTTAGGGTTAGATAGAGTTAATATAGTTAATATAAATACTATAGTAACTATATTAACCCTAATATAATTAGGGTTAATATAGTTAATATATATAATGTAATAACTATATTAACTATAATATACTTAGGGTTAATATAGATAATATAGCTGGCGGCGGGGTAGGTAGATTAAATTAGGGGTTAATCATTTTAATAGAGATGGCAGCGGTGTAAGGGGCTTACATTAGGGGTTAATAATATTAATATAGCTGGCGGCGGTATAGGGGGATTAGATTAGGGGTTAATAATTTTTATATAGGTGGCGGCGGTGTAAGGGGTCAGATTAGGGGATAGATAAGGTAGATGGCGGCGGTTTTAGGGGCTCACAGTAGGGGGTTAGTTTATGTAGATGGCGGCGGGGTCCGGGAGCGGCGGTTTAGGGGTTAATAACTTTATTAGGGATTTCGGGGGGGGGGGGGGATCGCGGTTGACAGGTAGATAGACATTGCGCATGCGTTAGGTGTTAGGTTTATTTTAGAAGATCGCGGTTGACAGGGAGATAGACATTGCGCATGCGTTAGGTGTTAGGTTTATTTTCTAGTTAGTTTAGGGAGTTACGGGGCTCCAATAGTCAGCGTAAGGCTTCTTACGGCTGCTTTTTGTGGCGAGGTGAAAATGGAGTAAGTTTTCTCCATTTTCGCCACGTAAGTCCTTACGCTGCATATTGGATACCAAACTGCGCTGGTTTGGTATACCTGCCTATGGCCCAAAAAACTACGGGCGACGGCAGAAATATACGCGCGTAACTTCTAGGTTACGCCGTATATAGGATACCAAATCAGCGTAAATATTGGCGTCGCCGGCTTTTGCGGGCGACGCTTTATATCGGATCGACCCCCTAGAATGGAAGCAGGAACTTAAACAGTTCCAATTTTCTGGGAAGGTTGTAAAGTATAATTTTGAAGATACCAAATAGTATATATTGGTTAATAAAGGACCACTCAATGTAGTAGAAATACACAATTAACAATCCATAATAACAAGACTTTCAAATAAGTAGACTTTTTTCTGACAAATTTATTTTGGTCTCCGATTTTCTGTCCCCCTGTAACAGACATCAGCCAATCACAGACTAGTATACGCATACCCTGTGAGCTTGTGCACATTTTGGACATCAGAAAGTGTGAATATAAAAAGACTATACAACATTTGGTAATGGAAGTAAATTGGAAGGTGTATAAAAACTGCATGCTCTATCTAACTCATAAATAATTATTTTCACTTGAGTGACCCTTTAAAAAATGCATTAGTTTTCCACCATAGAACAGTAATGCACTTAACTAATCCTTTATCTAACAACTACTTTGGTACAAGTATATGATAAAGTAACTGCTGCTCACAAATACATACACAAAACATTTATGGTTGGGTAGAAAAATGTTTAGAAACTGCAAATCCCATATTTTTTCTATCTTTATTTTGATGTTTGCTTTAATAACATTTATTTTTAACCATGCTCTTTCTTTAAGTTGCAAATTCTTTACAAAGTTTATTCAATGTAGTTATAAACTTTTTTTTAAATGATTCTAGTTAAAGTTGATCTTTTTGAATAAAGGAAATATAGTAAATATGACATGGTGAGGAACAAGTTATTGGTGTCACATTAACCTCAGTCACCTAGCTATTCTGCATTTTGATCTTGTTTGCATTAGCTGTAAGGTCAAGCTAGTCTTGTCTGGCACTTGCTAAAATGCTTTCCGCACAGTCTTTTTAGCAAGCTCATCACACCTATTTGTTGTGACATATGACAGCACTATTCTTGAATACGAGATGTTACATTTATATTGCATTTTAATAATAATAATAAAAAAAAGTTCAAGTGCTTATTAACTTTATTTTGAAAAGAAGTTGAATATTTTGCACAGCAGAGAGGAGAAAAAAAAACAAGTTTGACAAAAACGAATGGATTTTTTGTGAATCTGCAGTGTTATTGAAAATTAATTTTTCATTTGCTTCCAATGAGATTTTATGGTTGAGCCTTTATTATTTTGACATATGTAGTTTTATTATTGGATGCTTCCTTCTTATCCTAAGTATATGAAAGAAATATATTACTTTTTAATAGATAGCAATAATCAGCTGTAAATTGTAGGTCTTTGAAAAATACCATCTGTCCCCCTTTACTACAATAAGATTACTGTGGTTCATAAAATAACTGTTCCCTTTGTATTCCAGACTATGACACCTTTATACAACTCTTGTATTGAGAAATCTTTTCCCTAATAGTATTCAATGTTTCCTTCATTTTCTCGTCACTCTTATATTAACTTTTGGTGATATAACACCTAGACGTATGTCTTTGAAAAGATGAAGGGACACTTAACTGTACACTATTAAATTTATAAAAAAAAGTTCCAGTGGATTGAATGTTTTATATATTATATGATATAGTGCTATAGTGTATTTAAAAAGTACAGTATATAAATAATGCTAATAGTTGTGAAAATTGTAAAAAATGTTAGCACTGTTTTGCGTCTTCCATCAAGCAAGGCATGCTATCTATTAAAAGTACAGGGATTTCTAAATGGATGTCAGACACTCTAAACTAGACATGTGCAATTAGTTTTTGCCGAATTTAGTTTTCAGATGAATTTTGGCCAATTTGTAGATTCAAATGAATCCGAATTTCTGAATTGGCACCATAACTAAAATCACAAAAAATCCATTCTTTATTCATATTTAGAATTTTTCATTGTTCTAATCTAAACTGCAGTCCCCGACATTGCGACACTAACTAAATCACTAAATAAAGCTACTAACCCCTAAACCGCCGTTCCCCGACACTAACTAAACCTATTAACCCCTAAACCGCAGTTCCCCGACATCGCCGACACTAACTAAACCTATTAACCCCTAAACCACAGTTCCCCGACATCACCCACACTAACTAAACCTATTATTATTATTATTATCGGTTATTTGTAGAGCGCCAACAGATTTCGCAGCGCTATTCACAAAGGCGGAGTACAAAAAAAACAAAATAGATAGCATGGCCATGACCTATTAACCCCTAAACCGCCGTTCCCAAACATCGCCAACACTGATTAAACCTATTAACCTCTAAACCGCCATTCCCAAACATGGCCAACACAAACTAAAGTTATTAACCCCTAAGCCACAGTTCACCGACATTGTCGACACTAACTAAATCTATTAACCCATAAACCACCATTCCCAAACATCGCCAACACTAACTAAACCTATTAACCCCTAAACCGCCATTCCCAAACATCGCTGACATTAACTAAAACACTAAATAAACCTATTAACCCCTAAACCACCGTTCTCAAACATCGCCTACACTAACTAAACCTATTAACCCCAAAAACCGGCATTCCCAAACATTGCCAACTCTCACTAAACTTATTAACCCCTAAACCGCAGTTCCCCGACATTGCCGACACTAACTAAAACACTAAATAAACATATTAACCCCTAAACCGCCATTCAAGACTAACTAAACCTATTAACCCGTAAAACCGCAGTTCCCCAACATTGCCGACACTAACTAAACCTATAACAGTTAAAAGGGACAGTCAAGTTCAAAATAAATTTTTATGATTCAAATAGGGCATGTAATTTTAATCAACTTTCCAATTTATGTTTATCTCTTGGTATTCTTAGTTGAAAGCTAAACCTAGGTAGGCTCATATGCAAATTTCTTAGACCTTGAAGGCCTCCTCTAATCTGAATGCATTTTGACAGTTTTTCACCACTAGAAGGCGTTAGTTCATGTGTGTCATATAGATAACATTGAGCTCAGGCACATGAAGTTACCTAGGAGTCAGCACTGATTGGCTAAAATGCAAGTCTGTAAAAAGAACTTTAATAAGGGGGCAGTTTGCAGAGGTTTAGATACAAGGTAATTACAGAGGTAAAATGTGTCTTGCACTCGAACAAGGCCATGCTAACTATTAATAGTACAGGGATTGCTAAATGGATGTCGGACACTCTAAACTAGACATGTGCAATTCGTTTTGGCTGAATTTCATTTTTGGACAAATTTTGGCCAATTCGTAGATTCGAATTAATCTGAATTTCTGAATTGGCACCATAACTAAAATCACAAAAAAATCTGAAAATGAACATATCAGTTTCCGAATTTTCGGATCCATTCTTTATTCATATTCAGAGATTTTCATTGTTCTAATCTAAACCGCAATCCCCAACATTGCCGACACTTTTTTTCTTTCATTTTTTCACCATTTTTATATGTGGTCCACATTTTATCATTCATTTTTTCCCTTTTTTTGCATCTGACAGAATTGTTGTATTATTGTTTCACTTGGACACTTGATTGACTGTTATTGTTTTTTGAACTCACATCTAACACCCAGCAGATCTTCACAACACCTTTGGAGGACTTATCACACTTGACTTTGTCTCAGAGATATATTTTTTATTTGCCTCATTTGTATTTACTTTTTGGACCCCACACCTTTCTGATCACCTTTTTGATCACCGTTTTTTTCAATCACTTCACAGGGTTTATCTTTGTTGTGACCATTATTAGATTTTGATTGTGTTTTTATTGGATTTGATTTATCACTCGCATTCATCACCATTATCGACCCCAAGGTCTCTTCACGCTTGGTCTGTCTTTTAACATATTGTGATTTACCTTAGTCCATCTTTTGTATTTTTTATGTATTCTTATATTGTATGTATGTTTTTAAGCTATAGTCATGGATCCATGCGCTTAATCTCTTTTACATTGTTGTAGCATTGTGATTTCTACCACATTGTTGCACTTAATCTCTTTTACATTGTTGTAGCATTGTGATTTCTACCATATGTGTTAAATATTTTTATACCATTTTAAAGTATTTTTAAGTAGTCTAAAGTATTTTTAAGTTGTTTAGATTCGTGCCTTTTAAGCTTCTAGCGCTTACTCTCACCTTTTACTGTATTGCCAACACTAACTAAATAAAGCTATTAACCCCTAAATCGCCATTCCCGGACATTGCTGACACTAACTAAACCTATTAACCCCTAAACCGCAGTTCCCCAACATCGCCGACACTAACTAAGCCTATAAAGCCCTTAACCGCAGTTCCCCGACATCGCCCACACTAACTAAACCTATTAACCCCTAAACCGCCGTTCCAAACATTGTCAACACTAACTAAACCTATTAACCCCTAAACTGCCATTCCCATACATCGCCAACACTAACTAAACCTAATAACCCCTAAACTGCCGTTCCCAAACATCGCCAACACAAACTAAACTTATTAACCCCTAAACTGCAGTTCCCCGACATTTTCGACACAAACTAAACCTATTAACCCATAAACTGTCATTCCCAAACATCGCCAACACTAACTAAACCTATTAACCCCTAAACTGTCATTCCCAAACATCGCCAACACTAACTAAACTTATTATCCCCTAAATACCAGTTCCTCGACATCGCCGACACTAACTAAAACACTAAATAAACCTATTAACCCCTAAACCACCGTTCCTAAACATCACCTACACTAACTAAACATATTAACCCCTAAACCTCCATTCCCAAACATCGCCAACTCTAACTAAACTTATTAACCCGTAAAACCACAGTTCCCCGACATCGCCAACACTTACTAAACCTAACAGTTAAAGGGACAGTCAAGTAAAAAATAAACTTTCATGATTCAAATAGGGCATGTAATTTTAATCAACTTTCCAATTTACGTTTATCTCTTGGTATTCTTAGTTGAAAGATAACCTAGGTAGGCACATATGCAAATTTCTTAGACCTTTAAGGCTGCCTCTAATCTGAATGAATTTTGATAGTTTTTCACCACTAGAAGGTGTTAGTTCATGTGTGTCATATAGATAACATTGCGCTCAGGCACATGAAGTTACCTAGATTCAGCACTGATTGGCTAAAATGCAAGTCTGTCAAAAGAACATTAATAAAGGGGCAGTTTACAGAGGCTTAGATACAAGGTATTTACAGAGGTAAAACTTGTATTATTATAACTGTGTTGGTTATGCAAAACTAGGGAATAGGTAATAAAGGGATTATCTATTGTTTTAAACAACAAAAAATTCTGGTGTTGACTGTCCCTTTAAATCATGTTGTTTTTGTAGAATATTTTATAGGAAAAAAAGATGCTTTCCCTTATATTTTTAATCAAAGTATGCTTCTTTATACAGTTACGAGAGAAATACAATCTTGAATTTATCACAGCCATTTCATAACTAGTGTTGTATATTACAGCCAAAATGATTTATAATGTTTGCAGCACACTAAGGTATTTTTTTGGCTCAGTTACTTGAAAAGATTAGAAGTAATGATCATCAATCTTTTCAAAGTAGGGTAGGTACAAACATAGGCAATGGATGTAGAATTTTGGCTGAAATTCAAAGCTAAGGCATAAACAACGTCACAAAATAACCACTTTTCTTAGAATCGCTCTCCAACATAGTATCTTATAACAAATGAATGCATACTCAGGGACTCTGAATTGATTTCAGTGATTCTCCTACAGTGAATAGACCACTTCAGCGTTGGTCCTACATATTTATTTCTGACAAAGCATGTATGAAAATGAAAATGCCTTTTAAATGGATATGCTACCATAAACATTCAATCCTTTTGTATTGCTAGAAATGTCACTTGACTAAAGGATTTTATCAACTAGGCAAAACACATTGCTACAAACGTTTTGAAGTTTATGGTATCTTATAGCTAGAAAAATATGACAAGATTCAATGTATAAATTCATTATTAATGTTTAGATATCTCCTGTATTTGAATCACTGAATGCATATTTATAAAGTCGAAAGTAAATAAATAAAAAAATATTCAGATAAATTAATGCGACACACTTTTATGATGAATTTTCCAACTCATTTTAAATTAATACATTTCTCTCCATTTGTTCAATTATCTTTGCTAGAAAAAAAGCTATTTTTTTCATCGACAACCTTTATCTGATCTTCATAGTCTAATTTAACAGCAAAGTTGTTAATATCAGATTTTAAAGCTGATGATAAATTGTCTTTTAACTAAGTTGATATTTTTCTGGAATAGATACAGTAATATTTGAAAAGCTAAATTTCTATATTAAGATAAAATAAGCAAAACAAAACTGAGACTGACCTTGAAGTAATCATGAAACTTGAATAAATTAATTAATTTATATTTAATATATTTTTCCACAAAAAAAGATGCAGACTTTGGTATAAAGTTTGCTGTAGCCAATAACTGCAAAATTCTTCTGATTTACATGTCATTTAAGTAAGTAAAGAAAAAACGCAAACGTTCTCCCACCTTTTTTGTTTTAGAATTATTTAGTAAGCTTCAAATTTTCAGTAGCTATGTTTATTTTAAAAGAGACAGTAAACACTTGGAGATTGTAATATAAAATACTTAGCTATGCATAATAAAATACATCTACAATCTATTTTCATTATTCTGCCATTTTCCTATAATTAATGTTTAAATATTGTGGATTTTCAAATACTGAAAACTAAAAGTGCATCTGGACGGTTTTACAAGCCCAAAGATGTCACATATCTCTCCCTAATTTGCAGTGTTTTTCCTGATTGTTTCTGCTAAAGCCAAACAATGTAAATTTTACTAATATAACTCAAGTCCGAATTGTCTCCCCCAAATTAGGAAAATGGAGGAAGGAGTTTGACCATTAAAAACCAACTGTATCAAATAAGGAGTAAATCTGCTCTAATTCATTTCAGACTTTGCTGATATGTTAATCTATTAACTCCTTCACTACCGGGACAGAGAAAAACTTGCCCAAAATACAGGAGAATTTTTAGCAATTTTGCTATCACTCCATTTAAACAGAAATAGAGCCATGGTTATTTTATTTACCTTTCAAAACTATATATATTTTTAAGTAGACAACCCAAGGTAGTTCATATATGGGCGAATGTATACAAGAAATATGGTTGACGAGAAAAAAAAACACACTGTGTTGTTTCAATAGTAATACAGGTTCTCATATATATATATCACCTGTCAGCAAATTGCTGTTCAAACATCCATAAAAAACTTGGTCTCATATCCAGTTCATGTAAAGTAAAACATAACTTTTTCATAAATACCTGCGACCCCTGTAGTGCGTCACTAGACGCGTTTCACCGTAGCTTTATCGATAAAGCTATGGTGAAACACATCTAGTGACGCACTACAGGGGTCGGAGGTATTTATGACAGTACATAGTACTTTAACAAGAAATATCCAGGTCTGTACATTTTATTTCAAGCTTTTAAATAAAAGTTATGTTTTACTTTACATGAACTGGATATGAGACCAAGTTTTTTATGGATGTTTGAGCAGCAATTTGCTGACAAGTGATATATATATATGAGAACCAGTATTACTATTGAAACAACACAGTGTGTTTTTTTCTCGTCAACCGTATTTCTTGTATACATTCGCCCATATATGAACTTTCTGGTAAAAAGATGACACACTCTTGCAGCATTAACTGCAGGAGGATATGTTTTATTGTCTTAATCTATGCTAATTTTTAAGGGTTAAACACGGGCGGATTGTAGGACACAGCTGATATAGAGATTACCTGGACATTGCAACCCAAGGTATTGATCTAGTCCCATTTTGGTATATTTCATGCCATCATTTAACTGCCAAATGCAATCAAATAAATCATACATTTTTTTTTTCACAAACTTTGGGTTTCACTGAAATAATTTACATACTGCTTGTGCAATCATGGCACAAATGGTTGTAAAAGCTTCTCTGGGATACCCTTTGTTCAGAAATAGCAGACATAGTTGTCTTTGCCATTGCTTTTTGGTATATAGAAGACTGCTAATTGCAGCTGCGCACCACACTTATATTGTTTCTGGCAGTGAATGGCGTTAATTATACAGCCTGTTTAGCTTTAGTGTAGAAATTACCCTCCCACCTGACACTTCCCACCCCCCTGATCCCTAATGATCCCTCCAAAACAGCTCACCTCCCACTGGTCTACCCCATCTTAAAGGGACAGTCAAGTCCAAAAAAACCTTTTATGATTCAAATAGGGCATGTAATTTTAAACAACTTTCCAATTTAGTTTTATCACCAATGTTGCTTTGTTCTCTTGGTATTCTTAGTTGAAAGTTAACCTAGGAGGTTCATATGCTAATTTCTTAGACCTTGAAGGCCGCCTCTAATCTAAATGCATTTTGACAGTTTTTCCCCACTAGAGGGCGTTAGTTTATGTGTTTCATATAGATAACATTGAGCTCATGCACCTGAATTTACAGAGGAGTGAGCACTGATTGGCTAAAATGCAAGTCTGTTAAAAGAACTGAAATAAGGGGGCAGTCTGCAGAGGCTTATATGCAAGGTAATTAGAGAGGTAAAATGGGTATTATTATACTAATTATAATTATTGTAATTCAGGTGTTGGCTGTCTCTTTAAGTACTGGCAGACAGTCTGCCATTATAAAAAATGAAGGCTTTTTTTTTTTGTATTACATCCAGGGTAGGATCCCCCTTACCATCCAACCTCCCTATTCCCTCCCAGACAGCTCTCTAACCCTCCCCTCTCTAACTATATCCACCATCTTAGGTACTGGCAGCTTTCTGCCAGTACCTATAAACGTTTATTTTTTTAGTGCCCCCCACACTCCCAAACACCTTTTTCTGTAGTGTTGCTGCCCCATCCATCTCTGTCCCTTTGTTTTTCTTTCTGTAGAGTAGTGCCCTCGCACTGCTGGGCCACATACACCTCCCACCAGTACCAGCAACAATAGTTACAGATGGTGACACACACAGTTTCACTGTCTGTAATGATCGGGCATTTGCTCTCATATGGAACCGAAGTACCGATCGGGATCTGGTTCCATATGCGGCAGATGCCTGGAGCTTCAGGAACTACAGCTCTTGGCTGTTAAGTTATGCTGCAGATTCCTGATGCTAAGAACATATATATGTCTTGTGGTACGATGAGCAAAGTACCGCAAGATGTATATATACGTCAGATTGGGTAAAGGGATTAACAGACTGCAGAAAAATGTTTGAATTACTATGGGCTCAACCTATTAAGCAGTGGATACTGCTTTTAAACCTTTGCTTGGTGTGAGCCTGCTCCTTGCAATATGAAAGGCAGCGGTTAAACAACCAACCAATGCTTCTTACCCTCTCCACTCCCGCTGAGATGAAAGATTTAAAGGAACATGAAACCCAGGGGCGAAACTTCAGGGGGTGCAGAGGTCGCAGGTGTGACTGGGCCCCTGACTGTGGGGGCCCAGCTTAAAAAAAAATATATCAATTTTTTTATATTTTTTTTTTTATAAAAAACGTTAACCTACCACTGCCTGCACTGATATCATGTGAGTGTGACATAAATACATGGGTTAGTGTTTCTGTTTTACTCATTGGTGTTTATGTGTGTATGTATGTGACTGTGTGTGCATTTATGCATGTATGTGTGTTTGTGTATGTTTGTGGAACCAGCAAATTACAGACCTTGTTACTACAGCATGAGGGGGCAGGGGTTAAACAGTGTCACTATACAGTATCACTATATACAGTATGGGGGGGGCATGTCACTGACTACTGTGGTCACTTTATAAAGTACTGGGCGGGTAGGGTCAGGCCAGCCATCTCACCGGCATATTACAGACTGTGTCACTAACTCACTATATACAGTACTGGTGGGTTAAACAGTGTCACTATATACAGTAATAGGGGGTCAGACCATCTCACAGACTGTGGGCACAGGGTACCTCCTTTTGCAGACATGTAATCTGATTCACATTTTTTTTTGTGTTAAATGTAAAAAAAAAAAAAAAAAGATATGTATTAAATTCACCTTTTTTTGGAGGGGGGAGGGGCGGTGGGGGGCCCCTTCTTAGATTCTTGCACCTGGGCCCTGTGGTTTCTAGTTACGCCTCTGATGAAACCCTTTCGTTCTTTCATGATTCAGATAGAGCATGTCATTTTAAACATCTTTTCAATGTAATTCTATCTTATTTGTTTTGCTCTCTTGGTATACTTTGTTTAAAAGAATATCTAGGTAGGCACAGGAGCTGCTGGTTGGTAACTGCACATATATGCCTCATGTTATTGGCTCACCCAATGCATTCAGCTAGCTTCCAATAGTGCATTGTTGCTCCTTTAAAAAAGGATAGCAAGAGAATGACGCAAATTACAAAATAGAAATAAACTGGAAAGTTGCTTAAAATGTCATGCTCTATCTGAATCATTAAAGAACAATCTGGGGTTTCTTGTCTCTGTAAAACAGGCCTTAAAGGGACATTAAACACTTTGAGATGGTAATATAAAATGATAAATTGTATATATAAAACAACTCTGAAATATACTTTCATTATTTATTTTGTCCTCTTTGCCTGTAATTCCATTCTGAAATTGTGAGCTTTTCAGTTCCTGTTAGAAATGGAAGTGCAGAACACTGTTAAATCCAGCACAACCATTGGCTGCACACTCTAGTGACCTATTTATAACTGATCCTAATTGGCCACAGCAGAGAAGGTAACACAAGTTACAACATGGCAGCTCCCAGTGTTTTATAGACAGTAAAACTTTACACTTATTTTGTCACTTTTTAAACAACTAATGAAACTTTAAAAAATACATCTACATGTTAGTCATGGATTAATCTTTTCTTTGAATGCATCATTCTATCTAGAATGTATTTAGTGTTTAATGTCCCTTTAAGTTACAGGACTTAAAAAGACATTAAAAGACTATTAGGCATAAAATGTATAATTTGAATTCAGGTAGAATAACAATTTCAACACATTTTTGTTTGTTTTTTTTTCACCCTCTTTTCTGATGAAAATTGTGGCCCCTGGAGAGGCTGGAGAGTGTACTACACATTAAATGGTGGTTGTAGCTTGAAATTTGTAGTTTTGCTTGAGATTTTTTATGCAGCAGATAATTACGTGTATCCATACAAAGGAGATAATATAGACAAACTCAAGAGAATCTTTAAATGCTACTTTCCTGGACTTTAAAAATAAAAATACAGTTTTAAATGCTTTTAAAACAAACATTTCTTTTTAATGCAGTGCTTAATTGCTAATGTATAATTGTAATACTTGATAAAACAAAATAATTTTATGGGAATTTAGAGTGGAAAAGCTGAGACATTAAAGGGATAGGAAAGCAAAAATTAAACTTACATGATTCAGATAGAGCATGTCATTTTAAGATACTTTTAAATTCACTTCTATTTTCAAATGTGAATTGTTAAAAAATGAATACGCACATATCATACACTAGAGGGAGCTGCTGCTAATTGGTGCCTGCACACATTTGTCTCTTGAGATTGGCTAAATAGATATTTTCACCTTCCTGTCAGTAGTGCAATGCTGTCCCTTAAGCAATTGATAACAAGAGAATGAAGAAAATTTGATAATAGAATTAAATTGGAAAGTTGTTTAAAATTGTATGTTTTAGCTGAATCATAAAAGAAAATTTTGGAGTTTACTATCCATTTAAGGACGGTTTTAAAAAAAAAATCGCCAGAACGGATATAAAACATGTCAAATATATATTTTTAAGAATTATATTATAAGTAAGTGTTGCTCCTTCACATCCAGAACCCTGCATAACAAGATAAATAGTTATTTGCTGTTCTAAATGTTTTCAGGAATCTTGCAGTACTGATGAGATTTCTTACATAATCTTGTCAGAGCTTTAGATCATCAGACCCTAAGTGTAGGAACAGAAATAATAAAGTAAAGTAAGATGATAACACAGCTTGTATAAATGTCTGAAAATGTGTTTTTAGGGAACTTTATAAAGACTAGGTACTCGGTGCTGTGCAAACATCACATATAGTGTGAGGAGGTAATTAATAGGAGAGTTATAGATTTCACCAGAATGAAGAGGGTTAGTGGGAAAATATATGTGAGCAAGGATAGGCGTATGAGTTTGTGGTGTTTAGTTACAATCCTTAAATAAGAACTGTGGCAGATTAAAAGAAACAGAAGTATTTTATTTTCAATTAGTACCTACTACTGCCATGTTACAATATAAATAGACACATATACTATATGGTCAAACATATGAGGACAACTGAACATGACCCCTAACTAAGCTTATTTGACATCCCATTCCAAAACCATTGGCATTAATATGGAGTTGCCTACCCCTCCCCCACCACACACACACACACACACTTTGCAGCTATAACAACCATATGTCTTCTGAGAAGGCTTTCCACAAGATTTTGGTATGTGTCTATTGGAATTTTGTCCTTTCTGCCAAAAGCGTTTTGTGAGGTCAGGCACTGAAACTGGATTCAGAAGGTCTGGCTCACAATCAGTGTTCCAATTAATCCCAAAGGTGTTCAATGAGCTCTGGACTCTGTGCAGGTCACACCAAACTCTTCAAACAGTGTCTTCATGGACAATTGTCTAATATGTCTTTTGTATTCTTTAGCATGAAACTAAAGGGCCCAGCCCAGAGCATGAAAAACAACCCAAGACCATTATCTCTCCTCCACCAAACTCTACTCTACTCTACTCTACTCTACTCTAGGGATAACGCATTCCATTTCACCTGACATCCATCACATCCAAATTCTTCCATCAGAATTCCAGATAGGGAAGAATGATTCATCGCTCCAGATAACATATTTCCACTGCTCCAAAGTCCAGTGGTTGTGTGCTTTACACTAGTTCAGCCGATGCTTGGTGTTGCATGTGCTGATGTGAGGCTTGTGTGCAGCTGCTCAGCCATGGAAACTTAGTTCTTGTGCTTATGTAGCATCTGGAGGCGGTTTAGAAGTCTGTAGTGAATGATGCAACAGATAATAGGTGATTTTTACATGTGTAATGAGTAAGGGATAGGATCCCGAAACGTTGCCTGTTTGTTTGACTCCTATTATTCTTTGAAAAAATAAGGATTTGCTGTCACCTTTGTGCTTTTTTATGAATTACTTTGGGTCTTGGGCGGTGATTGATGACGTTGATAACATGCACACCTGCTTGAGTGCTGGAACATTACCTTTAAGTTGATTTCTACATGCTACAAGCTGTGTGCTTGTGTGGTTTACCACTTTGGGGCTGAGTAGTTGTTGCTTCTAGATGCTTCCACTTCACAATTTCACAATAATGGCACTTACAATTGACTGGGGAAGATCTAATTGGGCAGGAACTTCTTGAACTGACTTATGACAAAGGTGGCATTCCATGACAGTGCCCCATTTAAAGTCACTCAATTTTTCAGCATGACTTCTTATACTGCCAATGTTTGTCTATTGGAGATTTCATAACTATGTGCATTGTTAGCAATGGGTGTGGCTGATATACCTGAGCTTAATAATTAGTAGGGGTTTCCACATACTTTTGGCCATATAAAGTATCTTGTCAACTTCACCAAATTTACTAAGATGGTAAAATAAAATGCAATAAGATTTTTAGATGTAACACTAGCTATCTGTGCTTGTATCTTCAGAATCTTGTTGCCTCATAATTTTAGAATGATGGCTTAATTTTAAGTCACCGCAGGTACCATAGTTAGCAGATTCTTTATCTTAGTTATCATTTATTATTTATTGAATAATTATGCTCATTTTTAAAATAACAAAATCTCTCATTCTACACATATTCACACTTGTAACTAAGCAATATGATGTTTATTTATGTAAAGGGAGATTAAACAAAATATTGAATTCCACCATAATATGTTTAATTAAAGGGACACTGAACCCATTTTTTTTTTATTTCATGATTCAGATAGAGCATGCAATTTTAAGCAACTTTCTAATTTACTCCTATTATAAATTTTTCTTTGTTCACTTGCTATCTTTATTTGAAAAAGAAGGCATCTAAGCTAAGGAGCCAGCAAATTTTTGGTTCAGACCATGGACAACACTTGTTTATTGGTGCTGTCCAATCAGCAAGGACAACCCAGGTTGTTCACCAAAAATGAGCCGGCATCTAAACTTACATTCTTGCTTTTCAAATAAACATACAAAGAGAATGAAGAAAATTTGATAATAGGAGTAAATTAGAAAGTTGCTTAAAATTGCATGCTCTATCTGAATTACAAAAGAAAAAAATTGGGTTCAGTGTCCCTTTAAGGTAAATTAAACAAAATAACAATATTTATTCATATTATTATAAATCATATTATTACTGATTTGCCTTTTTTTACTATTTCCCTCAGCCTGCAACAATTTACACAGTGATTGTTTGCTTACAGCATACACTAATTTACATCTAACTCTAAATGGACACAGCAAAGGAGTCCAGGAACTGCTCTTGAGTGTACTCTTCAACAAAGAGAATTAAGCAAATAGTAAATTGGAAAGTTGTTTAAATCTGAATGCTCTATCTGAATAAAAAACATTAAAGGAACATGAAACCCAAAAATTCTCTTTCATGTTTCATAATATTTGTTATATTATCTTATTTGTTTTTGTTCTCTTGGTATCCTTTTGATGAAAAGCATATCTGGCATACCTACGTAGGCTCAGGAGCTGGGAGCTAGCTGCTAATTGGAGGCTGCACAAATATACCTCTTATCATTGGCTTAATGATGTTTTCATCTAGCTCACAGTAGTGCATTGCTGCTCATTTAAAGGATACTAAGAGAAAGAAGCAAAATTGAAATAGAAATTAATTGGAAAGTTGTTTAAAATTGTATGCTCTATCTGAATCATGCAAGAAAAAAATAAGGTTTCATGTCCCTTTACATTTTTTTCTTTATTGTCATTTTAAGACAAATTTTCAAAAACAAGGTAATCACTATAAATTGACTTATTAAAAGTGAAAACTAAGTGTTGGCCAAAAGCCAGATCTTGTATCTAACCCTTCCAATACAGTTTTTGTTTTCACAGAATCAGCAACACAAATCCCATTTCAGTTTGTGCTTTAGTTTTTATAAGATGCCAGGAGATCTCTTGGGAAACAACCCAGCAATATTTCACTGCTAGATTACACAATAGGTATTCCCCGTAGTCCTTTCTATGTACTAATAATTAGTTAAATTAAATTGTTCTCAGCTTTATTTATTGAGCATCTCTTGTTACTTGGCTGCTGAAAACATAGTCCCTAGTGATGCTTTACTCTGTTTAATGCACATTTTTCAACCTTGGAAGGTAGTTCAACTGCACTAGAAAAATGCAAGGTAGCTTTTTTTTTTTTTTAACTGAGCAAATCATAGCAGTCAACTGGGAATGCAATCAAGCAATGTCAACTTGTCACTCACTTTGCAAATAGGACCACTCAGAAGAACCATTAATTCTGGAAGATAAGCACTTGCTGCCTAATCAGTTCTAAAAAAAAATTAACAAAGAGAGGCTTGTTGTATCAACCACTGGCATTACCTGTCACTTCTTTTACAAGGTGTGCACTTGAGTAGGAAATGTGTGGGAGAGAGCGATAAGGATACTACTAGGGAATATTAAGGAGGACTAGCTGAAACACAAGATAAAGTGGCAAGACTTAAAGGAGAAGCAAAGAATGTCTTTAGATTCTCATTAAACTGGGAAAAGACAAATGTTTGCACAATTTATTATCATTTATTTCCAATGTAACAGTAGAAAGTATAATAATATTGCAAAGGAATCTATAATGCTCACTTAAAGAAATATAGTTGAAAATTCATATACTAGAAAATAATTTAAATAATATACATCATTCAATACATAAAAAGTATAGTAAAACCTGTTTACATTTAAACTGAAATTAGCATTAAACACCTGCTCTGTACTACAATATGAGATGTCATTGGCCTAATTGAGATTGCAATTTAAAATTACACAAATGAAAGAGCTTTGTACCCGCCTCATCTCATAGCGGTGAGTTGCATATGACCCTCCTTTATAATCAATTGAACAGCATGAGTGTTCTCCTCTTGGTGCATATAAGCTACAATGTGAAGGGTACCAGCCTCAGAAAAATGCCTTTAAAATATTACAGAACAAATTAAACAGGGAAAAGTAAAACATCCCTCAATAAAATAGTTTAACATATGAACACAAGAAAACTTTAAAAAGTTAAAGTTTTGACATAGCAAACTAAAAACTTCACATGAATTTATTATTCCTTCATGGTTGCTGTTAGCATAGATGAAAAATCTGCATTATGCCCATGGAACACCCATGACAAGCCCTTCTTTGTATAGATAGATTCTCTAAGAGCATGCAATTTTAAGAGACTTTCTAATTTACTATCTTTATCAAATTGTGTTAAATCTTTTTACATGCACACTTTCTGAGGCACCAGATCTTACTGAGCATGAACAAGAGTTCAAAGTGTATACATATATGGGTATGTGATCGGCTATGGCTGTCACACGATCAAAGGGACAAGCAAATTAAAGGAAATTTTGTAATTTGTTAGAAAAAACTATATTGCATCTTTCAAATTCATTGTAAGTACTATTGCATTGTATTTTATTATGCACCTGTTGATTATGCAATTATACTGTATATAATGGGCCTTTAATTTAACTACATATGTTAAGAGCCACTATTGAACCTGTAGTTAACATATAGGTGAAACAGTGCTCAATTAATTTCATACATTATCTCTCCTTTATAACAAGGCCCCCCAGCACCCTCTCAAGCGTTTACAAAGCTAGCACTTTATCTGGAAGGAACAACTTTGACACTTTATTGGTGGACACTGGACAGAAAAGCAATCTTTCAGGAATGAACAACAGCTCAGTGGCTTGTTCTATGACCTGGTTACTACCTGGGAATAACTTATCTTAGTCTAATTGTGCTGTTTTACAGAGGAGAACTTTCTGGAAGTATATCAGTCTGATCCACCTAACAAGGTTAGTCCAGCCCAGAAATAGCAGGCAATTCTCTTCTGAACAAGAGAAATGGCAACCTCAGGCGATTGTTTTAGACTGCTTTGGCTTTATCATTGAGGTGTAGCCTCACTGATGGGGGAAACCAGATGTGGACTCCTTGTCCAATGTGCTTAGAGGAATATGGCTTCACCTCATTGACAAGGCCCAATCAAGGCCTAAATAATTGTCTGGGGTTGCCATGTTTCTTGTTCAGAGGAAGATTGCCTGATATTTTGCGGCTAGACTGACCTTAATAAGCTGGATCAGACTGATATACTTCAGGAAAGTTTTTCTCTGTGAAAAGCACAATTGGACTAAAAGAGGCTCCTTTTTATTTTCCATTTATATTTAGAATCTTAAATAAATAAAGAAGAGAAGTCTCTGCTTAAAGGGACATTAAAGGGACCTGGGACCCAAATGTTTTCTTTTATGATTCAGATGGATCATACAATATTAAACAACTTTCTGTTAACTTCTATTATGAAATTTGCTTCATTCTCTTGGTATTCTTTGTTGAAGGAGCAGTAATGCACCTCTGGGAGTTAGCTTATACCCAGGAGACATGTGCAGCCACCAATCAGCAGCTTCTAAGCACACCTAGGTATGTTTTTTTAACAAAGGATATAAAGGGAATGAAACAATTTAGATAATAAAATAGATAATATATATACAAAACAAATTACATAATAGAAATACATGGGAAAGTTATTTAAAATTGCATTCTCTGTCTGAATCATGAAATAAATAATTTGGCTTTTGTGTGCTTTTAAGTATTTTTATATATACATCAGAACTGAATCACTGCATTGCTAAAAGTTTGTTAATCCTTTAAAGCTAGATACAACATTATTACTACTGGCACTGTGACAGGTAATATAAGGACATAGACCATAAAGATACTGGTCTGGTGCTAACTACATAAGTTAGCCACAACCCTCCCATAGACAGGAACATTTTTGCAGCAATATAGTCAAAGCTGATTCGTTACCGGGGGTGATCTCCAGTCTGTGGCAAGAATCCCATAACGGTGTCCACACAAAACAACTGACGGCGGTCCGTACTGACATCCAACAGAGATTCACCGCCGGGAGGGGTTGGAGCATATAAGTGCAACATTGAGGCCTGTTTGTTTAGTTTATTGTGTAAGTGCAATATGTATTGTCAGTTGTCTGACTGAATAAACTGATGTTGTGAGTCGGCTGCACCAGTCCCTTTTTTGTATTTGTAGGCTAAAACTTAACCTTTAATAAAATTAAGAAGTAAAAAGCAGAATACTCTGCTAACACACCCCACCACCAAAATAAAATTGTGGAGCGCCCCCTGTTTCCTGACAGATAACTGGATACATCGGCTTCAGGTGCATGCGGTGTAACACATGGAAATTCTCTAAAACAAACACGTTTCGGCTGTTATACTGGCCTTTATCATTGTTTAATAAAACTGGCAAGCCGAAATTATGGGTATTCTGTCCTTTTAAGCTTTTACCTCGATGTTACTATCCAATCCAGACTCAGGGTACCTTCCAGCCCCTCCCAACCTTCTTGTTTATCCAGTGATTGGGCAAATCATGGGTGTGTACTCAGATTGCATGTCTGATAGGCACCTAAATTGCAATGCAAAACAGCGTCAAAACACTCCCCTTCTCTTAAGATGCCAGTTTAAGTTTCTATAATATCCACATCCTTACTCATTGATATGATAACTCCTGCTCAATATGCTATCAGTGCTAGTGTTAAAGTGGTTTCTACTCACTTATGCTCGTCTTGTAACATTCTTTATTATGACGGTCCTCTACTGTTTACATTCGTCAGAGTAACACGCTCCACCTCTTGTTACAACAATGCACTAATCCACAAGTCAAAAAGTTTACTAAGCGCCTCCCACTTTCTTTGCTGTATATGTAAACAATCTATGTGACAGGTATCTAATAGTACCAGAGTATAGGTAGTACACAGCTCCCACTCCCTTAAATTTACTACAGATATATCACCCATCAATAAAAGAAATAGTTCCACTATGCTAGAATATATTGAGCTAGATTTCACTTTATGAAACTTTATAATAGATCATACCTTTGATGACATGTAGCACCTAGTGTAATTATAGGTTCTTACATTATATACATAGGGGAACCCTGGTCCCACATAGCCCTAACTTACAAAATATAATTCATTCACTCAGTCTAATAATCATTTGGTACATGTTATGGAAATGTGCATAAACATTGCTATTGCCAACATCCATTTAAAGGGACAGTCAACACCAGAATTTTTGTTGTTTTAAAAGATAGATAATCCCTTAATTACCCATTCCCCAGTTTTGCATAACCAACACAGTTATAATTATACAAGTTTTACCTCTGTGATTACCTTGTATCTAAGCCTCAGCAGACTGTCCCCTTATTTCAGTTCTTTTGGCAGACTTGCATTTTAGCCAATCAGAGCTGTCTTCATGGTAAATTCACGTGCATGAGCTCAATGTTATCTGTATGAAACACCTGAACTAATGCCCTCTAGTGGTGAAAAACTATCAAAATGCATTTAGATTAGAGGCGGCCTTCTAGGTCTAAGAAATTAGCATATGAACCTTCTAGGTTTAGATTATAACTAAGAATACCAAGAGAACAAAGCAAAATTGGTGATAAAAGTAAAATGGAAAGTTGTTTAAAATTACATGCCCTATTTGAATCATTAAAGTTTTTTTTGGAATTGACTGTCCCTTTAAGGAATATCCAGTAATTAGGCATGACACAGTTTAATCTGAATATCCACTTTGTTTCTCTCTGCAACAGTATATATTCACAACTACCACCCCTTATTCCTGGTCTCAATCTTTCTAACCCCCAACATTTCAGAGCATTAATATTGCAATTAAGGTGTTGTAGAAAGTGCCTAGCCACACTTGTAATTTATCTCCCTTTCTCAACATCTTTCTTGGCATTTCTTATATTAATTAAATGCTCTGTTACTCTAGTCCCCAGGCTTCATGTCGTCATGCCAACATAAAAATGGTTGCTATTGAAAGATAAACAATAAATCACAATTAATGCGGTTATTAATAAACCATTTTTTCTTGAAACTATCTGTCATAGATTTAGTAGTAACCATATGTTGGCATACTTTACAACCACCACAGGGGATCGATCCTTTGTACAGTGGGGGCTTTTAGCATTCCTGTCAAAATGACTTCTCGTTAGATTGTTATTCAGATTATTAGACCTTCTATAAGTGAACATTGGTTTAACTGTTGACAGTAATTTCAACTGGTCATCGGCCTTCAGAACATGCCAATGCCTGTTGAATATATCCCTAATCCGTTCACTATAGGGAGAATAGGTGGTAATGAATCTAATAGGGTTAGACTTATTGTACAATTTTGGTTTCAATTACTCACTTCTGTCTTTCTTCATAACTATATTATAAGCTTTAGCCAAATATTTATGTATCCCTGTTGTAAAAAATTATCCCTAAGGTCCATTGCTGCTCTTTTAATGGACTTATCTGTTGAGCAGTTCCTCCTCATCCTCCAATATTCCCCAAAAGGTAACCCTCTGATGGTAGAAGGATGATGACTGCTCAAAGCACACAGTATATGTTTGTAGCAGTTGGTTTCCTATAGGTTTCAGTTTCCAATTTATTATCCACTTTTTGAATGGTCAGATAAAGAAACTCTACCTTGTCTTTATCTGCTGAATAGGTTAAAAATAAACCAAAATTATTGATATTCAATACTGCTACAAACTCCTGTAGTACATCCACTGGCCCAGTCCATATGAAGAAAATATCATCTATGTACCTGGACCAGTGGGATATATACTGTGTAAATGGCTTCATTGAATCATGGTTGACTATAGTCTTCTCCCACCACCACAGATACATTTTGGCATACGTAGGGGCACATGAGGTGCCTATAGCCATGCCACATACCTGCAAATAGAATCTATCATCAAATACAAAGTAATTGTGATTAAGCACAAATCTCAGTAATCTGATGATGAAATCTTTAGTACCCTCTTCCAGGCCAGTATCTTTCTGTAAAAAATGAGAGACAGCTCTGCATCACCTAAGGGTTTGGATACTAGTATTGAGGGATTCAAAATTGCAGGTCACTTAAACTGAATCTTGTGCTACTTCCAGATCTTTAATTTTGTTCAGTATGTGCATTGAGTCTCTGGGGTATGACAGAAGAGAAGTCACCATATTTCTTAACCTTGCACCTAAGTATTGACTTGCACATTCCTTTAAAGAGTGAATCCTTTATACTATTGGCCTACCAGGGGGACATAACATATTTTTGTGCACCTTAGGCAACTTATAAACATTTGCTACCTTAGGGTTGTTTCTAGTTAAGAATTTAGAGTCTGCTTTATCAATGTTACCATTAGTAAGAGCCTCTTTAATTGCATTGCAATTTAGGTGCCTATCAGATACGCACCCATGATTTCATCACTGGATGAACAAGAAGGGTGGGAGGGGCTAGAAGATACCCAGAGCCCGGATTGGTTAGTAACATTGATGTGAAAGTTTAAAAGGATGGAATACCCACAATGTCGGCTTGTCAGTTTTATTAAACGTTGAGAAAGGCCAGTATAGTGGCAGAAACGCATTTGTTTTAGAGAATTTTCATGTGTTACACCCCTGGCACCTGATGCTGACGTATCCAGTTATCGGCCAGGAAACGGGGGGGGGGGGGGTGTCACAATATTATTTTGGTGGTGGGGTGTGTTAGCAGAGTATTCTGCTTTTACTTCTAAATTTCATTAAAGGTTAAGTTTTAGCCTAGTTTACTCCTGCATATGAGTATGAGTGCTATAAGCCCCTAGTATTTTTCTCCTGTCTGTGGGAGGGTTGTGGCTAATCCTTTAAAGCTGTCATTTTGGTAGCAAAATGGGCAAACCCCTTGAATATATTTACCTATACATTACAGTTAAATTAAACAGTAACTAATTTCCTATGCAATTCCTAATAAAAATGTAAATATAATCTTTATATTATTTTAAAGCATTATCTTTAGCAAAACTATTGGCCACCAATCCTTTATTTAATGATCAACTATACATAAAAAAAGAAAGAATAACAAAGAAAGAAAAGCAAAGTTTAGGCACTCTTGATTTCTAGGAAAAACATAATTGAAATGCATAATTAAGCATTTTATAGGGAATTACATTCCATGGTGAATGTCTAATTAATCATTGTAAAACTGTGATTGTGTTGAAATAATATGTTTAAATTTACTACAATTTAAAATATCATATATTAAAAAAAAAATAGAACATTTTACCCTATGTGAAGAACATTTAATGTAAAATATTCATAACTACCTTTGGGTTAGTGTATCGGCTTTCGCTCATGCGCAAACAATTTACTATCAATTTGTCATACACACGATAACCCGCACACATTAAATATTTACTCCGGCGGACACAAGAGCTAATTAGCGTGCCACTTGTAATCTGGCCCTATGTGTTTAACCTTCAAATGGGTTAAATATACAGTTAAAGCCAGCTTCAAAGCAGCAATGTACTAGAATCGACTGAAAACATCTGTTGAGCCAGCAAGACAAGAGGCGTGTGTGTAGCCACCAATAGGCGTATGTGTAGCCCCCAATAGTTGCATTTGTAGCCACCAATAGGCATATGTGTAGCAGCTGATAGGTGTATGTGTAACCACCAATAGGTGTATGTGTAGCCACCAATCACAAACTAGCTCTCAGCAATGCATTGTTTATCCTGAGCCTACCTACATTTCAAGCAATAAAGATATATTATCATTGTGCGAGCTGACATGATCCAATATTGCGGATCATGTACGCTGCACATCAATAAATGCCGACAGCATACGTTCTCGGCATTTATCACTGCACCAGCAGTTCTTGTGAACTGCTGGTGCAATACCGCCCCCTGCAGATTTGCAGCCAATCGGCCGCTAGCCGGGGGTGTCAATCAACCCGATCGTATTGGATCGGGTTGATTTCTGTTGATTTCTGTCTGCTGCCTCAAAGCAGGCGGACAGGTTATGGAGCAGCGGACTTTAGACTGAAGGCTCACCAGAAACACTGAGCATCCGTACAGAGCTTGATAAATATGCCCCTATGTGTTGCAAGTATTTAGAAATTGAATTTATGCCCCCTGTAGACCATCAACACAGACACTTATTATTTTTTGAGTGCAACATTTCCTATGTCAAAGGGAGAAAACATATTTGCAGCATCCATAGCTATATTTTCTATAGCTTAAATGAACATAATATTTGTGTAATATAAAAAACAGATAACCTAAGTCTGATTTAAATGGGCACTTGTGTAGGTTTGTAAAAATATAATTGTCTCTGGAGTCCCAAAATAACGTGATTAAATATGTATGTGGCATTTAATATTAGAAGTGAGTTGTTCAATTATTCCCCACATAAACAGATTGCTGATATATTTCTAATTTGCTCTTTATGATATTAAACTAGGGGCTTGTGTTTTTCTATCTATGTCCCCCTTCAATGCATTTCCTCCTTCAATTAATGCAATTCATAAATATTGATCATTCCTGAACAGAATTTATGTCAGAGGCTCAAAGCAACTGGGAGCTGTTTCCCTTCAAGTTCAATATTAATCACATTAAAGCTGCAAGTACCACTTGCTCAGCAACTCTGATTTAAATGGAAGAGTACTGCAAGTAAAATTGCTCTGGGCAATCTAAATGTGGCTACTATCATGATTCACTGAAAATGCAATTCCATTGATCTCAGACACATGATTCAGTGCATGAAAAAAATAAGGGCATCTGGGTTATACAGTTAGCTAATCAAGAGAAAATTTGTTTTTAGCAACACGAAGATAGCAGATCCTTTGTTATATATAATAAGCATATTTTGGTTCAGTTTTGTGCACATAAAATTTTCTGAAAATACTTCCCATTATTTATCTGAGAAAACCACAAATTCTTATCAAATCCACCTATCTGGAACTGTGTGTGTGTGTGTCTGTGTAAGTATGTGTGTGCATGTATGTATGTATGTATGTGCGTGTGTGGGTGTAAGTATGTGTGTGTGTTTGTGTAAGTATGTGTGTGCATGTATATATGTATGTATGTGTGTGTGGGTGTAAGTATGTGTGTGTGTCTGTGTAAGTATGTGTGTGTAAGTATTTGTGTGCATGTATGTATGTATGTATGTATGTATGTATGTATGTATGTATGTGCGTGTGTGGGTGTAAGTATGTGTGTGTGTTTGTGTAAGTATGTGTGTGCATGTATATATGTATGTATGTGTGTGTGTGTGGGTGTAAGTATGTGTGTGTGTCTGTGTAAGTATGTGTGTGTAAGTATGTGTGTGCATGTATATATGTATGTATGTGTGTGTGTGTGGGTGTAAGTATGTGTGTGTGTCTGTGTAAGTATGTGTGTGCATGTATATATGTATGTATTTATGTGCGTGTGTGGGTGTATTTGTGTGTGTTTGTGTAAGTATGTGTTTGCATGTATATATGTATGTATGTGTGTGGGTGTATGTGTGTATGTCTGTGTAAGTATGTGTGTGCATGTATATATGTATGTATGTGTGTGCATGTAAGAATGTGTGTGTGCGTATAAGTATGTGTGTATATATGTATGTGTGTGTAAGTATGTGTGTGTGTGTGTGTATATATGTGTGTGTGTGTATGTATGTGTGTGTGTGTAAGTATGTGTGTGTGTATATATGTGTGTGTGTGTGTATATATGTATGTGTGTGTGCAAGTATGTGGGTGTATACATGTATGTGCATGTGTGTATATATGTGTGTGTGTGTGCGCGTATAAGTGTGTGTATATATGTCTGTGTGTGTGTGTATATATGTATGTGTGTGCGAGTGTAAGTGTGTGTGTGTGTATAAGTATGTGTGTGTGTATATATATCTGTGAGTGTAAGTGTATGTGTGTATAAGTATGTGTGTGTGCGCATGTAAGTGTGTGTGTGTGTATATATCTATACATATGTATGTATGTTTGCATGGTGTGTGTGGGTGTAAGTATGTGTGTGGGTATGTATGCGTATAAGTATATGTGTGTGTATATATTTATGTGTATATATGCGTAGGTGTGTTTGTATTTATAGAAAAGAAGAAGAGAAGAGGCGCCAAATAGTGTGTACCGTTTGTAAAGTATGCAGCCAGACCCCCAAATTACGGCTCCTACTTACTAGAAATTCTGCACTTGAGAAGTGCCACAAAAACCTTCTGAACAATTAGCAGCCATCCAGCAAGCTGTAATGGCAGATCTGTTCCTCCAATATAAAAAATGTGGTAAGCACTTGATAAGTGCCACAAAGACCTCCTGGACAATTCTCAGCTGTCCAGACCACTGTTTCCTCAGACAAATCTCGGCAATCTCCGATGAAAAGAACAGGGGTACAAAGGTGCTGTCACTAGGACTAGCTCTCCACAAACAGCAGTTAGAGGTGACAGTAAAAGTACTAAAAAGCCGTGTTACTGATAAAAGAATGTCTTTGTTAAAAACAACTAAGCCACAACGCGTTTCCCGGTACCTACGACCGTTTCATCAGGTGTAATTGCAATATAACAGTAACACAGCTTATAAAGCCCAAGTCGGCGTCTAGCTCAACATAGGTTAGCTTGTGTATAGTTCAAGGTTTTTACGGTAATGACAGAAAAGCAGGTCCTTTGTTAATTTAATTACGGCAATCGTAGAATCAATCGTACACTAGCAAATACCGCTAGCAAAATATACTGTAAGCATTTAAGATGTCACGGATTGGTCAAGAAGGAAGGTGTATTTTACCAAGCCCCCTTTTTAGTCCTATCGGTAATATGACGGTTTTTCGAGCGGTTCTGATTGGTTGTTTACCTGTAGGGTTGTTCACGCATGCGCTCTATGTCGAGCTAGACGCCGACTTGGGCTTTATAAGCTGTGTTACTGTTATATTGCAATTACACCTGATGAAACGGTCGTAGGTACTGGGAAACGCGTTGTGGCTTAGTTGTTTTTAATAAAGACATTCTTTTATCAGTAACACAGCTTTTTTAGTACTTTTACTGTCACCTCTAACTGCCGTTTGTGGAGAGCTAGTTCTAGTGACAGCACCTTTGTACCCCTGTTCTTTTCATCGGAGATTGCCGAGATTTGCCTGAGGAAACAGTGGTCTGGACAGCTGAGAATTGTCCAGGAGGTCTTTGTGGCACTTATCAAGTGCTTACCACATTTTTTATATTGGAGGAACAGATCTGCCATTACAGCTTGCTGGACGGCTGCTAATTGTTCAGAAGGTTTTTGTGGCACTTCTCAAGTGCAGAATTTCTAGTAAGTAGGAGCCGTAATATGGGGGTCTGGCTGCATACTTTACAAATGGTACACACTATTTGGCGCCTCTTCTCTTCTTCTTTTCTACAGATCGTGCTACTGGCCAATTTCACATTTGGAATGAGCTTTGCTGCCTGGAGACTCCAATCAATACTCTTTTAGTGTGGACTTTTTCTATAAGACTGCCATTACGGTTTAAGTTTGTATTGTTCTAATCTATTTCTATGGATATTGTAGATTGGTTGTTTTGATTGCACTTATTTTATTAGTGGTCACTATCACTGTCCCTTAGGGGAATCACTGAGACAAAAGATTGTCACACTGTATGTCAAATTTGATAGGCGCATCTGATTTTAAATATCTTTATCACTTGTAGTGTTTGTATTTATGTATGTGTGTGTGCATGTAAGTATGTGTGTGTATATGTATATATGTGTATATATTCTGCTTGAGTTAGCAGAACACATTTGCTGAGCCAATGACAAGAGACATATGTGTGTATCCATCCATCACCATCTGGCTCCTAGTACTGCATTGCTGTTTATGAGCCTATGTAGTTATGCTGTTTCACAAATGGACACCAAAAATAAAGCAAAGTGAATATAGATTAAAATTACATGCTTCATCTGAATTGAAAAACTTTCATTTTGATGTTCACAATCTTTTAAGTTCATGAATGACATCACTAAATTGGTAGTTATGGCCCCTGCACAACACATGCACATATTCTTCAAGGTTTCTGCAATCTACACCTCTGTTTTTTCCTTTTTTTTTAATCTTTTTATTAACTTTGTGACTTCTAAAAGAAACAAAAAAGCAGTTATATTGGAACATATTATTTTTTTAAATGCTTTTCCTTATTGCTTATTTCTAAAAGTAACATATATGTGTAAAATAAAATATTCTGTATAATTAGAACTTTATTATTAAATTAGGAAAAAATAAAAATAAAATTATACTAAGTTTAACCCCTGCAAATATCTACAATGTATACCCTGTTCTGATAGGTTGCCCCTCCTGGTAAGAACACATCTGACTAGTCAATCAGGAGTGACTTACTTATGTATCCACCAATGCTCTGCTCATGATGCAATATTTTATTTATTTATATGTAATCACTTTTTAAAAAACTTGACAGGTACCATATTTAGGATTAGATTACAAGTGTAGCACAAAATATCGCTTTCACAAAGGTGATATTTTTGTGGACCCAGGACATACTTGAAAACGAGAGAAATCTCAATGTATCCTTCCTGGTAAAATATTTTATAAATAAAAAATAAATATTTGCACTCCACTTAATAATAATAATAATAATAATAATAATAATAATAATAATACCAATGCATGCAAATGTGTTCGCATTGCATGGAAGCTTTTTGCTCACTAGAGTGCGCTTCCATAGGCTCTAATGGGAGCCTTGCTTCATGCCGTAATACACAGCATAACAACCTAGTGCAGCAAAAGGGGTAAGTCAAGCAGCGATGGGCAGCAAATGTTAAATATATATGTATATACTTTTTACATATGTATTTATGTGTTTATATGTGTATATATACGCATATTAACACATAAATACATGTATATAAGCATATATATTTACAGGGAACACACAGTTCCCCATAGACCGCAATGTAAAGGAACTTTCAGAGCCATTTTTTTTCTAATACCCCACTCCCACCAACTTTAACCCCTAAAAGCTAATATACTTTATTTTAGGGGAAATTGGGGGATATTTTGAAAATTAACTAGCGATCTGTTGGGTAATTTTCTGAGTGTTAATTGCTACCCCAAGCTAACGGTAGCAATAACCAGCCACTTGTAATCTAGCTCTTACTGTTAGAAATTATATCATAAACCATTTAACAGAAAATATGAATTGTTTTGCTTACTTACCTCCATCTGCGTGATGTCAGTACTTCTGACAAAAGTGAGTTCTTTCTAGGTTAGCTGTAATATTGCAGGAAAATAAAGCACATTTGAAGTAGTTTGTAAGTCAGTTTAATTGTATTAAGAAAAAATGCTGAGTTACTGATTTTATTTAATTTGTATATAGCAATTTGTCTGTCTGTTCAAATATTAATTTTCAGTCCATAGACATAAGAATCTTTCAGATTTTGATATCATATGGGAAATAGGCTTCAATCTCTAGCTTGTATTAAAACTAAATGCATTTATAAAAATGATGTATTTCTTATCTATACATAATGCAGTACTTTAATCTATTTCCCCTTTACATTAGGTATGGGAAGTATCTTTATTAAGCTGTCTTACCACATTTCCATTTTTTCCTTTCAAATTATCATTACTTCTTAAAAAGGATTTATCAATATAGTGAATAAAAATCAGCTCCCATTTCTTAGAGCAAAGAGCAAAAGATAATTTGTGGTCTGTACAACAGCACTGCTGCCAAACTTTAAAAAGGAACTGTTCCCAGATGGTACAAGGGCATTTATATAAAACTAAGGTGAAACTAAAGAACATTATTTTCAGTAAACTAATTCTGACTAAAGCACAGTAGTATATATGGGATTATGAAATAATTCACAATTTCAAGTTGCATTAAAAATAAAGGAAGCTCTGAGCGCTACAAATCCCTTGTGATTTTTTTTATATAGTTTAATACTATCCTGCAGAGCTAAATTTGACCTCTCTTATAAAAATTCTATTCATAAGTTAACTTTTACTTGATACACTTGTAACTATTGAAAACAATATGACATTAAATTAGTATCATATTAAGAAGGGCAAAAAGTAAAGTATTTCTATTGTATTCATCTGAACATGTATATAGTTTGATGCTAAAATGTAAAAAGCATGATTTTTTAAAAAGAAAAAATAATTTTCAAATAGATTAGTTATAGTCTGGAAAATGTAGTATGCAGAAAAAAGATGTTTCATTAAGTGTAATTGGATTCTTACAAGAAAATTCCCCTTTAAGGCTTCTTTTTGTATTAGATTATTTGCAGGGACCAAAAAAAAAGCAGTGTCTGCAATTTTAAAGTGTAAGCAGATATTTAATGCTGGGAAGGTTTATTTAATGCTGGGAAGGTTGTATATCAGTCTGGAGAGATGTAGTGCATTTGTTTTTCATTGGACATGTGTTGTCCATTCAAATTTTTGATTGGAGAGGGGTTGTGCATCCATTTTTGATTGGAGAGGATTTGTACACTCCTATTGTATGGTGAAAGTTTCAATAAGTTTCGTAAGATCTGTTTTCCAATCAATAATGTTGAGCCTTGACAATGTGTACATACTGAATTAGACAGGAGGGGACATTACTTAATTATTGTTCCAATAAGAGAAACAACAAAATAATTTTATTTAATAGTTGATATATCATTTTTAGCTTGAATCATAACCATCTGTATTTTAAGATGAAACACAGTAACATGCCATAATTTGGTTCAATATGGTTATTATGCACTTACAGTCGAATTCACCTTTAAAAATCTAATATAATTTAGTTCTATAGCATAAAAAAGCAATAGTAGCCCACTAGTGCATAAGATAAGACTTATACAGTTTAAAAAAAAAAAAACATACATAGACTATCACAGAGTATTTTTATAATTCTAATTTAAAAGTGGCAACTTTAACTTGTATTAAGATGATTTATCATATGTTCAAATATTTCATTTTTCTTATCTGGGAAAAATAAAGATTCACATTTTTAGCACCCTATTGCTATGTGTTACGCTAATTGGTCAAAAATATGCCAAATTGTTGGGCTGGAGCAGAAAGTGTCTGTGCTAGGATAAATGTGGGTGACGGATGGTGCTAGCTTGCTTATAATGTCCAAAACCTGATTTGCCCCAGTATAATAAAGGCCATAGCATCAATTTATCTTCCAAAAAATTGTATTCTGTAACAAAGATTCACAGCACAAGTTAGTAATTCAGGAATATAAAACTAAACAAATCCAAATTAATCTATAAGCCAAATACTTATGGATATATCAAGTGACTAATATTACTGTATCTTGATGATCACCTGAAGAAAGATGCAACCCTTCTCTTTAGAAATGGGGACACTAAGCTCATTTTGGTTCTTATGTTTAGATGCAAGACTATATTTATTATCCAAAAACACCATAAAAGTTTTCTAATAGACAGGTGAATAGACATTTATTAGCCCCTAATTCAAAAGAGAGAGTTTTTGTAGAAGGTGTATGTTGTCTATAGGGGAAAAATACTCCTTTATATCTTCTAATCATTTTGCAATAAATACGTTTTCATGACAATCAAATACTAATGGCAAGTACAGAAGATCCCTGAAAATAGGAAACTCCCTGGGTTGTGTGGAAAGTGTGCAAGTATATAGAAAAGCTGTTTGACAGTGAAAGGAACAAATAGTACAACACATCCTAAAGCAAAGCAATGTTTATTTATGCCAAGGAGAACTTTTTATGGATTCATGCCCGTGGTTAAATAAAACACTAACAAGGCATAGAGGAGAAAATACTTTCGGCTAGATTACAAGTTTTTGTCAGTAAGACTTGCGGCTCTAACACTCCTTTTTTTTCTAACGCTACCTTAAGCCAACGCTGGTATTACAGGTTTTTTTAAACCTGGCGTTAGCCGCAAAAAGGTGAGCTTAGAGCAAAATTTAGCTCCACATCTCACCTCAATACCAGCATTGCTTACGGTAGCGGTAAGCTGGCAAAACGTGATTGTGCACGATTTCCCCATAGGAAACAATGGGGCTGAGCTGGCTGAAAGAAAAACTAACACCTGCAAAAAAGCAGCGTTCAGCTCCTAACGCAGCCCCATTGTTTCCTATGGGGAAATACTTTATATGTCTACACCTAACACCCTAACATGAACCCCGAGTCTAAACACCCCTAATCTTACACTTATTAACCCCTAATCTGCTGCCCCCTGACATCGTCGCCACCTGCATTATACTATTAACCCCTAATCTGCCGCTCCGGACACCGCCGCCACCTACATAATACTTATAAACCCCTAATCTGCTGCCTCCAACATCGCCGACACCTATATTATAGTTATTAACCCCTAATCTGCCCCCCCAATGTCGCCGCAACTATATTAAATTAATTAACCCCTAATCTGCCACAGCCAAAGTTGCCGCCACTATAATAAAGTTATTAACCCTTAAACCTAAGTCTAACCCTAACCCTAACACCCCCCTAATTTAAATATAATTTAAACAAATATAAATAAAACAACTACAATTAAATAAATTATTCCTATTTAAAACTAAATACTTACCTATAAAATAAACCATAAGATAGCTACAATATAACTAATAGTTACATTGTAGCTAGATTATGATTTATTTTTATTTTACAGGCAATTTTGTATTTATTTTAACTAGGTACAATAGTTATTAAATAGTTATTAACTATTTAATAACTACCTAGCTAAAATAAGTACAAAATTACCTGTAAAATAAATCCTAACCTGTTACAATTACACCTAACACTACACTATCATTAAACTAATTACCTAAACTACCTACAATTAAATTCAATAAACTAAATTACGAGAAAAAACAAACACTAAATTACAGAAAAAAAATTACAAGAAGTTTAAACTAATTACACCTAATCTAAGCCCCCTAATAAAATAAAAAAGCCCCCCAAAATAATAAAATGCCCTACCCTATACTAAATTACAAATAGCCCTTAAAAGGACCTTTTGCGGGGCAATGCCCCAAAGTAATCAGCTCTTTTACCTGTAAAAAAGAAATACAACCCCCCCAACATTAAAACCCACCACCCACACACCCAACCTTACTCTAAAACCCACCCAATCCCCCCTTAAAAATACCTAACACTACCCCATTGAAGATCACCTTACCGGGAGACGTCTTCACCCAGCCGGGCCGAAGTCATCCAAGAAGCCGGGCACAAGTGGTCCTCCATCCGGCAGAAGTCTTCATCCGATCGGAGCAGAAGAGGTCCTCCATCCAGCAAAAGTCTTCATCCAAGCGGCATCTTCTATCTTCATCCTTCCGGCACTGAGCGGCTCCATCTTGAAGACATCCAGTGCGGAGCATCCTTCCTGGCCGACAGACTAACGACGAATGAAGGTTCCTTTAAATGACGTAATCCAAGATGGCGTCCCTTGAATTCCAATTGGCTGATAGGATTCTATCAGCCAATTGGAATTAAGGTAGGAAAAATTTGATTGGCTGATCCAATCAGCCAATCGGATTGAGCTTGCATTCTATTGGCTGATTGGAACAGCTAATAGAATGCAAGGTCAATCTGATTGGCTGATTGCATCAGCCAATCGGATTTTTCCTACCTTAATTCCGATTGGCTGATAGAATCCTATCAGCCAATTGGAATTCAAGGGACGCCATCTTGGATGACATCATTTAAAGGAACCTGCACTCGCCGTTAGTCTGTCGGCCAGGAAGGATGCTCCGCGCTGGATGTCTTTAAGATGGAGCCGCTCCACGCCGGAAGGATGAAGATAGAAGATGCCACTTGGATGAAGACTTTTGCCGAATGGAGGACCTCTTCTGCCCCGATCGGATGAAGACTTCTGCTGGATGGAGGACCACTTGTGCCCGGCTTCTTGGATGACTTCGGCCCGGCTGGGTGAAGACATCTCCCGGTAAGGTGATCTTCAATGGGATAGTGTTAGGTTTTTTTAAGGGGGGATTGGGTGGGTTTTAGAGTAGGGGTGTGTGGTTGGTGGGTTGTAATGTTGGGGGGTTTTGTATTTTTTTTTTTTACAGGTAAAAGAGATGATTACTTTGGGGCACTGCCCCGCAAAAGGCCCTTTTAAGGGCTATTTGTAATTTAGTATAGGGTAGGGCATTTTATTATTATTTTTTTTATTAGGGGGCTTAGATTAGGTATAATTAGTTTAAACTTCTTGTAAAAAAAAAAAAATTCTGAAATTTAGTGTTTGCTTTTTTTGTAATTTAGTTTATTGAATTTAATTGTATTTAATTGTAGGTAGTTTAGGTAATTAGTTTAACCCCTTAACGACCAAGGACGTACGCCACACGTCCTCTAAAAAAATACACTTAATGACCGAGGACGTGTGGCGTACGTCCTTGGTCTAGAAAGCAGCTGGAAGCGATCCTGCTCGCTTCCAGCTGCTTTCCGGTTATTGCAGTGATGCCTCAACATCGAGGCATCCTGCAATAACCCCCCTTGGCCATCCGATGCAGAGAGAGCCACTCTGTGGCCCTCTCTGTACCGGACATCGATGGCCGGTTTCGTTGGTGGGTGGGAGCCAGTCTGGGAGGCGGGTGGGCGGCCATCGATGGGCCGTATGATGTGGCGGGGGGCGGGATCGTGGGCGGGAACGCCGGGTGCGCGCGCGGGTGCGTGCGGGGGGGGGGGGGTAGGAAGCGGGTGGGAACCGCTACACTACAGAACACTTATGGGGGAAAAGTGGCAGTGATTGCCAAATATATATATATATATCGATCTAAGAGATCTGGGAGGGGTGGTGGGTTGGTCTTTTGGGGGGGGCAAGCTACACTACAGAAAATTATTTTAAAAAAATAATAAAACAATGTTTTACTATAAACTGGGTACTGGCAGACAGCTGCCAGTACCAAAGATGGCTACTAATAAGTTAGAGGGGGATGGGTAAAGAGCTGTTTGGGGGGTATCAGGGAGGTTGGGGGCTAAGGGGGGATCCTCCAGAGCAGCATATGTAAATATGCATTTTTTTTTATTTATGTTTTATCAAGGATAGCTTTTTTTTTTAGTACTGGCAGACTTTCTGCCAGTACTTAACATGGCGGGGACAATTGTGGGGTGGGGGAGGGAAGAGAGCTGTTTGGGAGGGATCAGGGGGTGTAATGTGTCAGGTGGGAGGCTGATCTCTACACTAAAGCTAAAATTAACCCTGCAAGCTCCCTACATGCTACCTAATTAACCCCTTCACTGCTAGCCATAATACACGTGTGATGCGCAGCGGCATTTAGCGGCCTTCTAATTACCAAAAAGCAACGCCAAAGCCATATATGTCTGCTATTTCTCAACAAAGGGGATCCCAGAGAAGCATTTACAACCATTTGTGCCATAATTGCACAAGCTGTTTGTAAATGATTTCAGTGAGAAACCTAAAATTGTGAAAAATTTTACTTTTTTTTTTATTTAATCGCATTTGGCGTTGAAATGGTGGCATGAAATATACCAAAATGGGCCTAGATCAATACTTAGGGTTGTCTAATACACTACAATAAAGCTAAAATTAACCCTACAAGCTCCCTACATGCTCCTTAATTAACCCCTTCATTGCTGGGCATAATACACGTGTGGTGCGCAGTGGCATTTAGCGGCCTTCTAATTACCAAAAAGCAACACCAAATCCATATATGTCTGCTATTTATGAAAAAAGGGGATTGCAGAGAAGCATTTACAACCATTTGTGCCATAATTGCACGAGCTGTTTGTAAATAAATTCAGTGAGAAACCTAAAGTTTGTAACAAAATGTGTGAAAAAGTGAACAATTTTTTTTATTTGATCGCATTTGGCGGTGAAATGGTGGCATGAAATATACCAAAATGGGCCTAGATCAATACTTTGGGATGTCTTCTAAAAAAAATATATACATGTCAAGGGATATTCAGGGATTCCTGGAAGATATCAGTGTTCCAATGTAACTAGCGCTAAGTTTGAAAAAAAGTGGTTTGGAAATAGCAAAGTGCTTCTTGTATTTATTGCCCTATAACTTGCAAAAAAAAGCAAAGAACATGTAAACATTGGGTATTTCTAAACTCAGGACAAAATTTGGAAACTATTTAGCATGAGTGTTTTTTGGTGGTTGCAGATGTGTAACAGATTTTGGGGGTCAAAGTTAGAAAAAGTGTGTTTTTTTCCATTTTTTCCTCATATTTTATATTTTTTTTATAGTAAATTATAAGATATGATGAAAATAATGGTATCTTTAGAAAGTCCATTTAATGGCGAGAAAAACGGTATATAATATGTGTGGGTACAGTAAATGAGTAAGAGGAAAATTACAGCTAAACACAAACACTGCAGAAATGTAAAAATAGCCTTGGTCCCAAACGGTCAGAAAATGGAAAAGTGCTGTGGTCATTAAGGGGTTAATGATAGTGTAGTGTTAGGTGTAATTGTAACTTAGGTTAGGATTTATTTTACAGGTAATTTTGTACTTATTTTAGCTAGGTAGTTATTAAATAGTTAATAACTATTTAATAACTATTGTACCTAGTTAAAATAAATACAAAATTGCCTGTGAAATAAATATAAATCCTAAACTAGCTACAATGTAACTATTAGTTATATTGTAGCTATCTTAGGGTTTATTTTATCGGTAAGTATTTAGTTTTAAATAGGAATAATTTATTTAATTTTGTTAAATTTATTTCTTTTAATTTAAATTATATTTAAGTTAGGGGGGGTTAGGGTTAGGTTTAGACTTTAGGTTAAGTGGTTAATACCTTTAATATAGTAGCGGTGATGTTGGGGGTGGCAGATTAGGGGTTAATAAATGTAAGTAGGTGTCGGCGATGTTAGGGCAGGCAGATTAGGGGTTAATAAAATTTAACTAGTGTTTGTGAGGTGGGAGTGCAGCAGTTTAGGGGTTAATACATTTATTAAAGTGGTGGCAATGTCCGGTCGGCAGATTAGGGGTTAATAATTGTAGGTAGGTGGCAGTGGTAGGTAGGTAGTGTTTTTTGAATTTTGTGGTCTCTTTTCAGAGTCCATATATATTCTTTCCAAATCACTTTAGCAATTGAGGTAGGTGGCAGCAACATTGGGGGCGGCAGATTAGGGGTTAATAAATATAATGTAGGTGTTGGCGATGTTAGGGGCAGCAGATTAGGGGTTCATAGGTATAATGTAGGTGGCGGCGATGTCCGGTCGGCAGATTAGGGGTTAAAAAATTTTGATATAGTGTTTGCGATGTGGGGGGGCCTCGGTTTAGGGGTTAATATGTAGTTTATGGGTGTTAGTGTACTTTGTAGCACTTTAGTTAAGAGCTTTATGTTCCGGCGTTAGCCCATAAAACTGTTAACTACTGACTTTTAAATGCGGTAGAAGTCTTGTCAGGACAGGGTCTACTGCTCACTTCTTCCAAGACTCGTAATACCAGTGTTAGGCAAGTCCCATTAAAAAGATAGGATACACAATTGACATAAGGGGATTTGCGGTAGCCTCGAGTCGTGGAATAAAAGTGAGCGGTAGACCCTTTCCTGCCTGACTCGTAATACCAGCGGAGCGTTAAAAAGCAGCGTTGGGACCTATCAACGCTGCTTTTTAAGGCTAACGCCAAACTCGTAATCTAGGCGTTTGTATTTACATGTGTTTGTTGGAAAAAGGCTGATAAGAAGATACGGAGACAGAAGGAAAGAACTAGAGTCAGGAAGCAGAGGATGGCATACAGGCTCTTATTGAGGTTGACAGGTAGCTATCAGAGAGAGACAGAAAAAACTATGGAACCATGCAATTACTTTCCATATGTATGTATAAGGCAACACAAGAGATAACAACAGGAGAGAGAGACAGGGAGCTTAAAACTTCATAAATAAATAAATTAACCAAACAATAAGAACTTTATAAATTAAACTTAAGTCTGTCAAATATATTTTAATACTGATTTCCGCAAATATATGATGCATGAGACATCAATAAACAGAACATTCAGTAATATTTATGTAATAATAAATGTTAGATCATAAGCAATTTTCTATGATGGTGCCTTTAATGATGGTTTAAAGCACTTCAACCTCATGGTTTATTGTATAGACAGAACTATGTAATGGCATATATCTCATAAAACACCATGACCTATTATGCAATTGTATAAATCTACATACAAAATCATTTTCTAATTGTTATTTTAACAGCATTTTAGGAATAAATGTTAGTGTATTTTGACCTTCATTTTCAAAGTCTCAACACTCAAATACATTGTTATTCAGTAGGATTTTTAAATGCTGTAATTTTCTATCCTATAGCCAGATGATAAAGTCCTGTTGTTGAGAACATATTAAACAGTTAGTGAACATGGTTTTAATTTAATTTAATCATTTACAGCTAGATTACGAGTTTTGCGTTATGAGTGAAAAAGCATTGTTATGCTTCATAACGATGCCTTTTCCCTAATGCCGGTATTATGAGTCTTGTAGGTATAAGTGTACCGCACACCTTTTTGACCGTCACGCAACATCAGTACCACACTTTAAAAAAAGTCCTTTTTCAATGGGACTCCCATAGTGCCGGTATTACGAGTTTTGCCTGGGAGGCCAAAAAGTGAGTGGTATACCCTATAACCACAAGATCTGTACCGCCATCTAAAGTCAGTAGTTATGAGTTTTACGTTACCTATTAACCCCTAAACCGAGGCCCTCCAACATCGTAAACACTATAATAATAAAAATATTAACTCCTAATCTGCCGCTCCGGACATCGCCAAACGTAAAAAAATTATTAACCCCTATTCTGCAGCTCCCTGACATCGTTGCCACTATAATTAACCTATTAACCCCTAAACCACCGCACTCCCACATCGCAAACACTATTTAAAGATTATTAACCCCTAATCTGCCGTCCGTCCACACTGCTGCTATAATAAACCTATTAACCACTAAACCGCAAGCCCCCTACAACGAAATATACTGAAATAAACTATTAACCCCTAAACCTCTGGCCTCCCACATCACTAACTCTACATAAATATATTAACCCCTAAACCTAACCCTAAGCATAACCCTAACACCCCCTAACTTAAATATAATTAAAATAAATCTAAATTAAACTTAAAATTATTACCTAAATAATTTCTATTTAAAACTAAATACTTACATTTTAAAAAAAAAAACTAAGCTAGCTACAAAATAACTAATAGTTACATTGTAGCTATCTTAGGTTTTATTTTTATTTCACAGGTAAGTTTGTATTTATTTTAACTAGGTAGACTAGTTAGTAAATAGTTATTAACTATTTACTAACTACCTAGTTAAAATAAATATAAAGTTACCTGTAAAATAAAACCTAACCCGCCTTACAATAAAAGCTAACATTACAATAAAATAAAATACATTTAATTAAATACAATTATCTAAATTACAAAAAAAATAAACACTAAATTACACAAAATAAAAAACAAAATTATCAAAAATAAAAACGAATTACACCTAATCTAATAGCCTTATCAAAATAAAAAAGCCCACCCAAAATAAAAAAAACCCTAGCCTACACTTAACTACCAATGGCCCTTAAAAGGGCCTTTTGCGGGGCATTGCCCTAAAGAAATCGGCTCTTTTACCTGTAAAAAAAATACAAACCACCCCCCAACAGTAAAACCCACCACCCACACAACCAAACCCCCCAAATAAAAAACAATCTATATAAACCTAAGCTAAACATTGCCCCGAAAAGGGCATTTGGATGGGCATTGCCCTTAAAAGGACGTTTAGCTTTTTTACATTGCCCAAAATCCTAATTTAAAAATAAACCCACCCAATAAACCCTTAAAAAAACATAACACTAACCCCGATGTTCCACTTACAGTTTTCGAAGACCAGACATCCATCCTCATCCAGACGGCAGAAGTCTTCATCCAAGTGGGCAGAAGTCCTCCTCGAAGCCGGCAGAAGTCTTCATCCAAGCGGGCAGAAGTCTTCATCCAGACGGCATCTTTTGTCTTCATCCATCCGGCACAGAGCGGGTCCATCTTCCAGACATCCGGTGCGGAGCATCCTCTTCTTACGAAATCAACTGGAAAATGAAGTTTCCTTTTAAGTGACATCATCCAAGATGGCTTCCCTTACATTCTTATTGGCTGATGCTGTTGCAATCAGCCAATAGGATTGAGCTTTCATCCTTTTGACTGATCCAATCAGCCAATAGGATTGAGCTCTCATTCCATTGGCTGATTGGATCAGCCAATAGGATGAAGCTCAATCCTATTGGCTGATTAAAAACAGCCAATATGATTTTTTCCCCTTTAATTCCTATTGGCTAATAGAATTCTATCAGCCAATCGGAATGTAAGGGACGCCATCTTGGATGACATCCTTTAAAGGGAAACTTAATTTTCCAGTGGATTTCGTAAGAAGAGGATGCTCCGTGCCGTATGGCTGGAAGATGGACCCGCTCCACGCCGGATGGATGAAGATAGAAGATGCCGTCTGGATGAAGACTTCTGCCCGCTTGGATAAAGACTTCTGCCGGCTTTAAGGAGGACTTCTGCCTACTTGGATGAAGACTTCTGCTGCCTGGATGAGGATGGATGTCCGGTCTTCGAAAACTGTAAGTGGATCACCGGGGGTTAGTGTTTTTTAAGGTTTTTTTAAGGTTTTTTTTAGGGTGACTTTTATTTTTAGATTAGGGTTTTGGGCAATGTAAAAGAGCTAAATGCCCTTTTAAGGGCAATGCCCATCCAAATGCCCTTTTCAGGGCAATGTTTAGCTTAGGTTTATTTAGATAGGTTTTTATTTGGGGGGGTTTGGTTGTGTGAGTGGTGGGTTTTACTCTTTGGGGATTGTTTGTATTGTTTTTTACAGGTAAAAGAGTTGATTTCTTTGGGGGCAATTCCCCGCAAAAGGCGGGGCCATTGGCAGTTTAGTGTAATTTAGTGTTTATTTTTTTTTGTAATTTAGATAATTGTATTTAATTAATCTAATTTATATTATTGTAATGTTAGGTTTTATTGTAAAGGCAGGTTAGTTTTTATTTTTATTTAAATTTGTATTTATTTTAACTAGTTAGTTAGTAAATAGTTATTAACTATTTACTAACTAGTCTACCTAGTTAAAATAAATACAAACTTACCTGTAAAATAAAAATAAAACCTAATATAGCTACAATGTAACTATTAGTTATATTGTTGCTAGCTTAGGTTTTATTTTATAGATCTGTTGTGTGAAGAATATAGTGCCAAGATACTGACCACCTTTAGCTCTGACTATAGGCTATCTAGCTAGCTTAGAGGATTATAAACTGAGTGTGTGAGTACAGAGCGCCTCAAATGAAGGGCTTAAGTCATATAATGATACTAAAGGTTAAAAATGAATAACTATTACAATGTAGAATGTAAAATGGGTTGCAATATCATAAAAATAATGCTTATATAAAGAACACTTTTAAAATTTATATAAACAACACTTTAAAATTGTGGATCCACAATGTACAAATTTCACATATGTACAACAATGGTAATAAATTTCTGATGATTGACCTGGGTTGGATGTTTGACTTGGGTCAAACAAATTGGTAGGTCTGCAGTTCACCAATATTCTAGGATTGGATATTAATTCTGTCTGGTGTTGGAATATGTTCTGCAATGTTAGATCTAATAGTGCCTCTGTGTTAATTGACCAAGATTTTATGTCTTAAATGGTGGCTAATAGTGTCTTGACGATAGTACAGTTGTGACTGTGTGTCTTAAAATATGTTTCCTTACTTGCTCATTTAGTGTGAATCTGACAATAAATGTGAGTAGGAATATTCTGATTGGCTGATGGAATCAGCCAATCAGAATCAAGATCAATCCGATTGGCTGATCCAATCAGCCATTCAGATTGAGCTCGCATTCTATTGGCTGATCGGAACAGCCAATAGAATGCAAGCTCAATCTGATTGGCTGATCGAATCAGCCAATCGGATTGAACTTGATTCTGATTGGCTGATTCCATCAGCCAATCAGAATATTCCTACCTTAATTCCGATTGGCTGATAGAATCCTATCAGCCAATCGGAATTCGAGGGACTCCATCTTGGATGACGTCCCTTAAAGGAACCGTCATTCGGCTAGTAGGCGTCGGGAGAAGAGGATGTTCCGCGTCGGAGGTCTGCAAGATGGATCCGGAAGAAAGAAGATTGAAGATGCCGTTGAAAGAAGACTTCATCCGGATCATGGACCTCTTCAGCTCCCGCTTGGATGAAGACTTCAGCCGGATCATGGACCTCTTCAGCCCCCGCTTGGGCTTGGATCAGGACATCGGAGGAGCTCTTCAGGACGGATCGGTGAACCTGGTAGGGTGAAGACAAGGTAGGAAGATCTTCAGGGGCTTAGTGTTAGGTTTATTTAAGGGGGGTTTGGGTTAGATTAGGGGTATGTGGGTGGTGGGTTATAATGTTGGGGGGGGTATTGTATGTTTTTTTTTACAGGCAAAAGAGCTGAATTTCTTGGGGCATGCCCCGCAAAGGGCCCTGTTCAGGGCTGGTAAGGTAAAAGAGCTTTGAAATGTAGTAATTTAGAATAGGGTAGGGCATTTTGTTATTTTGGGGGTCTTTGTTATTTTATTAGGGGGCTTAGAGTAGGTGTAATTAGTTTAAATTTGTTGTAATATTTTTCTTATGTTTGTAAATATTTTTTTATTTTTTGTAACTTAGTTCTTTTTTATTTTTTGTACTTTAGATAGTTTATTTCATTGTAGTTATTTGTAGGTATTGTATTTAATTTATTTATTGATAGTGTAGTGGTAGGTTTAATTGTAGATAATTATAGGTATTTTATTTAATTAATTTATTGATAGTGTAGTGTTAGGTTTAATTGTAACTTAGGTTAGGATTTATTTTACAGGTAATTTTGTTATTATTTTAACTAAGTAACTATTAAATAGTTCTTAACTATTTAATAGCTATTGTACCTGGTTAAAATAATTACAAAGTTGCCTGTAAAATAAATATTAATCCTAAAATAGCTACAATATAATTATAATTTATATTGTAGCTATATTAGGATTTATTTTACAGGTAAGTATTTAGCTTTAAATAGGAATAATTTATTTAATAAGAGTTAATTAATTTCGTTAGATTAAAATTATATTTAATTTAGGGGGGTGTTAGTGTTAGGGTTAGACTTAGCTTTAGGGGTTAATACATTTATTATAGTAGCGGTGAGCTCAGGTCGGCAGATTAGGGGTTAATGTTTGAAGTTAGGTGTCGGCGATGTTAGGGAGGGCAGATTAGGGGTTAATACTATTTATTATAGGGTTAGTGATGCGGATTAGGGGTTAATAACTTTATTATAGTAGCGGTGCGGTCCGCTCGGCAGATTAGGGGTTAATAAGTGTAGGCAGGTGGAGGCGACGTTGAGGGGGGCAGATTAGGGGTTAATAAATATAATATAGGGGTCGGCGGTGTTAGGGGCAGCAGATTAGGGGTACATAAGGATAATGTAAGTAGCGGCGGTTTACGGAGCGGCAGATTAGGGGTTACAAATAATATGCAGGGGTCAGCGATAGCGGGGGCGGCAGATTAGGGGTTAATAAGTGTAAGGTTAGGGGTGTTTAGACTCGGGGTACATGTTAGGTTGTTAGGTGCAGACGTAGGAAGTGTTTCCCCATAGCAAACAACGGGGCTGCGTTAGGAGCTGAACGCAGCTTTTTTGCAGGTGTTAGGTTTTTTTTCAGCTCAAACAGCCCCATTGTTTCCTATGGGGGAATCGTGCACGAGCACGTTTTTGAGGCTGGCCGCTTGCGTAAGCAACTCTGGTATCGAGAGTTGAAGCTGCGTTAAAAATGCTCTACGCTCCTTTTTTGGAGCCTAACGCAGCCTTTTTGTGGACTCTCAATACCAGAGTTATTTTTATGGTGCGGCCAGAAAAAAGCCGGCGTTAGCTACGTGGGTCCTTACCGACAAAACTACAAATCTAGGCCTAAGTGTTTATGCACAAATGAATGAAACAAATTATATGAAAACCATCAGTCGTGTGTCCTCAAAAACCTTTGATAGTGAAATTTATAAAAATGATTGTGAACAAATAGTGAAAAAATTTGAAAAAAGATTCGAAAAATTTAGAAACTTCGTGAAAATTGTGGAAAATTTAGAAAAAATTAAAAATTTAAAAATTAAAAAGTAAAAATAAAAATTGTAATTTGTAATCCAATAATTTGTTGTTGAAATTGTACAATAAAGAAAAACCAGTTATAGAGAAATTATTTATTTCCTGATGGTGAGAATCTCTTTCAAATCCTATTGGTGAGAATCATTGTTTGTGTTCCCAAATATCACCCTGGGATGTGTTTTGAACTCTCTTTGTGGGGATAAAATTCCTTGGCAAAGGGGCAAGAATTCCTGGGTTCTGGAAATGTATATCCTTTAGTCTTAATGTCCTAAAAACATAAACAATAATAGTGTAAAAACATTTTAAAACAAATAGGCAATTGGAAATATTCTTACCAGCTTGGTCAACGTGTTTCGGCTTTAGTTAGGTCTTTTATTTGTACAATAGCTTGTACAAATAAAATATTGTACTTTTTACACTGTTCGTGCTCCTGTTTGTATATCACGGAATCACCTCCGGCTCATTTGGGATCTCCTGATTGGTCCGTTTGCGACCTGCCTTCTTGTCACGTGTCCAGACGTTGCCTTTGTTGTCTTACGGGCGACTGAAAAGGTCCCGTACTGTCCTGCACGGCACTCCGGTTGTGCCTTTACATCTGGTGAGAAGATATAATAGAGGCTCCGTATTATCTTCTATTTCTGGTGTTCAGACAATACTGTTCTATGTTGGTGCCTCTGTTTCCCCTTCTAGGTATACTGTAAACCTTTAAAGATATACAGGGCTAAATTACAAGTGGTGCACTGGTGCACTATCAGCTTTTTGCACACGTCAAAAATAGCACGTGTATTACAAGTTATAAGTAAACACGAGAGCGCAGTCCTATGTTACGCTTGTCAGGTTAGTGCGACTGAAAGGGTAGCACATTAAAAAAGGTTGTACGAAACACAATTTAAATACATTTAAAAATACACTTACATTCATATAAACACTTTATGATAAAACTTATTCATATAAATATTTATATAAAAAGTTATAATGGTTAAAAGGTAAATGGTATATGACAAGGTGTTTGACCACAAATAACAGTATCTATTATATTTTTTAATAACTATAATTAATTTTTTAAAATATTTTATATGTAATATTTTAATAACGCAATATAAGAATAGTAATTCTTCATGTGCGCTACCTCAACACTGGTTTGGACCTAAATCACGAACCCCAATCTGCATTACACATAAGAATATATATATATATATATATATATATATATATATTTATATATGTATATATATATATATATATATATATATATATATATATATATATATATGCAGATATATAGAAATATGTATTTACAGTTAAAATTACATTGCTCTGTATATGAAAAAATTGTAATGTGAACTATGAGAAAGACTTAAAAAATGCCCTATATTGAAGGGCTGAAACGTGTTGACTGTTTGTTCTGAGTGCTTGTCACAAAGATATCTATTAAGCAGATTTAGATTTTGCAATTTATGCACTACCTATCAGAGATAATATGCACTATGTTGTTTTTCTTCTAATATCTATAGATACTTACTTTTCTTTGAAAACACCCAAAGATACCACTTACTTGACTTGGGATATATAACTTCACACCAATTCTTATATCATTTTTTTGTTTTCTGGATATATATTTTTGGACTTATTTTTTGGACTCACTTTCAGGACACATCTACACACCGTTATTTTTAATTTATTTTTTATTATATATATATATATATATATATATATATATATTTATTACATAATCTGGACACATATTGGGACATATATTTTACAACATTATTTGGACACTACCACTACAGGGAGTGCAGAATTATTAGGCAAGTTGTATTTTTGAGGATTAATTTTATTATTGAACAACAACCATGTTCTCAATGAACCCAAAAAACTCATTAATATCAAAGCTGAATAGTTTTGGAAGTAGTTTTTAGTTTGTTTTTAGTTATAGCTATTTTAGGGGGATATCTGTGTGTGCAGGTGACTATTACTGTGCATAATTATTAGGCAACTTAACAAAAAACAAATATATACCCATTTCAATTATTTGAAAGGAAGGAAGTTGCCTAATAATTATGCACACCTGATATAGGGTGTTGATGTCATTAGACCACACCCCTTCTCATTACAGAGATGCACATCACCTAATATGCTTAATTGGTAGTAGGCTTTCGAGCCTATACAGCTTGGAGTAAGACAACATGCATAAAGAGGATGATGTGGTCAAAATACTCATTTGCCTAATAATTCTGCACTCCCTGTATACACACAACCATTTTTCCTTTTTTCTTTTTTTCATTGGGATCCCTTTGATGTATTATTTTATGTAATGCACTTTTTATGTGCATTTGTTATGTTTTTAAACCATTAGATTTATACATACACTTTAGCCCACTTTTGAAGTTATGTGCTCTTCTTTTATAATATTACTAATTTAAATTTGAGGAGTGTGTGTTTTTAGTTATATAGAATATCTCCTTGGCGCTATAATAATTTATATTCCTTATATGAGAAAGCAGACTTGTACAAGGCTCCATAGCATATTTCACTGCTTCGGGCATGGAACTCTTAATGTTACATTTAAAATCCCCCTAATATTAAATTACTAATATTCAACATAATTATTCTTCTTCAGTATGCTTTTTTGCTGTGTGCTGTCTTTTAAGTCAGCAAATACTATACATCCATTTATAATAAAAAAGTTGATTAATTTCAAGGTTAGTGCAGGTTATTTTCTATTTTTTTAAAATGTAGGCTTTTTGTGAAATGGTTCACCTTTTGTTTAACTTGAAGCCTCTGACTTTTACTTCCTTCACCCTAGATTTTTATAGAAGTTGGTTGGAAGGTTTCATGCTTGTGAATAGTCCTCCCAGTGCTTAAAATTGGTAGAGATTAAAAGGATATTAAACAGTATGAGATTATACTATAACATGTTTAATTTTATGTTATTAAAAAAAGGTTAATTATATTTTCATTATTATCCACTGAGTTTCTATTAAAGCAATGGGTGCTGCCATGTTTGAACTTAAGTTGCTCTGTATCTGTTTGCCCTGAAGACAATTAGAAACAGATATAAAACAAGCAATAAAAGAGAGAAAACTAGTTCAAACATGGTGGAGTCCATTACTTTATAGAAACTAAAGTAATTTATAAAACCCAAAACTTTTCACTTATATTTACAATATTTGAAGAACTAATATAATTGTAAAAATGACTCCACATATACACAATTATTTCTAGCATATATTCCCTGTTTAACAGCATTTTTCACTGCTTCGGGCAATTCCTGGACAATATTGATACATTTTTGTCTTACTCCTGAGACTATCACCAGCTTAATAATCAGATGATAAGCAGTGATTAGAGAGTATATTGATTATCTCTTCATCTCTTCTGTTTTTTTATTGTAATTAGTCATTTAAACCTAAATACATTTGAATTCCCCAAGCTTTAGTGAATTAAATTGTCTTTCTTTTCTCTTTTTTTGTCATCTTAAATCACATTACATGTGTAGTATATAATTGTAATAAAGTAACACATACATATTAGCAATTGGTTTCTACTAAAGCATTTGGTTTACATTTTTAAGGAGGTTATAGTTGTACAGTTTTTTTTTTTTTGTTTTTTTTAAAAACCTAAAATATAATTTTTGCAATTAAGTTTGTAGTATTTTGTCCTTCAGTCTAAAAATAATTTTTTTGGACAGATTTATATAAAACTGAATTACACAAAGTAGAACTACTAGACTAATTTATAAAAAAAACGTGTAAAAAATATAATTTATAAAAAAACGTATCTCAGTAATTATGTGAGTGATCTAAAATTAATTCATAACCTTTCATAGCAATTAAGACCATATTTTTGTGTATTAATGTACACAAAGTACACTGTCTATTTAATAAATTATAATACAACCAAAAAAAGGTAAGCAATATGATCCTGAAATTTTCAACAAAATCCAAATTTGTTCATTAGAGACAATGATGCAATTATGAAACAAATCATTTTATTGTATAACCTGTCCTTTAGAAAAAATAGTGAATCCTCAGAAAGTGATCTGGGGAAAGGGCTGCAGATCAAACCATATTGCCTGTAGCCTCTGTCAGTTATATGTCCACATGAAACCTTATATCATGTTCACCTCCATACAGTCCCTGTCAGTTATATTCCAAAATCAGAGCACAAATTGGTCCCAAAGCTCAGAAGACTCTGCCAAGCATATGCCAAACAAGGCCCAGAAGTCAATGTTAACCATAAGTCTTCATCAAGTTTCACATCAGATCCAATCATTTAAGTGGTCAATTTATTTACATACATTTAATTGGTAATCCTGTTGAAAAAAAGACTGTCTATTAAAATGCTAGAGAACTGGCAGTCTTATATGTATACAGTACACATGTTTCCATTTCTACATTGCATTCTGTAAGAGCTGCTACTTAAATTGAGAATTTCTTTAAAAAAAAGTTAAACCTCCCAAACCCATTCAAGCCCACTGGCTTTTATGTTGTGTCTTTCAGATAAGATAAACCATATATTCATTAATTGAAATAAACAGTGAACACTGGCAAAAATGTCAAGAAGCTCTGTCAAACTAAGTAACAGAATAACTTCCTCTTAAAGAATAATTTGTCTTACTAATATTACACTTTCTCTTTTACTCTTTCATAAAATAATAATGTTTTTCTAAGTGTATATTTTACAAACTGATTTATTAAAACAGGTTAATACTTTGCTTTCTTGAAATGCCACAACTCCATAAATATTTTTCAGACAAATGTATTTTTTTTAGCAAACATTACTAAAACATAATTTTCAAATCTAGAAATTTTAAAAAGTGGAAAAAAAACACATGCATTTTGTTATATCTTGAAAGTGACCTAACATGTGGAACTGTGGATTTAAATGCTTGGCATCTGTAAACATGTATGACAAATGTCTACAATATTAATTATAATTTTTTTTAATTAATATTTTATATAATAATTATTTTTATATGAATTATACAATCATTATAATATTATTCATAGTAATTTTTATTTTTCTGTTACAATTGTTTAAATACATGGGAGGGTTTTGTTTATGGTAATATTCCCCTTTGGCTAGATGCAGTAAAGTTTATGGTAACAGCAAATGTAAAGTAAATCGCCTATATGTTTTAACAATACAATTTTCTTGAACATCCCAATCAGACCTATGAGAAAACATAAATTAAATACATTGATTAGTCCACTTGCTAAGAAATCTCTTTGACATTAAAAATACTGTGAGGTTAAAGTGTTGCTACCCAAATTTTAATAGAAAAATATGAATTATGATTTCTGAAGTCAATAAAAATTGCATTACATTATATTCAACTTTTTATTTTAAATTTTTTTTGCAATGCATTACATTTAGAAATGTAAATCAAATATATACAATGTATTCAATTATATTGACGTGTATTAATCTTACCTTATCATCCTGAAAGAAGGTGGATTCCCCTTTGCATTCTAAACAGGTTTCAGTGGAAGTTTTTATTTAAATGAATTAAACCAGTGACAAATCTTGCTGTAGAAGCTAATTTTAAAAACAAGCCTTATTGCCTTTCCCCCATGTTATAAATAGATTAATATATTTATTAAAATAATAGTACATAAAAAAAGTATTTAATAAAATTTGAAAGACATAAAACAAAGGTTTAAGTGTACAAATTCATATAAAGGGCAAGATTGATCATAATACAGGTGGACAGGTTTGCAAGAAGAGAACCTCTTTGCATATGATCACCCCTTGCAAAGCAGAATTATGGGAAAATTGTAACATTGCACAATAGCTTTCTTGTGCAATCCTTTCCCCTGCTCTCACATAACCAATAGCACAAGAGCAGGACATGCTAATCACCCAAAATAAGCGAGTGTTTGGTTGATTGATCTCACCACCTCTGAGGTGGCTGAGAGGCAAAAGAAGCAGTTTTTGCTTCTTAAATTTGTGGCTTCAGGCTCGTTCATGAGCAAAATAAATCATACAAAGACAAGCTTTAGATACATAATTGGTTTAATTGGTATAATTAGCCTAATTGTTCGATATTAGAATTTGTCTAATAATTAATTAAGCAGCCACAAATTGCAAATAATAATTTATAAAATATATTTTATTATGTCTTTTTAAAATCACATTAATCAAATTACCTATTAAAAGAAAAAAAAACTTAATTATTTATATTTTTGTGTTCGGGATATTTAAGATTGACTGTGCCTTGATAGTCAAAACATTATACGCATACAGGCCTTTAAAAGAAATGTGAAGATAATTAAGCATAATGTCAGAAGTCAAACATTTACAATCAATATATACTAATGTGCTAAAAGAATGTTTTGCAATCACGAGTAGTGTTAAAAAATCTTGTTTTAATCAGTGATCTCTTCATTTCTGTATCTTTTTTAACATATGATGCTAAAATCTGAAGAAATTGCAAGAAAAAAGATCATGGTAATTATAACAGGAAATGAGTTCTTATTGCTGAATGAATAGTAATGGATAATGCTTTGAACTAGAAAAAAGCACAGTGATTTCAATGCAGAATGAACGTTTCAAATAGTTCTCAAAAATATTTATGTGGTTTGAATAAAGAGCTATTCCTCCAGGGGTTAAAAAGAGTCTATCTGCATTTTACATCTGTTTTTTTATTTAAATATCTGTAAAAAAATTTAAAAGCTATCAGACACATTGTATGTTTGACTTTTAATGTAATAACTTATCAAAATTTACCCCAGGACATGCATTTAATAATCACAATTTTCTTATTTAATTTTGTTATCTTATAAAGTGCTTCTGTTGCAGCACCTTGGTCTTGTGAGTATTTGATTAATGTCATATAATGACAATTTTCTGTTGGTTTACAGACATGCATAGTGGCATAATTATTTAACAAGCCTTTATAATTGCCTCTCTATATAGCTCATATTTTTATTTTTACTTTGACTGTTCTCTCTGCTCTAAGAATAGTAATAGCAGTAAAGTAAGACATGCTGATACCTAGGAAGAGCTTTTTCTCTCTGTCTATATGGCATTTCAGTAACTTCCTGTTTAGATTAATCTACAAATCTCTCACATTTATTCTCTCCTACTTAGTTTGAGGACTATTCAAAGCTTTGTAAGTCTGTATCAACGGTGTAACAAATTATGGCGGTAGAACTAATGTGAGTTGATTGTTAAACAATATTTTAAAACTGAGTTGGACATCCCAAGTCAGATGAAGCTTATTTTGCAAATAAATAAATAATCTGACTTGCTAAAAGAAGTGCATTAAGTCAGCTTCTCGCGAGAATTGACTTGCAATCAACTTGAGAGTTACCTGTCAAAAGTTGTTGATTTCAAGTCATATGAATTTCATCTATAGAAATGTTATAGTTACAGACTTTAGAGTCTAAATACAACAAGCTCCGGGTGTGAAGCTATTTAAAAAAATGCACATGTCCATCATTTTTAGGGCAATTTTGAAAAGGGAGAGCTCATTAAATAAATCAAATTCTTTTTGAAAATTAAATACATGAGTTAAATTAAAATGAAATAATAGTATATTAAAATGCAATAATTATATTAAATTTAAAATGTTAACTTATAATCAAGGTAATTTGAAAATAAAATATTTTTTTATATTTTTGTTACATTTTAAATGTAATATTAAAATTGTAATTATTTGTAATAATTGTTTTATTTTAATAAAAGCATTTGAGTTTAAGCTGTGTTCTTGCTGCTACTTTGCTTTAGAAGTTGATTTCAAATAAATCTGCAAAAGATTAAAACCACTTAAAACCAAACAAATGCTTTATAGTCAATCAGAGAAGGGTTGAAGCAAAGTCTGATAAAATGTCAGTTAAGCCTGACTCTGACTCCTTTTAAAGTCAGCCAAAGCTAGTGTAACAATTTATGTTAGAAGTTAGACTTTTGTTTGAGTTTACATGGCTGTATCTTACCAACTTCATGCAACCTTTTTCAGCACATGTCACTTGGGATGTTGCAGCTTTGTGAACAGTCCTCCCTATTTCTTAACTTTGTATCTCTTCCAAACTCAGTGCTAGATTCCAGTCTTATCAACGTTAAAAAGGTCGGGATACGCGCTCCTGGAAATAAGAACTGACTGTCAAATAATCAAAATAGAGAATTTAAAAAAATTCTATTTGTACAAAGAGATATTTAATAATGAATAAATAAGAAGTGGATTTAATACATATGTTGTTCTGAAAAGCAGAATATATGAGTGTAGATGCTGGCATCAAACTTAGTCTTTTACTATTTGCCATGTGAGAATTTCAAACATATTTTTTAAATTTATCACTGCCATTACCAATCTTTAAAACTGTTATTTTAGATAAGTTCATCTGAACTGAGCTTTAACTGTGATAACATTTTATATTAAAGAAAGCTATAAGAACAACCAACCAAATTTTATAATGGTTTCCCAACAAACTTAAATTGCCTTACATTTGTAAACAATTAATAACTGGTATGCAAGATATTACTGTTTTATTAGATTAAAATATACACTAATAAAAGTTATAGGTACATTTGCTTCTATTTTACCATGAGAAGAAACAGATAGCCTAAAATCGTACAAATGTATGTGCTTAAAGACAGGGAAAGATTATAGCCTAAACAAATCCTCAACGCTGCTCCAGGTCTGAAGCCGGCAGTCTCCTCCACTGACAGACACAGCGTGCTGCAATTGTTTGGGGCGTGAGTTGAAAATTGTGACGTGGTGCACGCTTAACGGCTGAGCAAGCCGTAATACCAAGATCCAAGAAAAACCACGTTAAAGCAGCACTCTTAGGGAAGATTAAAAGTCACTTTATTAGATTCCTTTAAAATGGCACATTCCAACAATGTGAGGATAAACACAAGACATCCTTACGCGTTTCGTGCCTGCTGGCACTTAGTCATAGGATAATCTGAGTGTCCACTGTTTCACCCCTTTATACTCTTTACGCTCAAAGCAAACAGCTGAGCACTATTAGCCACAATGCAGTCTTAAAGGGATGGAGCAGTGCCACTCATTTAAACATTAAAAACAGTGAACAGTGTTTCAATTACACTACACAGAAAAAATCAATAATTCAGAGGTATAAGCATAGGGTTAAAGCAGATAGATGAATTAAATTGCACAATCCAAAATCTACCAAAATTAGACATGGGAATAAACATTCAACACATCAGTATCAGTCACATGGGCAGTTATACTTCACCTTATGGATGCATATCAGCTGAAAAAAAACTCTTAAGTTTAAACAAACCCATTTAGATCTAACATTATACAATATAATAGGTTTATAGATGACCTGATTTTTATTGTGGAATGTCCCTTTGAATTTGAAGTTTTTTTGGAATATGTGAACGATAATGAGCTGGGATTGAGATTCACAGGAGAGCAAAGGTTTGATAAGATTAACTTCTTGGACCTGGAATTGACAGGCTCAGCTACACAGGGTTTAATTGTAACCGACACATTTAGAAAATCTACTGCGGGCAATACAATTCTGCACGCAATTTCTTGTCACCCTGCGCACCTGATCAAGTCAATTCCGAGAAGCCAGCTTCTAAGATTAAAAAGGAATACTAATTCAGAAACATGTTTTGAAATGCAAGCAGGCAAGCTGATTAATAGACTTAAACAAAGAGGCTATGATGAATCTAAAATGTTGCAGGACCTTCAGGAGATTAGAATGATGGATCCCAAAATAAACAAAAGGAAGAAGGGAAGGAATTGGTCTTTGGAGGGCGTTAAACAACCTGTTGTTTTCTCCACGGAATATTCAGTTCAGTTTAGACAAGTATTTGACATTATTAAAAAGAATCTAGAAGTCCTAAAGAGTGATGACATTCTATCACCCTTGATAGAAAATATTAGATTTGTCTCAAAAAAACCACCGACTTTGGCAAGTAAATTGTCTCCAAGTTTGGTTTCTCAAAAAGGCAGTCGTACTGGAATGGATTGGTTAAATAAAAAAGGTACTTTCAAATGTGGAGTCAGTAACTGTGGTACATGTGAACATATCTCGAAAGGTGAATCCTTCAAGAGTACCACAACAGGGAAGGAATATAAGATTAACCATTATGGAAATTGTAGCACAGAGTACGTGGTGTATCTCTTGGAGTGCACAATTTGCCACGAACAGTATGTAGGTCAAACGACTCGCAGTCTGAGGACAAGAATTGGAGAGCATAAGCGAGATATTAAGAACTATAACAAGGACTCTGGAGTGGCCAGACACTTCAATTGCTTTCACTTTTTAAATAAACCTGAAATAGGAGTGAAAATAATAGATTTAGCTAAACTGCCACCTAGAGGTGGAAATAGAAATAAGATCTTACAGAAAAAAGAACTATATTGGATATTTATGCTGAGAACAAAAATGCCATTTGGCATGAATAAAGAATGGGACATGAGCTATTATGTGGATTGAATGGCTGTGTCTGTGGTTGCTTGCTTGTTTATATGCACTTGTGCATGTGTGTGTATTTTGAACATCCATTTATTTATATCTTGGTTGAAGATTAGACTTAAGAGTTCTTTTCAGCTGATATGCATCCACAATCTATGTCTTTGTTAAAGATTAAACTTAAGAGTTTTTTTCAGCTGATATGCATCCATAAGGTGAAGTATAACTGCCCATGTGATGGAAAAAATTAAGAAGAAAAAATTAAGAAGAAAAAATTAAGCGCATTCATATATTACACTGTTGTTTCTGTATTAGATCTTATATTTATTGTTCTTTTGTACATTTCCCTATGTCTTTCTTCTGGCATGATAAAGATAAATAAGAGTTATTTAACTGAATCTTTTTCAATATTTCCTGTTTTTGGATTTAAAATTAAAATTATTTTGCAGCATTGAGTGGAGTGTCATATATGTTGATATATTGATAGGATTTATCTCATATTTATTATATGAATAACAATATGACATGTCCACAATATCCAGCAAAATAGGAATTTAGCTCATCTTTATTATGAGCTTAATGTAAATAAATTTGTGTAATTTTGTAATCTCTTCCTTATTGAGGTGCTTAGGGTCAATAATACTGATGTGTTGAATGTTTATTCCCATGTCTAATTTTGGTAGACTTTGGATTGTGCATTTTAATTCATTTATCAGCTTTAACCCTATGCTTATACCTCTGAATTATTGATTTTTTCTGTGTAGTGTAATTGAAACACTGTTCACTGTTTTTAATGTTTAAATGAGTGACACTGCTCCATCCCTTTAAGACTGCATTGTGGCTAATAGTGCTCAGCTGTTTGCTTTGAGCGTAAATAGTATAAAGGGGTGAAACAGTGGACATAGATTATCCTATGACTAAGTGCCAGCAGGCACGAAACGCGTAAGGATGTCTTGTGTTTATCCTCACATTGTTGGAATGTGCCATTTTAAAGGAATCTAATAAAGTGACTTTTAATCTTCCCTAAGAGTGCTGCTTTAATGTGGTTTTTCAAAGATTATAGCCTACATGTAGGCTGGCAAAGTTCTAAAACAGACAACCTGTTCAATAATATCCACGTGCAGCCATAGATCATCTGTTGCTTCAGTTTATAATTGCATAACCAATAGCTTGTGCAATCCTGCCCCTGCTCTTACAAAACTGTAAATAGAGCATGTCTCAAGAGCAAGCCTGCACCCCAAGGGGTACAAGTTGGTTATGCCACTTGGTAAATTTCCCCACAAATCTTTAGTGTAAGTCATGTTTTTAGAACTCAATATATTTGTCATTCGGGATTTATGTAAATCATTATGTTGTGACTACAACAACTGCAAATGTATTTTTTGAATAGCACCTGTAATTCCTTACTGATAGAAATGAGAAATAGGTGACTTTGCACTTGCATGCAAAATAAACAACTCAAATGGTTTACAAAACTGTCAGTAAACTTTAAATGGGGGAAAAAAAGCTTATATGGAGCAAAGGTGCTGAAAGCAGAAAATATGTTCTGTATATTATCAAAAGCTATTATAGCCCAAGGAGGGAAGAAGATTAATTTCTGAAATACACAGTAATAATAAACAGTGAAATATTTGCAATTATTTTTAGTGCTAAAAATCACCTACATTTAATATGGAAACAGATTTTTGCATATTATTCACAGCATGTTACCAAAGTTAAAGCGATGCAGTAACAAAATGCATAAGTTGAAAACCAGTAAGAATCTTAATGTGCTACTTTCAGGAAATATTGGCGTGTAACTGCATACCATAACAATCTTAATCAAGGTTAACAAAAGCTGCATTTCCAATAACAGTAAACAACACATTGAGTTTGAAACCAATATATACCGTGCAGTGCTTTTTACTTTAATGTCAGGAGAATGAAAGACATCTCTTAAATGCCTGCTTTGAACAGAGACATCTGTACCTCTAGTTATTTTATGCAAACCAATTCAAGTTGCAGCTCAAAGCAGATGGCTGAAACAGAAACTTGCGCTAAATACCTGGCAGTATTGTAGGCCCCATGTCATGAATAGATATGAAAGAAAGATTTGTTTGCATAATGATAGTCTGTTCTAATCATGGAAAAATGTAATAAAATAATTATGTTTGCATCAATTTCATCTTTGTAGATTTCAGTTAAACTTTGGAAAAGTACAAAGTTATAATAGGAACATGAGTCAAAAATGTTACCCAATCAGACTTTCATTAAGACAGTCATTAAGAAGGATTTTACTGCTGGTTGAATATTATGAGGATTTCGATTATTTATTTTAGTGTTTAGTGCTATTTTTCTTTTTTTTTCTGTTTTTTCTTTTAAATTAATCTTTATTTAGCCATAATAACTTGACTTTAAGGTGTTTTCAATTTAATGGTCAGTTTTGGATTAGGAGTCTCTCCCTATTTTTTGTTTTAATAATCTTTTATTGAGGTTTTATAAAATAAAAAGCATACATTGAGTGTCCTGCTGAATAAATAACAAAACATCAATTGGACACAATGCAGAGACATATATACATATATATATATATATATATATATATATATATATATATATATATATATATACTGTATGTATATATATATATATATATATATATATATATATATATATATATATATACTGTATACTGTATATAAAAAAAACAGTAGAGACAGTTGTCAAAATATTGACTCATGAAACCTCCATTTTAACATTTTGTAACTCTTAAAAATGACTATCAGGCCACTATTAGACCCTTTGATATAGGTGAGGTGGGTGGGACATGATAGCCATAGCAAAGATCCTTTTTGGATCTATTAGCACTTATAGGATATGTAAATAGATACAATAGAGTATCTAGTGAGAACGAAAATTGTATATACATCAGCGGGTAAGCACCGCTTGTAGTGGAGCATGATAGTAGCAGTTAAAGAGTTGACTGTTATAATAAGAGGTCTTGTTTGGCCCTCATCAAAGAAATTAATCAATAAGAGAGGGGGAGCTGGTAACTGAGGTACAGAGATGTTAAATAAAATTACTGCTGAGAGAACAATATAATAATGCAAGACACAAAATTCTAAGGTCTAACACACTCTGAGAAGACAATCTTTCGAATGAACATTATAAATTTACATGCTATGAAAGTTTCATAAGTGGTAAAAGAAGGAGGGTTTGACATTCACCATTTCAATAATACAAACTGTACATTTATTTCAAATATTATAAGGGTACTTAGAGAACTAAATATTTTGTTCATGGTACAAAATATTCTCAGTCTTTCCAATTAGAGACTGATATAAACGCATATCTTGAACCTCAGCTGAAGATACCTAAGGAACATGTAATGGTATATTTACATAATGGCAGTATGTATAGGAAGTTGTAGCTAGAGTGTTGTGTTGTTAATAGCACTGCATTAAAATTTAGTCTCAATGTGGTGATATATTTGTGGCTTTATTATTAGAACAGATAGGCTGCAACAAGTATACAGTGGCCAATATCAGATAGTTGGTGATCTAAAGGTGTAATAGAAAATGCATATGACTCTAGTTATACATTGTATGACATGCAGGGTGATAAGTATTCTTGGTCCCCCATAGCAGGTGCACAAATGTTTACCCATCTTGTTAAAAGGAAAGTGGATTTTTGTTTATAATAATATATGTGTCATAGTCAGGAGGTATAGGTCTGGAGGCTCTCAGTTCTCCAGAATTGTAATCTACACACCCATATAGCCAGGTACCCAGCAGTTATGAAAAAAGAGACACCATTAACCACATCGGTGTACAATATCAGGGTTATTATAAAGCATTGCATCTCATAATATGGAATTAGACTAAAGAGTCATCATGTGTATGAGAGGCGATAATAGAGTCCAATAGAGTCCAACAATTATAAGTCCCTTAAAAAGGAGGATAGAAGACAACCACCCTACCCAATACCAGATCTAGTATACCCTTGGAAGCCCCATGTGCAAAGTACATGTGGCTCCTGGTGTATAGGTACAGGATAGAAAATTTCCACAAGAAGTTCCCCAACACTCGAGCAGCAGTTTAAGTACTCTGCTAACCTCGGCGATACCTCCCCTCATAGAAGTCAGGCTGGGTCTGCTAACGAACGTGGGGCAGAAAGTTGCTGGTGAGTCACCTCGGGGCACTATCCCCTCGGCTCAGGCATGAGTACCGGCATGGATGACATCCTGGTGCCATCTGGATCCTTCCCACTTGTAAACTGTAACTCCCGGGGATCGGCCGCATCCCCTAGAGGAGAGGTTGAAAAATGATGTGGAGAACATTCCAGGCCAGGCAGTTGTATAGTGGTTGTTCCGCTATTATCTGCAGCTAGCCCTGTACTGTTAGAGTGCAGTATGAGTTGCATACATACATCAAGTTACTCTGCCCATGCCGTCTCTGTCGAATTGGCCCACGTGGTTGTTTGTTTCACAAGCTGAGACAGACCGTTATAGCGGTTATCGATCTGCCCCTCAAGTCTTGTTAAGGTTATTTTCACTGTAATATACAGTTCACCCATTCTGAGGATAGAGAGCCAGGATGAAGCTGCTACTATCTGCGGTATACCCGGTTTCCCGGGGGGGGGGGGGGATTTAGCTTTTGCTCCTGAGGGAGTAATGTAGAGTCCAGTTTGTCCGGGTTAATGAGCTCTGTCACTGAAAATATTGGTATAATAGTGACCTTTAGGGTGTCTCCCTCACATTAGTGCTTACTTTGATAATGGATGGCTTGTTAATGCATCCGATTCTCAGCAAAATGTGTATCTGAAAAATAGAGCTCACAGCATAGCAGCCATCTTTATTCATGGTCCGGACACGCCCCCCCCTTCTCCCTATTTTTTAAGTTACTTTTTTATTGCTATAAAACAATTATTTTTTCTTGTAAGATGAACTATATTTATGTCAAATCCATATTGGTAAGTTTTATATTGCCACAGGAAGTTAAAGGGACATGAAAGCATGCCATTTTCAACAACTTTCTAATTTAGCTCTCTTTTCAAAATGTCTTTGTCCTCTTGGTTCAGAAGCATGCACATGTTTGGAGCAATATATTATTATTATTATTATCAGGTATTCGTAGAGCACCAACAGATTCCGCAGCACTGGCATCAGTTTTGCCAGAATGTTATTCATTTGTAAGAGCACTAGATGGCAGCACTATTTCCTGCCATGTAGTGCCCCAGATACCTACCTCTTCAACAAAGAATAGGCAAATTTGATAACAGAAGTAGATTGAAAACTTACGGCTAGATTTAGAGTTTGGCGGCCAAAGGGGTGCGTTAGCTACGCATGCTTTTTTTCTCCCGCACCTTTTAAATACCGCTGGTATTTAGAGTTCACAGAATGGCTGGGTTTTCAGTGTGTTAGGCTCCAAAAAGGGGGCGTAGAGCATAATTTAACGCCACTGCAACTCTAGATACCAGCGGTGCTTACGGACGCGGCCAGCTTCAAAAACGTGCTCGTGCACGATATCCCCATAGAAAACAATGGGGCATTTTGAGCTAAAAAAAAAACTAACAACTGCAAAAAAGCAGCGTTCAGCTCTTAACGCAGCCCCATTGTTTTCTATGCGGAAACACTTCCTACGTCTGCACCTAACACTCTAACATGTACCCCGAGTCTAAACACCCCTAACCTTACACTTATTAACCCCTAATCTGCCGCCCCCGCTATTGCTGACACCTGCATATTTTTTTTAACCCCTAATCTGCTGCTCCATATACCGCCGCCACCTACATTATCCCTATGTACCCCTAATCTGCTGCCCCTAACACCGCCGACCCCTATATTATATTTATTGACCCCTAATCTGCCCCCCACAATGTCGCCGCCAGCTACCTACAATAATTAACCCCTAATCTGCCAATCGGAGCTCACCGCTACTATAATAAATGTATTAACCCCTAAAGCTAAGTCTAACCCTAACACTAACACCCCTCTAAGTTAAATATAATTTTTATCTAACAAAATAAATTAACTCTTATTAAAAAAATTATTCCTATTTAAATCTAAATATTTACCTGTAAAATAAACCCTAATATAGCTACAATATAAATTATAATTATATTGTAGCTATTTTAGGATTAATATTTATTTTACAGGCAACTTTGTATTTATTTTAACCAGGTACAATAGGGCTACCGCCCAACTCTAAATCTAGGCCTTATTTTTTTAAAAATGGTATGCTCTGTCTGAATCACACAATATATTTTTTAAATTTCATATTCCTTTAAATACCAAGACATTTTACTTAACAAAAAAATACAATATACATTTATTATTGATGTGACTTGCTAGGTTTCCATTAAATTCTGCACATTTTTTAACCTTCTACATAAAAAACAGTGACTGTTCAGTGCAGTGAACACAGTCATTTACAGGTAGCCCTAACTGGCAAAATTATTAATACAATGAACATTTTAAATGTATTTATTTTGTATGTGGGGTTTTCAATTCAGTACTTAATTTCTGATATGAAATATGGTTGGATCTAATAATTTGCATTATAGGACACAATCATCTCAGGATACAAAATGGAATAGGAAATCAGAAAGCAAGTTAATAATCAACATACACATGGTATACATATTAAGTGCTAATAGTTATTTTGAGGTTTTTTTTAAATCAGAATATAGTATATCAATCCTTAAGTGTGTCTTTGGAATAGTGAACAAACAAGTTTATAAGAAAGTTCAAAAGTGATATTAGAAAAAAGCAGTTATGCTTTACTGCATAATATAAATGATCAATTACATGCTGAGTACTGAGGGGCAAACTATACTGCTGAGATCACGTTATTTGCAGAATTATGAGGTTCTTTCTTTTCTCCAGCTAGAGACAGATCTTTTTAACACTCAAAGCCTGTCAGAACAGCAAGAGATTGTTACCACACAATGAAGTTCAGAGTGGGCATTTGACCAGCTTGTCGCTGTTACCAAGACTTGTAATGAAAAGGGAAGAGATTAATTCAAAAGACTGAAGGTACAACAAAAAGCTGCTATAGACGGACTGGAGGATTTATCTCTCTCAGCTACTTTCTCTTTCAGAATTAATCTGTGGATATTTAGCAAAACTATTTTTATGGTGTACAAAAATGTAATATCTTTCATTGAAGATACAAGAAATAGAAAATAAATATATTGGTAATGTAATATCACAACCCCAAGGAAATGATGAAGAAAACAAATATATGCATTGACATATGTTTGTACCTGGGGAGGTATGTTGACCTACTTACCTCTGACTTGTGTATTTCAAAAAGTCAGGTGAGGAGGTATCTAAATACATTTCAGCTATCTAAAAATGAACTAGATTTTCAGACTTTAAAATTAGATTGATTTAAAGGGACACTTTAATGTAAAATGTTTCCCTTTAATGCATTTCCAATGATTTGTTATATTAGCTGCAAAGTAAAAAATAAATGGGAAATGTATTCTTTGTGTTTATTTTTGTATAAACCCAATGTTTTCAAGAACATGCCAATTTTAATGAATGCAATACAAAAAAAGGTCTTCTCTCTCTCGCTCTCACTCATTTACTCACTCACTCACTCACTCACTCACTCACTCACTCACTCTCTCACTCTTTCTATCATCCTGGGAAGTTGATCTATGTTGCTGCCCCTTGAAAACATAGATTTTCTTTAGAGAATGCTGCAGACTAAAAAAAGCTATTTCAAAGACAAAACAAAGACAATTAAACTATTTGTTAACAATTTAATACACTCCAGTATGTAAAATTGATCATGGGTAGCATATTAAAGGCAAGTATTATTCAAGTGTTACTATAACCTACTCAGGTATTCTGATTATTCTGACATATTTGTTAAAATATACCGTTTATTTATAAAAGATTTAAGATATTGACTTAATACATCAAAAATATTTTGATTATGGTATGTAAATATTTCATAAATACTTTGAGACTCGTATTTGTTTTCATATTGCTTACAACAAATGTATTTTATATTTTATAACATAGTGTCAGGGTACCAGTAACCAGGCAGAGATGATTTGCTAAATTAATCATCTCCTTATTAAAATAGCAAAAAATAATCACAAGTACAAAAGACTAGCCAGGAGTCAAAGCCAGAGCGGGAAGTTAGACGAGCCAGGTCAGGAGGCAAAGTCAGTTGTCAGATGAGCCGGGGTCAGAAACATGAATATGCAAAGTCAGGGACAAGCCAGGGATCAGGAACCAGAAGGGACATCAAACAAGCCAGGACATACACATAGTCAGGAACAATGTAACTCACAGTGAAGTCAGAGACAGTGCAAGGGCAAAGGCAAACAGGAGTGAGGGAGATAAATAGGAAGTGATGTCATCATCATTCTGTGACTGCAACCTTTCTCTTTCTGTTGATTTACTTCATTTTGGCCATAAGAGGGAGCCTTGGAGTAGTGAGCAGCATTAAACACTCTGCTTCAGGCAAGGAGAAAACACAGGTGAATCTACAATGGCAAGATAAAAAGCTATAAATAACTAGTGAAGTCATGGTGAAACCATGACACATAGAGAGTGATGTTTCAAATGGGAATAACTGTATTACTGTTTGTTTGTTTGTTTGTATTACATAAATTGTTTGATTGATTAAGCTGTGTACGATTCTTATAGCCTAAAAAGACGTAATAAATCTGTAAGTTTTCATTGACAAATTGGTCTTCCATTAGGATATAAACCTGATTCAATTTAGTTCAATTTTTGGTCATGGTATGCTTGATTTTATACGGCTTGAGGAAACACAAGTTCTAGACAAGCAGACTGCAGGCTTACTTTGTACTTTTAATTTAGCTACCTGAATTGTGGGACGTTGTTAGCTTTTTCCAGTGCTAAGCATATATATATATATGGATGTTTTGATATCCTCTCGCTGTACATATGTGCATTTAACACTATAGGTGGTGAAATGGATACCACTATGATGATGCTTGTTTTGATTTTTATGAAGAAGATTGAGTCAATTTCCCATGGCTATGAGAAAATTTTAGATTATACTAAAGACAATGTTACACCATGGGATTTCCCATAGCTTTGTTTTCTCTTGTGTAATATTAGTTTCCCACATGTGCAATAGAAATATCATATGCCAATCAGATCAGTTTTGTTTCATATTTGTAATTTGAGAAGTCTAGTTTGAACACAAGTACAGGAACTGTGACAGAATAGACCAGAACAGCAGTACTGACAAATTTACTGAACATTATTTAAATCAACTCAGTTTGATTTGAATTAGGGTACATCCACATTTTATCACTTATCCTAACCTTAGACTATTTTCCTAACTTGATGAAAATGGTCTGATATTTAACATAGGATTTTAAATCCCAGTGGAAGTCAAATCTTTGAATACTTTACAGCATTTAGACATCCATAAGCAATATTTTGAAGAACATTTGTATTATATAAATCTAGTAAAAGCCTCAGCATCTGTTTAAGATGGAATCACAAATTATAGGAAAAAAATGTAAGCCCAGGTGCAGTCATAAAGCACTGAAGGGTTCATGTACATGTCAGTGTCATATGAAAAATAAAAATAATACATAGACTGGCATTTATCTTCTTTTACAATTATCTCTTTATTGAATTACGCCCCTTTTTCCAGTATGTTACGCAAAATTAACCCCTTAATCACCAATATACTAAATACATTATTTTCAGTAGTATAAGTATGCAAAAATTAGGAACAATTAGAAAGATATACACATTTTGAAGATTGACTCTCACAATGGTAATTTGTAAAAGAGGAAAATTAAAGGGAGGTCAAAAAAATTGATGATCATCATTCATGGTTTAACATAATTTTTAATTACATTTTAATATTTATGTATGTAGCTGTGTTTTTATTTATTAATTGGTCGAAATGAGGAACACATGCTTCAGAGAACTGTGCAGCTTTGTAGAAGGTCTTGTGGATAGAACGTTTTTTGTGCAATGGAGTTTTGGGGAGGAGTGATGGTGGGGGGGGGGGGAGTAATAGGGGATACATAACAATGGAGAAAGGCCATTGGGTGGATTGCATTGAGTGTAAGCATGCACTATATGTATAACATTGTTGCAAACAAAGCTGCCATACATTACTCAAGGACATGTATATGTTTGTGTATATGTTTGTGAGCCTACCTAAGTATGCTGTTACAGAAAGGGGCTAAGTTTCAATAAAGGATAGTAATAAAAAAATATATTGTTTAAAATAATTATATGTTCTAAATGATAGAGCTTTAATTTTGTTTTTCAAGCCCCTTTAAATGTGAATCAGATTACATGTCTCCAAAAGGAGGTACCCTGTGCCCACAGCCTGTGAGATGGTCTGAACCCCTATTACTGTATATAGTGACACTGTTTAACCCACCAGTACTGTATAAAGTGAGTTAGTGACACAGTCTGTAATCTGCCAGTGAGATGGCTGGTCTGACACTACCCATCCCAGTACTTTATAAAGTGACCACAGTAGTGACATGGTCCAGTCCCCCGTACTGTACTGTATATAGTGGTACTGTATAGTGACACTGTTTTCCCCCAGCCCCCCCCCCCCACATGCTGTAGTAACAAGGTCTGTAATTTGCTGGTTCCACAAACATACACACACACACACACACACATACATACATGCATAAATACATACACAGTCATATACATACACATAAACACCAATGGGTAAAACAGAAAAACTAACCCCTGTAGTCAGAGAGAGAGAGACACTAGAGAAGCATCACGTCACACTCAGATGATATCAGTGCAGGCAGTGGCAGGTCAACGTTTTCTATTGAAGACACTTTTTTTTATAAGCTGGGCCCCCCACCCTCGGAGGCCCAGTCGCAGTTGCGACCTCTGCACCCGCTGTAGTTCCGCCCCTGTTGATACATTATAGAAGTTTAAAGTAAAAAAATTATCTAAATTACAATATATTTTCAGCCACAGAAAAGCTGTGAGAATAGTACGGTAGAGCTCCCAGCTGTCTTGCTTAGAGAGGGAGTGTTAAAGTTTTGGCGCTTCAACCACTGTGCTTACCTCTGTGTTTCCCTTTCTTATAAACGTTTAGTTTTATAGTGAGACCAGGTGCCAACCAGACTCCGCCCATATCCGTTTCATGAAACGCCCACAGAACACACATGACTCCGCTCTTCCAGTCATAGCCATTAAAGTAAAGTTTTTACTAGACAGCTTCTATGCAAATTGATTTGTGTACAATATCCCTTGTTATACATCTCAATATAATAAAAATAAAAAATAAAAACAGAAAATAAACACAATTTATTTTAAAATATCCCTTTTTATTGTTAATGTATTAAAATAAAAGCAGTATCTTTTGTGAGTCATCCAAGGAATAAAACATTTGCAGGATTTAAATAAGATGGTGAACACTTAAATATTTTTAAATGACTTGAATTTTATATAGGAATTTAGAAAACATATTGCTATTTCAGTAACACACAAGGCTCTGTAATTATCCCACTTATGTGAAACAAATTTGTGTTCATAAAAGTAAAACAGCAACAAAAAAAAACGAATGTTTTATGCTAAATGCGAACACGATAAGTACAAATAAAGGGTTTTGTTGATCAGAATGACATATTTGACTAGGCAGCATTCAAACAATTTGAGGTTTTTAGATCTGTAATCCCAGGGGTCTTTCTCTAGCACATTTAATAAATACCTGTCAATTATAAATGTCAGGTTTTGAATAGAAACGGCTAATCATTTGTGTCCAGACACTGGAAGCTTTGCTTTAAAAAAAAAAAAATAATTCAAAAATATTTCTTTTGAAAATGCAATACTTTTTAACTGCATATCTGAATAAGAAATGCAGCAATCCAAACAGAATACATAGCATATAAACTCACGCATTAAAACTAGTACTTTTATAGGTAACTGGGTGGACATCCCTTGATACAGGCAGCTAACCCTAGAGCAGAGCAGTTGGTGCAAAGTTTAGCAGGGAACAAACTCAGTAATTTAAAAAGCAAAGCAAAAAAACCTGCAAGATAAATACGCTAGCACTCACTCACACAACTAAGGACTTACCACAAATATATTCAAGTAAGCAATAGCGCAAACTAACTAGCACATACTCATATATTACACTGGCACTTACTGCAATTACTAAAAACATAAAATTTAGGTTTTATTTGCAACTGTTGACCAAGACAAGATTAGCGCAAGCTCCCATTGATGATACATTGAGTGCTTGAATCCTAACTTCAGTATTCAATGGTGGCTTTTATTAATTCTTGTTAATTGCACATTTGGGTTGCTCTATTAATATGTGTTCTAGCTAGACAGTGTCCACAAAACATAATATGTATAAAACTGACAGCCCAGTGAATCCAATTGAGCCAAATTGTTTTTAATATGCATAACTACAATCTCAAAATGCTTTATATTCCTTTAATGTGCAAATATTCTATGTGAGTGTGTATAATATATGTCATGTGTTGTCTGTGTTTTTTTTAATCTATGTGTGAGTGTGTATAAGTTCATAGGGCTGGCCTGTGAAATCAGACCATTCCAGTAAATTGTTAAAGACTGATCCATTCTTCATCCACACCACCGACCCAGACAGTCATGCCCCCCCCCCTTGTCCTGCTCCCCTCCCCCGCATAATACTTTCCACTTACAGTAGCGGCTGGCTGGGAGGCTCCCTTTGCCCCAGATGTGGCCCTGCTTTGCCAGAGGCCCACCAGAAAATCTCCAGACATCCCGGTGGGCCAATCTGACAATGTAAGTGGATGTGTCAATGTAAATGTCCTTGTGTATTTTTATAAGTAAAAAAACCTTGCATATTTAACTCCAAGCCTTGCTGCTCACACAGTAACATGCAAAAACACTAAATAGAAGTTATAAAATTACATATAACTGTTTGGAATGAACATATCTTAATCTATGTAGTTCAAATGAAAGGCAGTAAACTCAATTGTTATTGTGTTCTTGTAGATGTAGCAATCAGTGGGTAAGTGGATCTGAAGATAATAATATTTGATATAGTAGCTAGTGAAATTCTTGTGTCTTTGCAACTAAATACTTATGCTTGCCAGACCTAAAACAACAAAAGAATATTCTACATCAGTTTTAGCCTATAAAAAAATCCAATAACTTAAAAACACACTGAAAACTGAAGAAAAAAAATTATTAACCCATTCGCTTTGAGGAAAGTCAGGGAAAAACTTGGCCAAAGCACTGTGGAATTTTTACAAATTTGGCTATCACTTCATGTAAACATAAACAAATTCTTTGTTCTTTTTGATTTTATTTACCCATGAAAACTATATATATATATATTTTAAAGTAGGCAACTCAAGGTATTGATCTAAGCACATTTTGGTATATTTGATGCCACTTTTGTTTACATAATTTTTTTTATAACGATAGATAATACCTTTATTACCTATTACCCGCAAGTTTTGCATAACCAACACTGTGATATTACACTTATATTACTGCAGACTGCCCCCTTATCTCAGTGTTTTGACAGACATGCATTTTAACCCATCAGTGCTGACTCCTAAATAATTCCATGCGAATGAGCACATTGTTATCTAATATGACACACATGAACTAGCACTGACTGTGAAAAACTGTCAAAATGCACTGAGGTAAGTGGCAGTTTTCAATGGTTTAGAAATCAGTTTGAGCCTACCTATGTTTAGCTTTCAGCAAAGAATACCAAGAGAACAAAGCTAATTTGATTATTATTATCGGTTATTTGTAGAGCGCCAACAGATTCTGCAGCACTATAAACAAATGCGGAGTACAACAAAACATTTATAGGGATCAAGCTGGTAGAGGGCCCTGCCAAGAGTCGCACTGTTGTAGTCAGCTCTTAAGAAGGTGATCTACAAACAGCTGGACTCTTAGGCTTACATGCTTCGGGGGGTTCAGGGGATAGAATGGAGGTAGAGGAACTGGTATAAAGTAAGGTTAGTGTAGGTGGTATGCATCCCTGAACATTAGAGTCTTTAGGGAGCTCTTGAAGCTTTCAAAACTAGAGGAGATTATTTTGGAGCGAGGCAGAGAGTTCCACAAGATTGGACCTAGTCTGGAGAAGTCCTTTAAGTGGGAGTGTGAGGAGGTACCAAGAGAGTAGAACACTGGTCTAAAAGAGGCTGCTTCCGGGTGGTAAATCGCCATAGAACAAGCCACTGAGCTGTTGTTCGTTCCTGGTAGAGCGCTTCTCTCTTTGTATGCAAATTATTATGACCCTGGGGAAGTCTCCCTATGGGTGATGGGGGAAACCAGACGTGGACTCCTTGCCCAGTGTGCTTAGAGGAATGTGGCTGCACCTCACTGACGAGGCCCATAGGAGGCCGAAACGATCGTCTGGGGTTGTCATGTTCCTTGTTCAGAGGAGAATTGCCTGGTATTTCGGGGCTGGACTGACCTTACTTGGCGGGATCAGACTGATATACTTCAGGAAAGTTTTCTTCTGTGAAAAGAACACTGGTCTAAAAGAGGCTGCTTCCGGGTGGTAAATCGCCATAGAACAAGCCACTGAGCTGTTGTTCGTTCCTGGTAGAGCGCTTCTCTCTTTGTATGCAAATTATTATGACCCTGGGGAAGTCTCCCTATGGGTGATGGGGGAAACCAGACGTGGACTCCTTGCCCAGTGTGCTTAGAGGAATGTGGCTGCACCTCACTGACGAGGCCCATAGGAGGCCGAAACGATCGTCTGGGGTTGTCATGTTCCTTGTTCAGAGGAGAATTGCCTGGTATTTCGGGGCTGGACTGACCTTACTTGGCGGGATCAGACTGATATACTTCAGGAAAGTTTTCTTCTGTGAAAAGAACACTGGTCTAAAAGAGGCTGCTTCCGGGTGGTAAATCGCCATAGAACAAGCCACTGAGCTGTTGTTCGTTCCTGGTAGAGCGCTTCTCTCTTTGTATGCAAATTATTATGACCCTGGGGAAGTCTCCCTATGGGTGATGGGGGAAACCAGACGTGGACTCCTTGCCCAGTGTGCTTAGAGGAATGTGGCTGCACCTCACTGACGAGGCCCATAGGAGGCCGAAACGATCGTCTGGGGTTGTCATGTTCCTTGTTCAGAGGAGAATTGCCTGGTATTTCGGGGCTGGATTGACCTTACTTGGCGGGATCAGACTGATATACTTCAGGAAAGTTTTCTTCTGTGAAAAGAACACTGGTCTAAAAGAGGCTGCTTCCGGGTGGTAAATCGCCATAGAACAAGCCACTGAGCTGTTGTTCGTTCCTGGTAGAGCGCTTCTCTCTTTGTATGCAAATTATTATGACCCTGGGGAAGTCTCCCTATGGGTGATGGGGGAAACCAGACGTGGACTCCTTGCCCAGTGTGCTTAGAGGAATGTGGCTGCACCTCACTGACGAGGCCCATAGGAGGCCGAAACGATCGTCTGGGGTTGTCATGTTCCTTGTTCAGAGGAGAATTGCCTGGTATTTCGGGGCTGGACTGACCTTACTTGGCGGGATCAGACTGATATACTTCAGGAAAGTTTTCTTCTGTGAAAAGCACACTGGTCTAAAAGAGGCTGCTTCCGGGTGGTAAATCGCCATAGAACAAGCCACTGAGCTGTTGTTCGTTCCTGGTAGAGCGCTTCTCTCTTTGTATGCAAATTATTATGACCCTGGGGAAGTCTCCCTATGGGTGATGGGGGAAACCAGACGTGGACTCCTTGCCCAGTGTGCTTAGAGGAATATGGCTGCACCTCACTGACGAGGCCCATAGGAGGCCGAAACGATCGTCTGGGGTTGTCATGTTCCTTGTTCAGAGGAGAATTGCCTGGTATTTCGGGGCTGGACTGACCTTACTTGGCGGGATCAGACTGATATACTTCAGGAAAGTTTTCTTCTGTGAAAAGAACACTGGTCTAAAAGAGGCTGCTTCCGGGTGGTAAATCGCCATAGAACAAGCCACTGAGCTGTTGTTCGTTCCTGGTAGAGCGCTTCTCTCTTTGTATGCAAATTATTATGACCCTGGGGAAGTCTCCCTATGGGTGATGGGGGAAACCAGACGTGGACTCCTTGCCCAGTGTGCTTAGAGGAATGTGGCTGCACCTCACTGACGAGGCCCATAGGAGGCCGAAACGATCGTCTGGGGTTGTCATGTTCCTTGTTCAGAGGAGAATTGCCTGGTATTTCGGGGCTGGACTGACCTTACTTGGCGGGATCAGACTGATATACTTCAGGAAAGTTTTCTTCTGTGAAAAGCACACTGGTCTAAAAGAGGCTGCTTCCGGGTGGTAAATCGCCATAGAACAAGCCACTGAGCTGTTGTTCGTTCCTGGTAGAGCGCTTCTCTCTTTGTATGCAAATTATTATGACCCTGGGGAAGTCTCCCTATGGGTGATGGGGGAAACCAGACGTGGACTCCTTGCCCAGTGTGCTTAGAGGAATGTGGCTGCACCTCACTGACGAGGCCCATAGGAGGCCGAAACGATCGTCTGGGGTTGTCATGTTCCTTGTTCAGAGGAGAATTGCCTGGTATTTCGGGGCTGGATTGACCTTACTTGGCGGGATCAGACTGATATACTTCAGGAAAGTTTTCTTCTGTGAAAAGAACACTGGTCTAAAAGAGGCTGCTTCCGGGTGGTAAATCGCCATAGAACAAGCCACTGAGCTGTTGTTCGTTCCTGGTAGAGCGCTTCTCTCTTTGTATGCAAATTATTATGACCCTGGGGAAGTCTCCCTATGGGTGATGGGGGAAACCAGACGTGGACTCCTTGCCCAGTGTGCTTAGAGGAATGTGGCTGCACCTCACTGACGAGGCCCATAGGAGGCCGAAACGATCGTCTGGGGTTGTCATGTTCCTTGTTCAGAGGAGAATTGCCTGGTATTTCGGGGCTGGACTGACCTTACTTGGCGGGATCAGACTGATATACTTCAGGAAAGTTTTCTTCTGTGAAAAGCACACTGGTCTAAAAGAGGCTGCTTCCGGGTGGTAAATCGCCATAGAACAAGCCACTGAGCTGTTGTTCGTTCCTGGTAGAGCGCTTCTCTCTTTGTATGCAAATTATTATGACCCTGGGGAAGTCTCCCTATGGGTGATGGGGGAAACCAGACGTGGACTCCTTGCCCAGTGTGCTTAGAGGAATGTGGCTGCACCTCACTGACGAGGCCCATAGGAGGCCGAAACGATCGTCTGGGGTTGTCATGTTCCTTGTTCAGAGGAGAATTGCCTGGTATTTCGGGGCTGGACTGACCTTACTTGGCGGGATCAGACTGATATACTTCAGGAAAGTTTTCTTCTGTGAAAAGAAAACTGGTCTAAAAGAGGCTGCTTCCGGGTGGTAAATCGCCATAGAACAAGCCACTGAGCTGTTGTTCGTTCCTGGTAGAGCGCTTCTCTCTTTGTATGCAAATTATTATGACCCTGGGGAAGTCTCCCTATGGGTGATGGGGGAAACCAGACGTGGACTCCTTGCCCAGTGTGCTTAGAGGAATGTGGCTGCACCTCACTGACGAGGCCCATAGGAGGCCGAAACGATCGTCTGGGGTTGTCATGTTCCTTGTTCAGAGGAGAATTGCCTGGTATTTCGGGGCTGGACTGACCTTACTTGGCGGGATCAGACTGATATACTTCAGGAAAGTTTTCTTCTGTGAAAAGAACACTGGTCTAAAAGAGGCTGCTTCCGGGTGGTAAATCGCCATAGAACAAGCCACTGAGCTGTTGTTCGTTCCTGGTAGAGCGCTTCTCTCTTTGTATGCAAATTATTATGACCCTGGGGAAGTCTCCCTATGGGTGATGGGGGAAACCAGACGTGGACTCCTTGCCCAGTGTGCTTAGAGGAATGTGGCTGCACCTCACTGACGAGGCCCATAGGAGGCCGAAACGATCGTCTGGGGTTGTCATGTTCCTTGTTCAGAGGAGAATTGCCTGGTATTTCGGGGCTGGACTGACCTTACTTGGCGGGATCAGACTGATATACTTCAGGAAAGTTTTCTTCTGTGAAAAGAACACTGGTCTAAAAGAGGCTGCTTCCGGGTGGTAAATCGCCATAGAACAAGCCACTGAGCTGTTGTTCGTTCCTGGTAGAGCGCTTCTCTCTTTGTATGCAAAGTACCAAGAGAGTAGGAGAGTAGGAGGTCATGAGCAAAGCAAAGGGGATGGGAGGGAGAGTATCTGGAGACCAGGTCTGAGGTATGGGGGGGAGCAGTGCAGTTGAGGGCTTTGTATGTCAGAGTGAGAATTTTGTGTTTAATCCTAGAGGCAAGAGTAAGCCAATGAAGGGATTGGCAGAGAGGTGCAGCAGATGAAGAGTGACGTGTAAGGATGATGAGCCTGGCAGAGGCATTCAGTATGGATTGTAAAGGAGTTAGGCGGCAGCTGGGGAGACCAGAGAGGACAGGGTTGCAGTAATCGAGGCAGGAAAGGATAAGAGAGTCGATTAAAATTTTAGTTGTGTCTCGTGTAAGAAAAAACTAAAATGGGAAGTTGTTTAAAATTGCACGCCCTATCTGAATCATGAAAGTTTAATTTTGACTAGACTGTCCCTTTAATGTAACCAACGGATCTGTATACGCCACACTTCTCATAGAACTATTGCCTAACATAATCTCCAGACCATTCATCATTTTTCATTATGAAAATTCTTTAAATTATCAGCAAGTAAAAAGTCCCTTATCCTATGAATTATCACAGTTCAACAGGAAATGATCCTAAAAGTTGAATTAGTTTTGCATATTTAACTTGCTTTTAAAAAAGCAGTATGTATATTTTAATGAAAATGTATAGTAACAAGGTATGCAGGCAATAAGCTTATAAGAGTTTATTATATTCAAATTAGCTGAATAAACAATCTCATGCTCTTTCTCATGCCAATTATAAGATTGATTTCTGCTGCTACTTTTTGTTAACATTTTTTCTGTAGTCAATAATGTAGCAGAAAACTTTTCAGCATATGTGTCATTTTCAACAGGCAAAAGCCGTTAACAACTCGAAAATAGTGCTTACTCCACACTCTCCAGAGAGGGTCCATCATAACTAAAGGGGCAGTTCACTTGAAAAATTGTCATTGCTTAAAAAGATAGATAATCCCTTTATTACCCATTCCCCAGTTTTGCATAACCAACACAGTTATATTAATACACTTTTAATTGCTGTGATTACCTTGAATCTAAGCCTATGCAGTCTGCCCCCTTATCTTGCTGCTTTTTTACAAACCGGCATTTTAGCCAATCAGTGTTGACTCCTGCACAACTTCACAGGAGTGAACACAATGTTATCTATGTGGCACACATGAACTAGCACTACCTAACTATGAAAAACTGTAAAATTCACAGAGATAAGAGGCAGTCCTTCATGGATTTATAAATCAGCTTCTCAACCTACTTAGGTTTAGGAGTGAGCACAATGTTATCTATATGGCACACATGAACTAGCACAAACTATGAAAAAATGTAAAATTCACTGAGATAAGAGGCAGCCTTCATGGACTTAGAAATCAGCTTATGAGCCTACTTAGGTTTATTTTCAACAAAGAATACCAAGAGAACAACTCAAAATTGTTGATAAAAGTAAACTGGAAAGTTGTTTAAAAATTGCATGCCCCATCTGATTTATGAAAGTTTAATTTTGATTATACTGTCCCTCATAACATTTACCTTATGCAACATTCTACTTAATGATTATTTGCTCAGAGTACAAGTTAATTTCATCTGTCTCTAATTACAGAGATATGAAAATCAAAATTAAACTATTTTGGTTCACATAGAATATTAACAATGTTTTCCCTTGTTATTGGCTTGTTAGATGTGTCCAGGTACCCTAGTATCTGAACATATCTAGTAATTAAGGATAATCTTCTTGGAGTCATTTTGAAATAATCAATGACTCCAGACTAGTCATCAGAAGCCATCCTGAAGTTTGTCCACAGGCCAAAATGATGATTCTAGAGTCATTCACTGGCTGTTCATGCTTGTGAAGTAAACAGTAAGGTAATTTGCTAATCATTCTGAAGTCATCATCCAGAATTGTTTATCTTAGCTGATGACTTTACAAGCCTTATGATGTCTAGTCTGTGAAAATGACTTCTAAAGCAGTTTGATGATCATAAAATGACTCTAGGATGGTCTCTAAAGTAAACCTGCTTGTCTTGGGTAGCTCCCATTGCTGCTCCGGGTCTGACTTTAACTATGTGTTTAATCCATTTGCATGGGTTATACCGTTATATACAAGTAACTAATTAATATGTTAAAGCATTTTCTTTTTGCACCTTTTTATCTCTTTAAAAGTATATGAAACTCAATTTTCTCTTGTTAAGTGTATTCAGTCCACGGGTCATCCATTACTTATGGGATATATTCCCTTCCCAACAGGAAGTTGCAAGAGGATCACCCAAGCAGAGCTGCTATATAGCTCCTCCCCTCACATGTCATATCCAGTCATTCTCTTGCAACCCTCAACATAGATGGAGGTCGTGAGAGGAGAGTGGTGTTTTATACTTAATTATTTCTTCAATCAAAAGTTTGTTATTTTTAAATGGCACCGGAGTGTGCTGTTCTTTTCTCAGGCAGTATTTGGAAGAAGAATCTGCCTGCGTTTTCTATGATCTTAGCAGAAGTAACTAAGATCCACTGGCTGTTCTCGCACATTCTGAGGAGTGGGGTAACTTCAGAAAGGGAATAGCGTGCGGGGTCTCCTGCAAATAAGGTATGTGCAGTAAAATATTTTTCTAAGGAATGGAATTGACTAAGAAAATACTGCTGATACCGATGTAATGTAAGTAAAGCCTTAAATGCAGTGAAAGCGACTAGTATCAGGCTGATTAATGTATATGCAATAAAGTAATTTTCTAAGGAATGGAATTTGACTAAGAAAATGCTGCTAATATTGAAGTAATGTAATAAGCCTTAAATGCAGTAGAAGGACTGGTATCAGGCTTATCAATAGAGATACATACTCGTTTAAAACGTTTGCTGGCATGTTTAATCGTTTTTGTGAGGTACATTGGTGATAAAACTTATTGGGGCATGAATTTTTCCACATGGCTGACTTATATTTCTGCATAAAAACAGTTAACTGAGGCTTCCCACTGTTGTAATAATGAGTGGGAGGGGCCTATTTTAGCGCTTTTTTGCACAGTAAAAATTCAGTCTCAGTCTTCCTGCTTCTTCCTGCATGACCCAGGACGTCTCTAGAGAGCTCAAGGGACTTCAAAAGTTATTTTGAGGGAGGTAATCAGTCACAGAAGACCTGTGACAGTGTGTTTGACTGTGTTAAAAAACTTTTTTTTTCTCTATTGATTATCCGGTTTGGGTATTAAGGGGTTAATCATCCATTTGCAAGTGGGTGCAATGCTCTGCTAACTTAATACATTTACTATGAAAATTTGGTTGCTATAACTGATTTGGTTCATTGTTATTTCAACTGTGACAGTTTTTTGTGCTTCTTAAAGGCGCAGTAGCATTTTCTATATTGCTTGTAAATTTATTTTAAAGTGTTTTCCAAGCTTGCTAGTCTCATTGCTAGTCTGTTTAAACATGTCTGACACAGATGAATCTGTTTGTTCACTATGTTTGAAGGCCAGTGTGGAGCCCCATAGAAATATGTGTACTAAATGTATTGATTTCACTTTAAATAATAAAGGTCAGTCTTTATCTATAAAAGAATTATCACCAGACGACGAGGGGGAAGTTATGCCGACTAACTCTCCTCACGTGTCAGTACCTTCGCCTCCCGCTCAGGGGGCGCGTGCTAATATGGCGCCAAGTACATCAGGGACGCCCATAGCAATTACTTTACAGGACATGGCTACAATCATGAATAATACCCTGTCAGAAGTATTATCTAGATTGCCAGAATTGAGAGGCAAGCGCGATAGCTCTGGGATTAGGAGAGATGCAGAGCGCGCTGGTGCTGTAAGAGCCATGTCTGATACTGCGTCACAGTTTGCAGAACATGAGGACAGAGAGCTTCATTCTGTGGGTGACGGATCTGATCAGGGGAAACCTGATTCAGAGATCTCTAATTTTAAATTTAAGCTTGAGAACCTCCGTGTATTGCTTGGGGAGGTTTTAGCTGCTCTGAATGACTGTAACACAGTGGCAATTCCAGAGAAATTGTGTAGGCTGGATAGATACTATGCGGTACCGGTGTGTACTGACGTTTTTCCTATACCTAAAAGGCTTACAGAAATTATTAGCAAGGAGTGGTATAGACCCGGTGTGCCATTTTCCCCACCTCCTAAAGTCTCATACAGAGATAGTTCTGGCATTTCTTTGGTCGCATGGGTGGAAAGTGAACGTGGAAAAGAGTTCTCTATCACCACTCACAAGAGTCTCCTTCCTAGGGACTCTTATAGATTCTGTAGAGATGAAAATTTACCTGACGGAGTCCAGGTTATCAAAACTTCTAAATGCTTGCCGTGTGCTTCATTCTATTCCACGCCCGTCAGTGGCTCAGTGCATGGAAGTAATCGGCTTAATGGTAGCGGCAATGGACATAGTGCCATTTGCGCGCCTGTATCTCAGACCGCTGAAATTATGCATGCTAAGTCAGTGGAATGGGGATTACTCAGATTTGTCCCCTCTACTAAATCTGGATCAGGAGACCAGAGATTCTCTTCTCTGGTGGCTTTCTCGGGTCCATCTGTCCAAGGGCATGACCTTTCGCAGGCCAGATTGGATGATTGCAACAACAGATGCCAGCCTTCTAGGTTGGGGCGCAGTCTGGAACTCCCTGAAGGCTCAGGGATCGTGGACCCAGGAGGAGAAACTCCTCCCAATAAATATTCTGGAGTTAAGAGCAATATTCAATGCTATTCTAGCTTGGCCTCAGTTAGCAACACTGAGGTTCATCAGATTTCAGTTGGACAACATCACGACTTATGGCAGATGGTCCCTAAGGTGGAGGGAGCAGTTTCTACTTTAGCTAAGCGTACCCCTATCCCGGTGGAGGATAGTTGTGCTTTTTCTGATCTAATGGATAAAAAATTAGAAGGTTACCTTAAGAAAATGTTTGTTCAACAAGGTTTTATTTTGCAGCCCCTTGCATGCATTGTGCCTGTCACTGCTGCTGCGGCATTCTGGTTTGAGTCTCTGGAAGAGGCCATTCACACAGCTCCATTGGATGAAATTATGGACAAGCTTAAATCACTTAAGCTAGCTAATGCATTTGTTTCTGATGCCATTGTACATTTGACTAAACTAATGGCTAAGAACTTCGGATTCGCCATCCAGGCGCGGAGAGCGTTATGGCTTAAATCCTGGTCAGCTGACGTGACTTCAAAATCGAAATTACTTAATATTCCTTTCAAGGGGCAGACCTTATTCGGGCCCGGCTTGAAAGAAATTATTGCTGACATTACTGGAGGTAAGGGTCATACCCTTCCTCAAGACAGGGCCAAATCAAAGGCCAAACAGTCTAATTTTCGTGCCTTTCGAAATTTCAAGGCAGGAGCAGCATCAACTTCCTCCGCCCCAAAACAGGAAGGAACTGTTGCTCGCTACAGACAGGCCTGGAAAACTAACCAGTCCTGGAACAAGGGCAAGCAGGCCAGAAAACCTACTACTGCCCCCAAGACAGCATGAAGGAACGGCACCCTATCCGGAAACGGATCTAGTAAGGGGCAGACTTTCTCTCTTCGCCCAGGCGTGGGCAAGAGATGTCCAGGATCCCTGGGCGTTGGAGATCATATCTCAGGGATATCTTCTGGACTTCAAAGCTTCTCCTCCTCGAGGGAGATTCCATCTATCAAGGTTATCAGAAAACCAGATAAAGAAAGAGGCATTCCTACGCTGTGTACAAGACCTCCTAGTAATGAGGGTAATCCACCCGGTTCCGCGGACGGAACAAGGACAGGGATTTTACTAAAATCTGTTTGTGGTTCCCAAGAAAGAGGGAACCTTCAGACCAATCTTGGACCTAAAGATCTTAAACAAATTCCTAAGAGTTCCATCATTCAAAATGGAAACTATTCGAACCATCCTACCCATGATCCAAGAGGGTCAGTACATGACCACAGTGGACTTAAAGGATGCCTACCTTCACGTACCGATTCACATACCGATTCACATACCTGAGATTTACCTTTCTAGACAGGCATTACCAGTTTGTAGATCTTCCCTTCGGGTTGGCTACGGCCCCGAGAATCTTTACAAAGGTTCTGGGCTCCCTTCTGGCAGTTCTAAGACTGCGAGGCATAGCGGTGGCTCCGTATCTAGACGACATCCTGATACAGGCGTCAAGCTTTCAAATGGCCAAGTCTCATACAGAGATAGTTCTGGCATTTCTTTGGTCGCATGGGTGGAAAGTGAACGTGGAAAAGAGTTCTCTATCACCACTCACAAGAGTCTCCTTCCTAGGGACTCTTATAGATTCTGTAGAGATGAAAATTTACCTGACGGAATCCAGGTTATCAAAACTTCTAAATGCTTGCCGTGTGCTTCATTCTATTCCACGCCCGTCAGTGGCTCAGTGCATGGAAGTAATCGGCTTAATGGTAGCGGCAATGGACATAGTGCCATTTGCGCGCCTGTATCTCAGACCGCTGAAATTATGCATGCTAAGTCAGTGGAATGGGGATTACTCAGATTTGTCCCCTCTACTAAATCTGGATCAGGAGACCAGAGATTCTCTTCTCTGGTGGCTTTCTCGGGTCCATCTGTCCAAGGGCATGACCTTTCGCAGGCCAGATTGGATGATTGCAACAACAGATGCCAGCCTTCTAGGTTGGGGCGCAGTCTGGAACTCCCTGAAGGCTCAGGGATCGTGGACCCAGGAGGAGAAACTCCTCCCAATAAATATTCTGGAGTTAAGAGCAATATTCAATGCTATTCTAGCTTGGCCTCAGTTAGCAACACTGAGGTTCATCAGATTTCAGTTGGACAACATCACGACTGTGGCTTACATCAACCATCAAGGGGGAACCAGGAGTTCCCTAGCGATGTTAGAAGTCTCAAAGATAATTCGCTGGGCAGAGTCTCACTCTTGCCACCTGTCAGCGATCCACATCCCAGGCGTGGAGAACTGGGAGGCAGACTTTCTAAGTCGCCAGACTTTTCATCCGGGGGAGTGGGAACTTCATCCGGAGGTGTTCGCTCAACTGATTCATCATTGGGGCAAACCAGAACTGGATCTCATGGCGTCTCGCCAGAACGCCAAGCTTCCTCATTACGGATCCAGGGACCTGGGAGCGGCACTGATAGATGCTCTAGCAGCCCCTTGGGTTTTCAACATGGCTTATGTGTTTCCACCGTTTCCGCTGCTGCCTCTACTGATTGCCAAGATCAAACAGGAGAGAACATCGGTGATTCTGATAGCGCCTGCGTGGCCACGCAGGACCTGGTATGCAGACCTAGTGGACATGTCGTCCTGTCCACCATGGTCTCTGCCCCCGAGGCAGGACCTTCTAATACAAGGTCCTTTCAACCATCCAAATCTAATTTCTCTGAGGCTGACTGCATGGAGATTGAACGCTTGATCCTATCAAAGCGTGGCTTCTTAGAGTCAGTTATTGATACCTTAATACAGGCACGGAATCCTGTTACCAGAAAAATCTACCATAAGATATGGCGTAAATACTTATATTGGTGCGAATCCAAGAGTTACTCATGGAGTAAGGTTAGGATTCCTAGGATATTTTCCTTTCTACAAGAGGGTTTGGAAAAGGGCTTATCTGCTAGTTTGTTAAAGGGACAGATTTCTGCTCTGTCTATTCTTTTGCACAAGCGTCTGGCAGAAGTTCCAGACGTCCAGGCTTTTTGTCAGGCTTTGGCTAGGATTAAGCCTGTGTTTAAGACTGTTGCTCCGCAGTGGAGCTTAAACTTGGTTCTTAAAGTTCTTCAAGGTGTTCCATTTGAACCCCTTCATTCCATTGATATTAAGCTTTTATCTTGGAAAGTTCTGTTTTTGATGGCTATTTCCTCGGCTCGAAGAGTCTCTGAGTTATCTGCCTTACATTGTGATTCTCCTTATCTGATTTTCCATTCAGACAAGGTAGTTCTGCGTACTAAACCTGGGTTTTTACCTAAGGTAGTTTCTAACAGGAATATCAATCAGGAGATTGTTGTTCCATCCTTATGTCCTAACCCTTCTTCAAAGAAGGAACGACTTTTGCATAATCTGGATGTAGTCCGTGCCCTGAAGTTCTATTTAAAGGCAACTAAAAATTTTCATCAAACTTCTTCCCTGTTTCTCGTTTACTCTGGACAGAGGAGAGGTCAAAAAGCTTCGGCAACCTCTCTCTCCTTTTGGCTTCGTAGCATAATACGTTTAGCCTATGAGACTGCTGGACAGCAGCCCCCTGAAAGAATTACAGCTCATTCCACTAGAGCTGTGGCTTCCACCTGGGCCTTTGAGAATGAGGCCTCTGTTGAACAGATTTGCAAGGCTGCGACTTGGTCTTCGCTTCACACCTTTTCAAAATTTTACAAATTTGACACTTTTGCTTCTTCGGAGGCTGTTTTAGGGAGAAAGGTTCTACAGGCAGTGGTTCCTTCCATTTAAGTTCCTGCCTTGTCCCTCCCATCATCCGTGTACTTTAGCTTTGGTATTGGTATCCCATAAGTAATGGATGACCCGTGGACTGAATACAATTAACAAGAGAAAACATAATTTATGCTTACCTGATAAATTTATTTCTCTTGTAGTGTATTCAGTCCACGGCCCGCCCTGTCTTTTTTAAGGCAGATCTAAATTTTAATTAAAACTCCAGTCACCACTGCACCCTATGGTTTCTCCTTTCTTGTCTTGTTTCGGTCGAATGACTGGATATGACATGTGAGGGGAGGAGCTATATAGCAGCTCTGCTTTGGGTGATCCTCTTGCAACTTCCTGTTGGGAAGGGAATATATCCCATAAGTAATGGATGACCCGTGGACTGAATACACTACAAGAGAAATAAATTTATCAGGTAAGCATAAATTATGTTTTTTTTCATGTTTCAGCATGCAAATTCAGACAACTTTACATTTTACTTCTATTATTAAATTTGCTTCTACTTGTGGTATACTTTGTTGAAGGGGCAGTAACGCACTACTGAGAGTTAGCTGAACACATCCAGTGAGCCAATAAAGGGCTAGCTTACGAGTAGAGTAATATTTTTGCTCCTTCTGATTAGCTCACTGTGCTTGACTAATATCACTTCATGAAAGCGATATTAGCGCTCCACTGTGCGCTGGTATTACAAGTTAGCTACAACGTGAATGTGACTTTGTATTCACATTGCTAGGAAGCATTGCGCTCAAGAGAGTGTGCTTCCATAGGCTCGTTCTGTAACAACAGGCATCAGAACTTCAGGGCCAGCGAAGGGGTAAGTCATGCAGCGATGGCAGCAATCATATATATATATGTATATGACTATATACTGTACTTATATATTTATGTGTTAAAATGTGTATATACACATATTAACAAATGAATATATATGTATGTAATCATATACATATATATATTTACTGGGAACACATTGACCGTAATGTAATGGCACTTTTCAGTGCCGTTTTTTTTCTAACACCCCACTCCCACAACGTTAACCCCTTAATACTGCCTAGTGCAGTAAGTTTATTAAAAAATAAAGATGCTGCCATCTTTATTATTTAATAAACTTTACTAGACAGTATTTTGGGGGCATTTGGGGTGCATTTGGGGCAGATTAATACAATTACCAAGAGATCTGATAAGTGCTAATTGCTTCCACGAACCTGCAGTAGCAGTAACCAGCCACTTCCCGTTTGCGGGAGTGAAATCATTTAGCGCTCCATTTGTAATGTAGCACTTAGTGTGTTTGACATGAAATGTTTGACTTTGTTATTTAGTAATTCCTACTTTGGCATTTAAGATTTACCAATTATTATTTATTTCTGATTCAATTTACTGTAACTTTATGTTTGAATGAAAGCACCAAACATGTTGTAGGTGTTATATGTAATTTATATATTTAGTTGAATTAGATTTGTCCTTTTTAAAAAAATTAAATTAAATTAAATAATAAAACATTTTGGCCATTTACAGGACCAGACGAAGTTGACATAAGTAAAAATCAATAGTTCTTAACTGTATATAATTTACAGAACACTTTGAATATTTGGTGTATACCATATGCCTAATCTAAAAACATGCCAATGTCTCAAGTGTTTGAGAATTAAATATGAAAAAAAGTATATATGCTAATAAAGGTAAATATTTCACTTGTGCTCTCATAGGAAAGCTACATCACTTTTTCCAGTCTTAATAATGTAAAACTGTCTTGTTCAGAATACTATACATGTTTTGTTATCACAGAAACTCCTCTGAAATCATTCTACAATCCACCAAATAAATAAACATTTTTTTCCATCAGTTTAAAAAAAAAAAAAAGCTAAAATATTTTTTACATATCATTACTATCTCAAAAATCAATTTTCCAATTAACTTATATTATCTTATTTGCTTAATTCTCTTGATATCCTTTGTTGAAGAGGCAACAATGCACTACTCTGAGCTTATTAATGCATTGGATGAGCCAATAACATGAGGCATTTATGTGTAGCAACCAATCAGTATCTCCCCAGTCTATCTAGGTATCCTTTTAAACAAAGAATATCAAAAGAACAAAACAAATTAGATAATAGAAGTAAATTGGAAAGTTGTTTAAAATAATCTGCTCTATCTAAAGCAAGAAACAAAGCATTTAAGTTTTATGTCCCTTTAACTGCGAAAGTCTTAATTGGACAAAATCCTTTTAAAACCCGATTTAAAATATGCCAGTACTGTTAGTGCAAACTTAGCTTACAATCAAATATTAAAAATGAAAAATAAAAAATGCCATTTGCTGCTGGCCTGAAGTGTCTATAGAAGTATGCCCATCATGACAAGATATCTATGGCATTTTATGGTTACTCAGTGTTGAGCACGTATTCTGATGATGATAGATTCATGCGACACATGCAAATGAGTATTTGAGTTGCATAGTGATCAAAGGGGTTACATGATTATCACTTTCCTGTAACCTTAAGAGGTGTGAATGGGCTATTCTATCAGTCAGTTTCAGGAGACCTCACAGTTTCTATTTCGAAAAGTGGTACTTAACACACAAAAAGTCTTTTCAGAAGCTTTTCAGTTGAAAACTCATTTGTAGCAGCGGGTTTTAACAAACAAAACAATATAGCATTATAATTGCTTGAGAAACTTGGGTACCAATTTGGTCGAAAAGCAAAAAACCTTATCAGAAGCAAATTGACGATAGATTGGAATCAAGACCAAAACAATAGTAAAATAATAAAATGCTCTAATTACTGAAATAAACTAATATTTTATTAACATGAAAGAATCAATGCCTTGGAGAATTAGGAAGATTTAGTGATTGCTCCATTCAATCCTCTAATTGATCTGCAGAAAAATAGTGTTACATTGTGGGAATTTAATCAATCAATACTGAATAAACTGTTGATCTTACTTTGTTTAACTATATTTACATGTATAAAATAAATGTATTTATTAACTAATTAATGAACTATTAATAATATAAATAAAATTATTCCTATTCTGATAAAGAGAATTATTGTTAGTTTTCAGAATATCTGTCTTCCTTTTATAGCAAGTAGTTAATAAAAAGAATTCACATCCATATTTGACATAAATAAATATAATGATCTATCTTGCAGCAAATATTTTTTTATTTCTTACATTTCAAAGTAACAGCATGTTTTACTATCTCTATTTTATTCAGTCTGTGTCAGTATCTCATAGATTCAGAACATCAGCTACAGAAGAAAAATATAACTGTACATCCAAGTGTATTAAATGCAATTTATAACAAAATAATGAGTTAGACTAGCAAGGAAATAAAGCAATAAAATAAGTGACTGGATATGTAAGAAAATATAGTGTAATTATATGCCATATATTCCTATCTCATTATTTTATATAACTGTAACGCTTAAACACTGCAATTCTTTATACCAGCTTCTTTATTTTATTAAACCACAGTGACATGTCAATCTATGATTAATGTGTGGGCATGTGTCTTCAAGAAAATGCATTTAATGATGCTAATTAACTGTCCTTTTCCCAAACAAAAATTGTTTTCTTTTTTTTACAAAGAAAAGAAAATGAATTACATATCACAAGGAACAAAAATAACCATTTGTTCTTTAAATCTTGTTAAAATACTTCTAGTTTAAAAGGACAGTCTAGACAAAAATAATCTTTCATGATTTAGATAGGGCATGCAATTTTAAACAAATTCCCAATTTAGTTTTATCATCAAATTAGCTTTGTTCTCTTGGTATTCTTTATTGAAAGCTAAACCTAGGTAGGCTCATATGCTAATTTTTAATTAGGCCCTAGAAGGCTGCTTTTTATCTTAGTACATTTTGACAGTTTATTACAGCTCAACAGCACTAGTTCATGTGTAGCATATAGATAGCATTGTGCTCACTCCCGTGGAGTTATGTATGATTCAGCTAGTATGGCGGGTTCAGGAAACCCCACACTCAAAAACATATTTCCTGAACCCCCCGTACTAGCATTCAAACAACCGCCTAACCTGAGACAGAGATTGATCCACAGCAAATTAGCCACAGAACAGAAGCGTACACAGAATGGCACTGCACGATGCAACAAATCACTCTGCAAACTGTGTCAACATATATGTGACAACAAAACAGCCAGACACAACAACGCGTCATACAATATTAAAGGATACTATTCGTGCTCATCTGCTAATGTGGTGTACATGATACAGTGTACAGCATGTGACAGAGGTTGCTACATTGGAGAAACTGGCCTAAAGCTGCATCTCAGAATGAATCTACACAGACACTTGATCAAAAACCACAAGGAAAATGAATATTGTACCTCTGTTGGTCATCACTTCACCCAGACTGGTCACTCCATCCTTAACCTCAGGATTAAAATTCTTAAAGGGAATTTCAAAGACTCTCATGAACGAAAGACGTTTGAGATGAAAATGATCACACATTTCAATACCAGAAATGAAGGACTTAATGTAGACTTTGGCTTTCTCACACACTACCATAACTTTCTATAATCGCTCATCCTATTGTCCTATATTGGTTTCTTTTTCCTCTCATCTGGCATATTTACTCTCCTCTGTTTATTTATTCTTTCTGGCTATTCTCAGCTATTTTCTCCTTCAGACACATTCTCTGATTTTATGACCCCCCTCTCACCCCCCTTCCTCCCTTCCATTTGTTGTATGTGATGTGTATCTATATCAGAATGATCAGTATTGCTTTAGACCTGAGGAAGAGAGGAAAACTCTCGAAAGCTTGTCTTTTAAATATTATGTTTGTCCAATAAAAAAGGTATCACTGCATACTGCAATACTTTGTTTTTTGAGCATCTATCTACTGGACTAACACGGCTACTCCAATCTTCACTATATATATAGTGTGTGTGTGTGTTTATATCTGTTAACATATGTATTTACATGTGTATTTATGTATGTGTATATATATATATATAGTGTGTGTGTGTGTGTTTATATCTGTTAACATATGTATTTACATGTATATTTATGTATGTATATATATATATATATATATATATATATATATATACACACACACATACAGTGCATTGGAGCCCTTTGCAGTTAAGCAGATGAAAACATGTAAAATAATATTTATACAATATTCATATTTAATAAAGTGTTATACTGTGTATTTACTGTAAATATTTGGCATTCCAATGTATAGCATAGAAGAATATGTTCTAAGTATTTTTAGTCATATATATATGCTATATATTGTACCTAGATAACATCAGATATATGATTATTTTCATGTCGGGTTAGCGCACATGAAAATATGCGATCAGGTTTCTGCAAGAGTAGGGTATTAAGTTTATTTTTTTATTTTTTGCACTATTTATTTTTTTAATCTTTGCCCCATTAACGTCTAGGAGGTATACGTTAACACTGTTGTGATATTCTAACCTCGGCTTTTTGCGCGCATCGGGTTAGCGCACAAGCAAAAACATATTACTTGTAATACAAGTGCTACCTAAAACGTGCAAAAAGCTTACTTCTAACGGAGTTAGCACGCAACCGGAAGAGATAAATACCACTCCACTCATAATCTGGCCCTTTTTGTTTTCAATTAAATGCAATGAATAACACAAATATCGTTGTTTTTTATATTTGTCCACATCCGAATGCACACGTCTTGCAGAAAACCTACACCAATATTCTAACTCAGACTAGATCAGCTTTGTAAGTGATAATGTTCATAGAAAATATACAGCTGTTATTGTATAGCTCTGGTCAACAAATTAATGCAATATATCAGAAGTATTTAATATGCACATCAATGCATTTCATATACCATTACATGTATGTATTTTCAATGTAATAACTGTTGCAAAAATGCTTCAGTTAAAAATAGCAAAGCAGTCAGTGACTGAAATAAGCTCTATGAATGAATGTTAACGCATGTGTCCCACTGCAATATAGACAGCCGAGAGCATGAGTATTAAAGTTATAACTAGCAATTAAAACTTTCAACATAAGCAGTTGAGTTTCTAGATGTGCACTGCCTTGCATTTCAAATATTTCTAATGTGTCCTTTTAATATTAGTGGTATAGGTGGCTAATAAACCAACTTCTGTTGGTTGATCTGCTTCCTTTTGATGATCCCTATAAAGTGACATGAAAGTTAAAATTACACTTTCAGATAGAACATCTGAGCTAATGTTATCAAATTTACTTAATTCCCTTGGTATCATTTGCCTAGGTAGGCTCAGGAGCAGCAATGCTCTACTTGGAGCTAGCTGTTGATTAGTGACTATGCACATGTCCCTCTTGTCATTGGCTCACCAGATATGCTCCACTAGCTCTCATAAGTGAATTGGTGACTTTAAGTATATGGTTAAACACATGTAAGTAATAGTGCAATAACAAGATGCTCTAGTGCATTAAAGCATTTTCCTTTTAGACTTTTATGACCCTTTAATAATACCAAACTTGTCTATCTCAATCACCAGACATACTGTGTTTTTATCTTTGTTAAGTTAATGGAAATCTCTTTACCTAATATGCAAAGCCAGCTTATGTCAGATCTTATTTCTAGATACTGTTTAAACATTCTTTTTTATTATTTGCTCTGACTTAGTCGTTTTTTATGTAACACCCTCTTTATGGAATTTTATGCATATTATGGAATTTTACACTTTACTATCACTGAACTTTTAAAGTTTTCAAAATATTCTTCATTAGAGAAGCTTATCTAAAATCTTCTTGGGGGAAATTTATAAAGCTGCGAGACGCATAAGCGAGTTTGCAGTCGATAGTTAAGAAGCAGCGCTCATCAGACCGTTGCTTCCCAACCTGCACACCAGCTCTTAGCTGGCAGACTAAAATCACCCCGGAAAAGTCAAACATGGGTGATTAACAGCCTGTGCTGACACGCCATTGGCAGCACGCTAGCAGGGGGTGTAATTGCACTAGCAGCTGCTGGTGAAATGATAAATGTGGGCAGCGCAATGCTGCCGGCTGGCCACAAAACTGTGCGAACAGGTTCGATGGAGCAAGCCTTGTTCACCCGGTGCTTGTTAAATGTTGGCCCTAAAGGGACAGTCAAGTCGAAATTAATCTTCCATGATTCAGATAGGGCATGCAATTTTAAACACATTTCCAATATACTTTTATCATCAAATTTGCTTTGTTCTCTTGGTATTCTTTGTTGAAAGCCAAACCTAGGTAGGCTCATATGCTAATTTCTAAACCTTTGAAGGTCGCCTCTTATCTCAGTGTATTTTCACAGTTTTTTACCATTAGACACTGCTAGTTCATGTGTGTCACATAGGCAGGGCCGCCATCAGGGGGTGACAGGGGTGACTCCTGTCAGGGGCCCAATGGGGCAGAGGGGCCCCATGAGGCAAGAACAACTAAAAAAATAAAAAAATTGGCAGCCACCAGTGGGTACTACAGCAGAGTGCATGGGAAATGTTATTACAAGGAGTAAAGTATTAGCATTTGAGAGGATTTCTGAGTGTGCACTAAACCACTATACACCGTGTGAGACAGACTTGGCACTTTGTTTGTACAGTGTGTGCCTGAGTCAGATGGCAGATCACTTTCATTTGCAGAGGAGGTAGGACTTACTTAGTAAATGTTTTTTTCTTTGTGCAATTTTGAATTATAACTCCAGTGTGATAGTAGTTGAATGGTGGGGCCAGGGGTCCATAAAAACACATTTTTAGCAGCAATGTATTTATGATTATTTGACAATGCTGTAGAAATTATATATTTAAAGCTATGCAGAAATTTTTCCTCCTCAATACACAAATGGTAGGTGTCCTTTTGGCAGATATGTGTTTTTTTTATTAATATATATATATATATATATATATATATATATATATATATATATATATATTACATTCCAGTTTACTGCCCCTTTATGGAAGGACTTTCCAGATGCAAGGAGGCATTTTATCTAAGAATTTTACATCTGCATAAAATGTTATACTCTCAGACTAAGATTGCTCAGTGTTTGAAAGGAGACAGGTTAACTTAAAACTGTTCAGTTTACACTACAGCTGAGTTCATTTTGAAATACATACAAACAAGCCTAAATCCTGAATTTAACGAGATCTAATGGTATGAGTACCAAAGCTTATGCTTCCACCAAGACCATATAGAGTACAGCAATTTCAAAATCCATAAGTACAGCTGACAGATGGGAACATTTGTACACTATATTTGAAGTGGTGCTCTTGGTTGGGGAAAATGGGGAAAAAACAAACAAACATATGTCAACCTTTTAAAAGTACTTTTCTTCATCTAGCCATCTACCCAGATCATTAATGTACAATTTTGAATTCACAGAATTATTTTTGTTTGCATATTTACAAATAGGATTCTTTAAAAAGCAATCTCTTAATTTCTGATTTTTTTTTATCATGCATTCCCTAAATGCTTGATTTAGGGAATGCAATGTGCAGAAATTTCACCTCCTGTGAGTGTTTCTGTGGGTGTCTATGTTTATGTTTTTGTGCTTTTGTTTGTGTCTCTATGAGTGTGTATGTATTTTTTTTTCTGTGGGTCTTTCTGTGAGATTGTGTGTGTATGTCTTTGTGCTTTTTCTATGGGTGTCTCTGTGAGGGTGTGTGTATGTATCTCTTTGTGTATTTTCTCTGGATGCCTCTGTGAGGGTGGGTGTTTATGTCTGTGTTTTCTGTGGATGTCTCTGTGAGGGGGGTGTATGTATGTATGTGAGGGTGTGTGTATATTTATGTCTGTGTTTTATGTGGTTGTCTCTCTGTGCGTGTATGTCTGTGTTTTTTCTGTGGGTGTCTCTGTGTGTGTGTGCGTGTGTATGTCTTTGTGTGTTTTCTGAGGCTGTCTCTGTCTGTGTTTCCTTGGGTGTATGTGCAAGTTTGTGTTTGAGTTTGTGTGTGTGTGTGTCCATTGTTTCTTCCCTTTTAGGACATTTTGACCTTACTACTGATTATTCACATCTTTCTACAGACTTTGAGACTAATGAGACCTTTCCGGAAGTCACCAATCCACCATTTAACCTTTAAATTATTGTTTAGGTAGTTCAGGGTCCTTCATTTCAGCCACTGCATGCTGTTGTCATCATTTAGTTGGCATCTTCCTTGACAAAAAGATAATCAGAACTCCATATTTTGTTGTGTAAATCTCATTTTTTGACAAAACTGTAGTCTACCTCATTACTTGACAGGTCAATTTAAACAAGTGTCTGTTTGGGTGTCTGTGTCTGAGATTGTTTGTGTGTTTCTTTGCGTGTCTGCTAGAGTGCCTATATGTGAATACTTATGTGTGAGTGTGTGTTTCAGTGTATGAGTGTGTATGTGTGTTTCTGTGTTTGTGTGTTAATACCTTTACAACATTTCCAAGTTTGACTACACTTAAAGGGACACTTAACCCAAATTTTTTCTTTTGTGATTCAGATAGAACATGTAATTTTAAGCAACTTTCTCCTTTACTCCTATTATCAATTTTTCTTCGTTCTCTTGCTTTCTTTATTTGAAAAAGAAGGCATTTAAGCTATTTTTTGGTTCAGGACCATGGAAAGCACTTGTTTATTGTGGATGAATTTATCAACCTATCAGCAAGAACAACCCAGGTTGTTCACCAAAAATGGGCCGGCATCTAAACTTACATTCTTGCATTTCAAATAAAGATACCAAGAGAATGAAGGCAATTTGATAATAGGAGTAAATGATAAAGTTGCTTAAAATTGCATGCTCTATCTGAATCACAAAAGAAAAAATGTGGGTTCAGTGTCCCTTTAAGAATAAAGTGCATATACATTTTAGTCACTTGGTCAAAATTTGCACATGTCAAAGGGGGGGGGTGAACAATGGTTAAGTCAGGGGCCCCAACATTTTTAGTGGCGGCCCTGCACATAGGTAACAGTGTGCTCACTCCCGTGGAGTTATTTATGTGGTTGTCTCTCTGTGCGTGTATGTCTGTGTTTTTTCTGTGGGTGTCTCTGTGTGTGTGTGCGTGTGTATGTCTTTGTGTGTTTTCTGAGGCTGTCTCTGTCTGTGTTTCCTTGGGTGTATGTGCAAGTTTGTGTTTGAGTTTGTGTGTGTGTGTCCATTGTTTGTTCCCTTTTAGGACATTTTGACCTTACTACTGATTATTCACATCTTTCTACAGACTTTGAGAGTAATGAGACCTTTCCGGAAGTCACCAATCCACCATTTAACCTTTAAATTATTGTTTAGGTAGTTCAGGGTCCTTCATTTCAGCCACTGCATGCTGTTGTCATCATTTAGTTGGCATCTTCCTTGACAAAAAGATAATCAGAACTCCATATTTTGTTGTGTAAATCTCATTTTTTGACAAAACTGTAGTCTACCTCATTACTTGACAGGTCAATGTAAACAAGTGTCTGTATGGGTGTCTGTGTCTGAGATTGTTTGTGTGTTTCTTTGCTTGTCTGCTAGAGTGCCTATATGTGAATACTTATGTGTGAGTGTGTGTTTCAGTGTATGAGTGTGTATGTGTGTTTCTGTGTTTGTGTGTTAATACCTTTACAACATTTCCAAGTTTGACTACACTTAAAGGGACACTTAACCCAAATTTTTTCTTTTGTGATTCAGATAGAACATGCAATTTTAAGCAACTTTCTCCTTTACTAATATTATAAATTTTTCTTCGTTCTCTTGCTTTCTTTATTTGAAAAAGAAGGCATTTAAGCTATTTTTTTGGTTCAGGACCATGGAAAGCACTTGTTTATTGTGGATGAATTTATCCACCAATCAGCAAGAACAACCCAGGTTGTTCACCAAAAATGGTCCGGCATCTAAACTTACATTCTTGCATTTCAAATAAAGATACCAAGAGAATGAAGGCAATTTGATAATAGGAGTAAATGAGAAAGTTGCTTAAAATTGCATGCTCTATCTGAATCACAAAAGAAAAAATGTGGGTTCAGTGTCCCTTTAAGAATAAAGTGCATATACATTTTAGTCACTTGGTCAAAAATTGCACATGTCAAAGGGGGGGGGGTGAACAATGGTTAAGTCAGGGGCTCCAACATTTTTAGTGGCGGCCCTGCACATAGGTAACAGTGTGCTTACTCCTGTGGAGTTATTTATGTGGTTGTCTTTCTGTGCGTGTATGTCTGTGTTTTTTCTGTGGGTGTCTCTGTGTGTGTGTGTGTGTGCGTGTGTATGTCTTTGTGTGTTTTCTGAGGCTGACGCTGTCTGTGTTTCCTTGGGTGTATGTGCAAGTTTGTGTTTGAGTTTGTGTGTGTGTGTGTCCATTGTTTGTTCCCTTTTAGGACATTTTGACCTTACTACTGATTATTCACATCTTTCTACAGACTTTGAGACTAATGAGACCTTTCCGGAAGTCACCAATCCACCATTTAACCTCTAAATTATTGTTTAGGTAGTTCAGGGTCCTTCATTTCAGCCACTGCATGCTGTTGTCATCATTTAGTTGGCATCTTCCTTGACAAAAAGATAATCAGAACTCCATATTTTGTTGTGTAAATCTCATTTTTTGACAAAACTGTAGTCTACCTCATTACTTGACAGGTCAATGTAAACAAGTGTCTGTTTGGGTGTCTGTGTCTGAGATTGTTTGTGTGTTTCTTTGCGTGTCTGCTAGAGTGCCTATATGTGAATACTTATGTGTGAGTGTGTGTTTCAGTGTATGAGTGTGTATGTGTGTTTCTGTGTTTGTGTGTTAATACCTTTACAATATTTCCAAGTTTGACTACACTTAAAGGGACACTTAACCCAAATTTTTTCTTTTGTGATTCAGATAGAATATGTAATTTTAAGCAACTTTCTCCTTTACTCCTATTATCAATTTTTCTTCGTTCTCTTGCTTTCTTTATTTGAAAAAGAAGGCATTTAAGCTATTTTTTTGGTTCAGGACCATGGAAAGCACTTGTTTATTGTGGATGAATTTATCCACCAATCAGCAAGAACAAAAATGGGCCGGCATCTAAACTTACATTCTTGCATTTCAAATAAAGATACCAAGAGAATGAAGGCAATTTGATAATAGGAGTAAATGATAAAGTTGCTTAAAATTGCATGCTCTATCTGAATCACAAAAGAAAAAATGTGGGTTCAGTGTCCCTTTAAGAATAAAGTGCATATACATTTTAGTCACTTGGTCAAAAATTGCACATGTCAAAGGGGGGGGTGAACAATGGTTAAGTCAGGGGCCCCAACATTTTTAGTGGCGGCCCTGCACATAGGTAACAGTGTGCTTACTCCCGTGGAGTTATTTATGTGGTTGTCTCTCTGTGCGTGTATGTCTGTGTTTTTTCTGTGGGTGTCTCTGTGTGTGTGTGCGTGTGTATGTCTTTGTGTGTTTTCTGAGGCTGTCTCTGGCTGTGTTTCCTTGGGTTTATTTGCAAGTTTGTGTTTGAGTTTGTGTGTGTGTGTGTCCATTGTTTGTTCCCTTTTAGGACATTTTGACCTTACTACTGATTATTCACATCTTTCTACAGACTTTGAGACTAATGAGACCTTTCCGGAAGTCACCAATCCACCATTTAACCTTTAAATTATTGTTTAGGTAGTTCAGGGTCCTTCATTTCAGCCACTGCATGCTGTTGTCATCATTTAGTTGGCATCTTCCTTGACAAAAAGATAATCAGAACTCCATATTTTGTTGTGTAGATCTCATTTTTTGACAAAACTGTAGTCTACCTCATTACTTGACAGGTCAATGTAAACAAGTGTCTGTTTGGGTGTCTGTGTCTGAGATTGTTTGTGTGTTTCTTTGCGTGTCTGCTAGAGTGCCTATATGTGAATACTTATGTGTGAGTGTGTGTTTCAGTGTATGAGTGTATATGTGTGTTTCTGTGTTTGTGTGTTAATACCTTTACAACATTTCCAAGTTTGACTACACTTAAAGGGACACTTAACCCACATTTTTTCTTTTGTGATTCAGATAGAACATGCAATTTTAAGCAACTTTCTCCTTTACTCCTATTATCAATTTTTCTTCGTTCTCTTGCTTTCTTTATTTGAAAAAGAAGGCATTTAAGCTATTTTTTTGGTTCAGGACCATGGAAAGCACTTGTTTATTGTGGATGAATTTATCCACCAATCAGCAAGAACAACCCAGGTTGTTCACCAAAAATGGGCCGGCATCTAAACTTACATTCTTGCATTTCAAATAAAGATACCAAGAGAATGAAGGCAATTTGATAATAGGAGTAAATGAGAAAGTTGCTTAAAATTGCATGCTCTATCTGAATCACAAAAGAAAAAATGTGGGTTCAGTGTCCCTTTAAGAATAAAGTGTATATACATTTTAGTCACTTGGTCAAAAATTGCACATGTCAAAGGGGGGGGTGAACAATGGTTAAGTCAGTGGCCCCAACATTTTTAGTGGCGGCCCTGCACATAGGTAACAGTGTGCTTACTCCTGTGGGGTTATTTATGTGGTTGTCTCTCTGTGCGTGTATGTTTGTGTTTTTTCTGTGGGTGTCTCTGTGTGTGTGTGTGCGTGTGCGTGTGTATGTCTTTGTGTGTTTTCTGAGGCTGTCTCTGTCTGTGTTTCCTTGGGTGTATGTGCAAGTTTGTGTTTGAGTTTGTGTGTGTGTGTGTCCATTGTTTGTTCCCTTTTAGGACATTTTGACCTTACTACTGATTATTCACATCTTTCTACAGACTTTGAGACTAATGAGACCTTTCCGGAAGTCACCAATCCACCATTTAACCTTTAAATTATTGTTTAGGTAGTTCAGGGTCCTTCATTTCAGCCACTGCATGCTGTTGTCATCATTTAGTTGGCATCTTCCTTGACAAAAAGATAATCAGAACTCCATATTTTGTTGTGTAAATCTCATTTTGTGACAAAACTGTAGTCTACCTCATTACTTGACAGGTCAATGTAAACAAGTGTCTGTTTGGGTGTCTGTGTCTGAGATTGTTTGTGTGTTTCTTTGCGTGTCTGCTAGAGTGCCTATATGTGAATACTTATGTGTGAGTGTGTGTTTCAGTGTATGAGTGTGTATGTGTGTTTCTGTGTTTGTGTGTTTATACCTTTACAACATTTCCAAGTTTGACTACACTTAAAGGGACACTTAACCCAAATTTTTTCTTTTGTGATTCAGATAGAACATGCAATTTTAAGCAACTTTCTCCTTTACTCCTATTATCAATTTTTCTTCGTTCTCTTGCTTTCTTTATTTGAAAAAGAAGGCATTTAAGCTATTTTTTTTGGTTCAGGACCATGGAAAGCACATGTTTATTGTGGATGAATTTATCCACCAATCAGCAAGAACAACCCAGTTTGTTCACCAAAAATGGGCCGGCATCTAAACTTACATTCTTGCATTTCAAATAAAGATACCAAGAGAATGAAGGCAATTTGATAATTGTAGTAAATGAGAAAGTTGCTTAAAATTGCATGCTCTATCTGAATCACAAAAGAAAAAATGTGGGTTCAGTGTCCCTTTAAGAATAAAGTGCATATACATTTTAGTCACTTGGTCAAAAATTGCACATCTCAAAGGGGGGGGGGGGGTGAACAATGGTTAAGTCAGGGGCCCCAACATTTTTAGTGGCAGCCCTGCACATAGGTAACAGTGTGCTTACTCCCGTGGAGTTATTTATGTGGTTGTCTCTCTGTGAGTTTATGTCTGTGTTTTTTCTGTGGGTGTCTCTGTGTGTGTGTGCGTGTGTATGTCTTTGTGTGTTTTCTGAGGCTGTCTCTGTCTGTGTTTCCTTGGGTATATGTGCAAGTTTGTGTTTGAGTTTGTGTGTGTGTGTGTCCATTGTTTGTTCCCTTTTAGGACATTTTGACCTTACTACTGATTATTCACATCTTTCTACAGACTTTGAGACTAATGAGACCTTTCCGGAAGTCACCAATCCACCATTTAACCTTTAAATTATTGTTTAGGTAGTTCAGGGTCCTTCATTTCAGCCACTGCATGCTGTTGTCATCATTTAGTTGGCATCTTCCTTGACAAAAAGATAATCAGAACTCCATATTTTGTTGTGTAAATCTCATTTTTTGACAAAACTGTAGTCTACCTCATTACTTGACAGGTCAATGTAAACAAGTGTCTGTTTGGGTGTCTGTGTCTGAGATTGTTTGTGTGTTTCTTTGCGTGTCTGCTAGAGTGCCTATATGTGAATACTTATGTGTGAGTGTGTGTTTCCGTGTATGAGTGTGTATGTGTGTTTCTGAGTTAATACCTTTACAACATTTCCAAGTTTGACTACACTTAAAGGGACACTTAACCCACATTTTTTCTTTTGTGATTCAGATAGAACATGCAATTTTAAGCAACTTTCTCCTTTACTCCTATTATCAATTTTTCTTCGTTCTCTTGCTTTCTTTATTTGAAAAAGAAGGCATTTAAGCTATTTTTTTGGTTCAGGACCATGGAAAGCACTTGTTTATTGTGGATGAATTTATCCACCAATCAGCAAGAACAACCCAGGTTGTTCACCAAAAATGGGCCGGCATCTAAACGTACATTCTTGCATTTCAAATAAAGATACCAAGAGAATGAAGGCAATTTGATAATAGGAGTAAATGAGAAAGTTGCTTAAAATTGCATGCTCTATCTGAATCACAAAAGAAAAAATGTGGGTTCAGTGTCCCTTTAAGAATAAAGTGCATATACATTTTAGTTACTTGGTCAAAAATTGCACATCTCAAAGGGGGGGGGGTGAACAATGGTTAAGTCAGGGGCCCCAACATTTTTAGTGGCAGCCCTGCACATAGGTAACAGTGTGCTTACTCCCGTGGAGTTATTTATGAGTCAACACTGGTTGGCTAAAATGCAGGTTTCTCAAAGAACTGAAATAAGGGGCAGTCTGCAAAGGCTTGGATACAAGGTAATCACAGGGGTTAAAAGTATATTAATATAACAAAGTTGGTTATGCAATAAAGGGATTATCTATCTTTTTATCTATCTTTTTAAACAATAAAAATGTTGGTGCAAACTGTTTCTTTAATGTCAACCTTACCCTCAGTTCCAAATTCTCTCTAGTTATGCAACTAAATTATTAGAACATTTCTAACGTTTGTCTCACCACTTTTTTATATGTAAACATTATAGAAGACACTAATGCCTTGTATGATGGATTTTTTCTTTGATATATGATGTTTATTTGTACAGTGTTGGTGCATAGTCAACATAGAATAATAGTAATATGTTTCATATTTTGTGAAGAAATAAGTGTAAAGTTGTAGTTTCTATAACATAATTGACACCACCATGTTGAAACCTAAGTTTACCTTGTCTAATCTCTTCTGATGAGAACAATTATGGGTTTTGAAGATCAAGCTCTCCTCTGGACTAAACAAAGCACTAGATAAGGATATATTTATCCGATCTGTGTAATGTTTTCTGTGAATTATTGCCTAATAAACATCTTTTTCTCCAAGTGCATTGTTAACTAATACATTTTTATGGGGTTCACAATCTATTTTGATTTGTTTTGCAGATATTGACTGCTATGTCTGATCAATCTTTCTTTGTTTTACTACAATGATCTAATAGACAAGCTGATAAGAAACTATAAAAGAGAATGAGAAACAATGTTAAACATGTCTGGTGGTTATTTAATTCATCCTGGTTTTAATATGTATTGAAAAAATATATTTTCATCATCTTTATTTTGATGCTGTGTTTTTCATCTGCAAAATATCTGAAATTGTTATTTAGCTGGCAATATATTGTTTTAAGATTAATTGATCTTTAAAAGAATATCTGAATTTCTTTATTGTATACTTGTTTTGTGATTGATAGAGACACAGAAAAATCTAAAATGCACAGGATGAACAAATCCATCTTCGTTATATCTAACGCCAGTGTATCGACAACTCAGATTATACAGCTATCTAAAGTCTTCCCTGAAGCCAGGTCTCAGGTTTTTCAAAGGCTGGGATTCTGTCTAAATCTCTAAATCCGTGTTGGTAAATACAATACACAGGGGTAAGCTCTGGTGTATTTCCTTTTGCTGCTAAAGAAAAACATTCTATGAATTGTAGTTATAGGAAAGAATCTTTTTTTTTTTCTGAAACATTAAATAAACAAAATGCCCCATTACAATTAGAAAACTATAACAGATCTCTAGAGTGATTATGTATCTTAGTAACAAAAGTTGCTTCACAACTTGAGAATAACAAATGTAAAATATTTATTGATGAAATATGTTGCACAGATAGAGCTCCTTAGGCAATTGTCCTTAGAGTCTATCGTCAAAGTCAAGAAGTTTTTTTATATACATTATGAACATAGGTAGTAGTTGGATTCAAGTGACTTATTTTGGTATTTGGTGATTAGTCAAAAAAGGTTTTTGGGAAGGTGGCATAGAATGCCTTAATCAAATGATATGATGGCTAAATGTTGCCATAAAAAGGACATTCAACAAAAACATTAATACTCCATAACATATTTCATTCTGGAAAACAGTGTTGCATAATGCATTTATTATATATTTTGTCAGTTTTTGCAGAACAAAAAAAATCAGAAAATTCTGCTTGTTCCTCACCTTATCAAAAATTTTCAGGACATGCAACACTCTAAATATCAATTGCTTAGATCAGAGCACAAGTTGACTTATATCTGTCATTAACTTTCCGCAGCAAATGAGATCAGGAATATGGATTACACCAGACTTTTCAGGGGTGTTTTGCTAAACTTGTAGATACACACACATACACACATATATACTCCCAAACACATACACACACACATACCAGCACACACATAAAACTTATATACACACACATACACACACAGGTTACAGGTAAACTCACACACATGCACATGACATATATACACACATGCAAATATATCCTCACACACATACTTATAGGCAAACACACATACATACATACATATATATATATATATATATATATATATATATAGATATATATATACACACATATATATATATATTTATATTTATATATATATATATATATATATATATATATATATACTCACACATACACATATACACACACATATATATTTACACACCCACACACGAACACATATAAACACAAACAAGCACACACAAACATATACACACTTTTATATATATATATATATATATATATATATACATACACATATACATATATACACAAAACATATATACTCACACACACACATATATATACACATACACATATACACACAAACACACACACGCACGCACGCACACACACACAAACATCAATACACTAGTCCATAGAAGTGCCCAAGTCTTCACATTTAAGTGCTAGGACATGAAATCGGACAGATTACCCTGCGATGCATGTATGCAGGTCTCTACATTTTATTCTTAACAAGATACTATCACCTTACAAACATTTTTAGACATATGACCAATGGTTACATTATTTTTCATCTTCTAAAGTGACAGCATCTATAAATTACTAGGCATTTTAACACACTCCCTCCAAACAAAGTGCATTTACTCCTATATGTCCAGGATTTGTTGGAATATAAACAAATACTTCCCTTTATCCCTTCTGAAATCTGCACACCTAAATGCGTGTAGTTTACAGTGAGGAGAATAGCAGCTATTGATTTAGCACTCATATTGAAACAATACTGAGGTGACTGTCACTTACAGTGGAATAAAGTGCATTTATATGATGCTTTTTTCTCAATAGATTTAAAGTCAATTACCCCTTAATTTAGTAATTCCAAATGATCTTATATGTCAAGCTGCTGAATGGTTGTTAATGCCAAATATAGTATTTTACTGATGTTATCTGTCAATTACATAAATGACTGTTAAAGCCAAATACAGCATTTTACTGATGCTGTCTGCCAATGAATTGAATGAATCTGACAGCCCGATAAATCACAGCTTACAGATATTATCCCCTAGTGAAGCTGAGACAGATACAACTCTTCCAACCTATGTTACTTGACTATGGGGTCTATTCCAATCTGATACAATAGTTTTGTAAAAGGCCTCACAGCAGGTTTAGTGAGAATTTTAAATTCCAGGTCAGTACAATCCCTTGTAAAATGTTAGAAAACTAGTTTTTGTGTAGTTCTGCATTGGCTTTCCAGTGTGTAAACTTCAGCAACAGTCTGCACTGACCCCTTCCAACACCAACATTCCAATCCATGAGAAAACACCTTATGAGCACATTTACACATGATCTCTTAAAAAATGACTGTATGTTTGTATCTTTCACACTTCATATCATATCATCCTTTTATTTTGTGTGTGTTAAATTCACATGCCAATAAACATGTTTCTTTCATGGATTAATAAAAAAAAAAAAAACATAGGTAAAATAGATCTCATTATACTGTTAAATAATGAATCTTGTGCACAAATTAAATACAGACAATCTTTGTTTATGATTGCAATGATGTATTTTTAAATGTAATTTTCAAAAGATATTAAATTCATGATGTGTGCAATCTTCACATCTATTCAGACATACTGGGAGGTCATTATCTTCTAACAATTCAGTTAGTCACTGTGTTTTACATTTTATTTGTCAGGTAATCTTTTACCTCTGTTAAGATTAATTGAAAATCCTTGCAAAAGTTTTCCTAAAAAGCCTTAAAGGGACAGTAAAGTACAAATTATGCTTAATGGATTGGAGAGAGCATGACATTTTAAACAACTTTCAAAATTACTTCTATTATCTATTGGCTTAGCTCTCTTGACATCCCTTGTTAAGGGAGCTTAGGGGTATGCACCTGTTTTTAGCTATTTGGTAGCAGGGTTTGCAGCAATGTGTATAGCAATGTTATACATTGTTGCAAGCTGCTGCCATAAATTACTAAAGACATATGCACACTCCTAAGCTCCTATTAGCCTATCTAGGTTTATTTATCAACAAAGGACATGAGGAAAACAAAGAAAATGTTATAAAATAAACCATTTGTTTTGTTTTTTTAATGTATGCTCCTTCTGAATAGTGAACATTTAATTTTGATCTTACTGTTTCTTGAACAATGCCAGTTTCTTTATTTCATGTGTGCCTAACTAGATGTTTCTGTTATATTGTGTATGTGCAAATATAAATTTATATGTATCATTTTGAGTGTTTTACTCATTTAATGGATTTGAATTGTTTACCAAAAAAATGGAGCTGTCACAAAATATTTCTAAATTAAAATGATAACTGACTGGGGGCCTGATGTTCAAAACTTCACCGGTATGGAGAGAAATCACACAAAATCTTTGGGATTTTTTTAGACCTTGTATTGTAATGTAGGAGTCTTTGTTTCACATAAAGAATACTACATTGCAACATAAACATTCATCAAGATAACATTTCTAGGGGGGGGGGTTCTTAGTATATCTCACCTGAGCGGCAAGGTTTGGAATATCAGGTCCCTTAAACAGAAGCCAATAAGAAACAGACAGCTACATTCCTTCTAAGAAATGAAATGAGAGATGTTAATAGTATTCCTTTATTTAATTAATTAATTATTTATTGGGATATAATGTGTCAATGCATTGTGTAACCTTATACAGGGGGTTGTAGCAAATAAAAAACATTCTAAGGCTGAGGTTCTGAGGGTCTTGCTACCAAAAGAACTTACAATGTGAATAACTATGCAAGGGAAAAAAAGGTTAAGAGGTTTTCTGAGTGCTAAGCAATTTCCCACCTGGGTGCTAAGCTGGATTTGAGGATTTTTTTTTTAAATATATATTTTTTCAAGATATCCCAACCATACAGTTGGGAAGGTTAGGCGATTACCTTTCTAACGGTGGGTCTTGGGGGTATGTAGCTGCTTAGATGCCTGAGATACAGGCAGCTAAGCAGCATGCCCCCATTTCCCTATACTGTCCATTGTAATTTTCAATAAAGTTGCGCGGTGTTGTCATCACGTCATTGCATGGGACATCACCACGTAAAATGGAAAGCCCCAGCGATGTCTCACTATACAGGCCCAATCGCCGTGGTGGGAGTCGATGGGAGCGCTCAGATTGCCCTCAAGGTGGGTGAGTGCTAGAGACGGCTCTGAGCCGTCGTCAGCACCTGACTGGGAAAATTTGTGATGGCTCAGAGCCATAGTTAGCACTCAAAGGGTTAAGAGTAAGTTCATTGAAGGACCTTTTAAGATAACTATGGATACCAGGAAGTTCAAAGGAAGGTTTCAGATTGCCCTCAAGGTGGGTGAGTGCTAGTGACGGCTCTGAGCCGTCGTCAGCACCTGACTGGGAAAATTTGTGATGGCTCTGAGCCATCGTTAGCACTTAAAAGGTTAAGAGTAAGTTCATTGAAGGACCTTTTAAGATAACTATGGATACCAGGAAATTCAAAGGAAGGGTTCAGAGCTTTTAAATCTCAGGAAGGGTATAAAAGTTTAAGAAAGAAATTGATGCAATTGAGATGCAGCAAGAGTTGTGCAATATTTCTCAAAGTGGGCGATGGTGATGATGGGCTGGCTGAAGGGTGGAGATCAAAAAAGAAAAATGGGGACATTTAGTTGAGGACAATTAGATATAGTAATTCTAACCAATTTTATCTGGCAATTAACCTTTTAACACCGTTATGCCGTTCTATTCCATCATAATTACACTGGGCTTTAAAGCCGTTATGACGTAATAGAATGTCATAGCCAACGGCTGTCCTGAAGCCTACTGTGCTTCTCAGATTTGATCGTGGTCTGGAGGGCATTCCTAGGGTTATAGGGACGCCCCGCAGACCCGATCCAATAATTGAAATCTGATTACTTTAACCCCGGCAGTAAAGGGTTAAATAACTATTGAAACAAAAGATGGTACTTATTGTTACTGTTCAGTCATGCAATCCTTCTTGCTGATATTGACTGACAATATGGTGAAAGGATGTTACAGCTAAATGAGTTTTATTGATATTTTCTGCCAATGAAGTGAATGGCCACAACAGAAAGCTATAGCACTAAGCACTCTAACTGAATTTATCTAGTTTGAACTGAATGAATGTGATAACAAAATACAGCACTATAGCATGTATCTGCCAATGAGGTTCAGTTAGATACATATCATCCTTGCCAGTACTAATGACTTTAATGGTTGTTACTTCCATCTACAGGGCCTCTAACAAATTATAACTGCCATAAGGTGATGCCAAGCTATATATTTTTATGCCAAGTTTAGCACTTATTTTGTATGTGTTACAGTGTCATATTTGCCAGATGCAGTACATTGGTCAAAAGACCTTTCATACTAAGGTTGGCGAACATCTAAGAGACATCAAATATTTTTACAAAAACTCCACTGTAGCAAAACACTTTAATAATGTACAGTTAACAAATGTTAAGAATATCATGGTTTCTATTATCAACAAAGCAGTAATGCTATTTAGAGGTAGAAACCGGAATACAATTCTTATTAAGAAAGAGCTGTTCTGGATTTATAAGTTAATAACAAGAAAACGGAAAGGGATAAATTCAGAATAGTATATCAGTTATTTTATTGATTAAGAAAAAACTTTTTTTGGTGTAGCAAATATGTTTACTGTAACAAAATATGAATTAACTTTGTCCTGATTCTTTAATCTGTAATAATATTTCCTTTCGATTTATGAACATTCGTGATTTAAAGGGCCATAATACCCAAATGTTTAAACACTTGAAAGTGATGCAGTATAGCTGTAAAAGCTGACTAGAAAATATCAACTGAACATCTCTATGTAAAAAAGGAAGATATTTTACCTCAAAAGTTCCTCAGTAGCTGCATCCCATTGTAAAGGACTTCTAAGCAGCATTTTAGTATGTCTGTCCTGGGACAGCTAAGGGGATGAGCCTCGTGCACTCTCATATTATTTCCCTATTCATCTTACTATGAAATCTCATGAGATCACAGTAAAATAGTTCATGATGGGGGGTGTGTCTGACTAGCGGCAGAGATGGCTGCTTTTTTACATGGCTGAGCAATAGAGTTGATAGATCCGCTATTTATCACTCAGAAGATTGGTAATCTTAAGCACCTCTTAACATTAAAACAGTCCAAGATGTGCTGAACAGATCACACTACTTTTTTACGAGAGATTTCAGCCCGGAACACCTTAATTGATGAAGTGCGTAGCGGAGGCCATCTAACGGCCTAGGCCTTCATCTCGCCCTCCCTATAATCCTATTGACACAGGATCAACAGCTGTATATGCTGTTCACTTTTTATCCATCGATATCAGTAAACCGCAAGACGAAGCAAGCACTGCATACTTTCAGTAACTAATGGAGCTGAGTTATGTAACCCTGCTGAAGGAGGTAGACCAACTATTCCATGATCACCTTATTCGTTTTACAGAGACCCTACATTTGGAATGGAGGAGTATTTGCAAAAAAGTGACATCAAGATCATTGCTTACCTCAGAGGACAAATTGGCCCTACAAGAGGATTCCCACTGCATCGACCCTGAGGTTGCAGAGATATTGTGTCAGGTAGACTGTGAGGCGACAACCTTGCAGAGCGGTGAAAGCCACATGACAACTCTTGGCACAGCTGACAGTTTTATGCAGTTGGCAGAGGTAGTTAAGATAGATCATGAGGTTGTGCCCTGGGCTCCACTTATCATTCAGTCCCGTTCCAGGACCCCAACCCTAAATTACGGACTCAATATGGGGAGAGAATGTTTGGTGGGAATGCTGTTTGCTCAGAGCCTCAACTCCCAGACGATGAGAGCCGTTTCTGGCGGAGAGACACAATACACCCGCGGGAGAATACTGAGTTCCAACCTGAAGCAGCGGTCATATGAATTTGAGAGAGCCCTCTACGAGCTGCAGGACAGAGCCACTTCCACACTTGTGAAGTACCTGATCGACCTCAATGAACTGTCTTTGTGCCCCAGAACAGGAGTGGGGTAATTTGTTGTTCAGCTAACCAGGAGTCCCATAACCACTTGGTGAGACTCTTCAACTGACTCCCACACCTCAGGACATATTATTTTTTGGCTCGTGTCCCAAATATATTTATCCCTCTCACTGTGTTTTCAAGCGCTCTTAGTTGGTCTCACAAGTTTGACTGCATCTGCCTCGATCTTATGATATGGGAGTTATGTTTTAGACTCAACTTTCTTAATAATTAACTATGTCCTGCACTTACCGGTATGTCATCATGTTTGAGGTGCTTAAATAATTTGTCTGGAATTCTACTGCTATAGTCACTATTAGAGACGATCAGCTATTTTTTGATACCTGCAAGGGGAAGGCTTATTATGTTACGCTAGAGAGCTAAGTGTACCTTCCTTTCGATTACTTGTTTAGTCTGTAAAAATGTAATGTTCATATAAGCTGTAAGCTATCCTGTGTTTAGCTCCACTTCTTTTAGACTCTGGGCTAGTTTTGTAGACCTTTACATATTATTGCTGATATTTTATTTGTTGCCCACCTGCTATAGAAAAGTGAAAGGTTTATATCATATGTTGTCTTTACCATGTTCCTATATGAATTTGTTTTTTTACCTTTAGTGGCAGATGCAGATTTTAGCACAGAGGATCTCAATAAGCAACTTATATACACCATAGCCTGTAGATATAAAGCTTCAAGCCCTGAGGTTTTATCATAGGCTTCATATATCACAAGTATGTAAAAATATTGTACTATAATTTGGTGGTTTATTTTGACATGACTGACATTGTAATGAGCTTTTCTAGTGTTCACAGTTAATTGAGTTTTAAAATCTGAGGATGCTATTCCCACTTTTCCAGTTCTTTTCCAAACATGTTTTAATTGACCATATGCTAATATTGAGTTTCTTACTAATTGCTCCCATTACAATTATACACCAATCAAATGTATACCCTTTCTTGCCATAAGTAAATATTGACAGACTCCCCTGAGGTAGGTGGAGTGTTCTCATGCTCTTACACTCCTACACCATGTACCACCCGCATTAAAAATAATTTGTGTAGGACTATACATCCATACACTATATGTATGACCTCCATGTCCCTATTGTTCAAAGCTTGAGCTCAGATCCCTCTTCCCCTTTATTTTAACAATCGCTATATATCCCTATTTACATATACCATTTGAGATCTAAGAGATATCTCTCCTATTCAAATTACCCTCGGATGATTTAACATAAGATCCAGAAGGTCAAAAAGCGGCCTATAGTTAGGTTTGGATGGGTCCCTATTTTATTGTTGTAACATATACATTATTACTGCAAAAGAGGTATTGTAAACTACCTTCTGTTGCCTAGTTGAGTTGTACCTATAGCTCTCCCCAGTTTCGGTTGCTCATATTTAACTGTTATATCCAAAGTTGATAAATCTTTCTCTAAGTTTGCTGTGTTTGAAGCTGATAAGCCTTAAGGCCCATAAGTGGCCTAATGATACTATAAACCTCCTTTTATAGATCCTAAGGACTACATTGGAGGTCCAAAAGTGGCCTCATCTGTTTAACGGAGGTAGAAAAAAGAGGGTTCAAGTTTGATATGTTCTACACTTTTATTCAGGTATTAATTTGACAGCTTTCGATATTGTATGGCTTTATACGCCACCTTATTGTCATGTTGATTGCTGATTGTATGACTTTATATTTATTCATTGTACCTTTATGTGTATGCATCTTTTACCCTCAATAAAAATTTATATTTAAAAAAAAAAAAATAGTTCATGACCTCAGCACTGCTGATGCTGATTGGCTGCTGTTCATTTCTTAATTTTTAAAAAATGTTTTACCTGCAGCTGGGCAGTAACTGAGTATAACTTTTTACACAGAACTTGCTCTGCTGAGCTGAGGAGATTGTGAGGTAAAATGTCTTCCTTTTTTACATAGAGATGCTCAGGTGATATTTTCCTGTCAGCTTTTTACAGCTATACTACATCAGTTTCAAGTGATTTCGCATATGAGTATTATGTCCCTTTAATTATTGTTTTTTATTATTTTTTATTATTTCTCACATTGTTATTTTTGTATATATAATAAATTTTGTTGATTGGAAGCTCACGGTTTAAAAGCATGTTGTGTGCTGATGAGGTGATCTATGATTAAGCGTTCTTTGAGGTGCGAAACACCTAAAATTTGCTAGATTATCCTCCGTTGATGTTTTTAATTTGATAAATTAAAGGCTTTGTTTTTAAGGATTTTTGGTCTGCAGATAATCTTTGTGCTTTTGTTCTTTTGAGGACAAGCTATATTTCTTTTTTTTAGACAATAAAGTTTCTTCAGATGTATCTCTATTAACTGAAGATAATTATCTGTAATATTAAAAGGGTGAATAATAGTTACAACCAGCTACAGGTCCTTATAGGTGGTAACTGGCAATGAGATGAAGGAATGTAATAGGACACAAAGCTCTTCTAGCTGATGGTATCTGCAAATAATACTAAGGAAGAAACAATACTAACTGATGTTATTTGCCAGTGAGATATGCTTTTCTTAGCCATACACAGTAATTGTAATTGATGTTTTCCACCATTAAGGCTCAGCAAGGTACAGCACTTTTAGCAGATATCTACTGCTAATGATGTGAATATTTGCTACATCCAGATAAAGTACTTACAAAATGTGAAATTTGTCAATTATTAGGTAAGCAGCTGCTATGGCCAATTCCAGATGACATATTATGCTATTGGCTTAACTATTGGATTTATCAGTATTTCTCATCCAGTCTAATGCCAGTTAATGCTAGTTATTGTATTTCAGGCCAATATTACCTGTTATTGTTTGGAATGTCAGTCAGTTCTAGACATTCCTAGATATATTGATTCCGAGATATCATATGCAATTTAATGGTGGGTGTGATGGATAATGTGCCCCAAATAAGCACCTTCTGTTATTGAGTTATATAACTGATTGCTTGCATGGACTACCCAAGGTTTAAAGGACAGGTTCTTTCACATGACAGGTGTAGGTATGTCACTGCCAAATACCAGTTTTTTTAAACTCTGAAAAAATGGGTCTGTTTATGCTAGAAAAAATGTGCTTGAGAGATTATATGATTACTTAATACACATATATTCTAGGCACATATACAGAGTTGGTAGAAGCACTGTTTATGGAAAGAGGTCATAGTTTAAGACTATAGGAAAGGAGACTTAATCTCCAGCAATTAAATCATTTTGTTCACTCTAGGAGCAATCCTATTATGGAATTCCTTGTCTTATAAATCCAGAACAGTTTTTTTCTTAATAAGAATTGTATTTCAGTTTCCACCTCTAAGTGCCAGCACTTTATATACATTTAAAAAAAGCTTAGATACATTTTTGGCTAAAATAGAATTAAATTATATGATTGTTGTCTTAAGTGGGTGGTCTTCTGATTGTATTAATGTAAATTCAATTGGCAACTTCTTTATCAGGAAGGATCTATATAGGTTGAACTAGATGGACTTTTCTCATCCTTCAATCTCATCTACTATGTTATTATGTTACCAGGATGGTTAATTTTACCTATGTAAATTATTATTTTCCTTAGAGACTGTGGCCCATATTTATCAAGCTCCATACGGAGCTTGAAGGGCCGTGTTTCTGGTGAGTCTTCAGACTCGCCAGAAACACAAGTTATGAAGCAGCGGTCTAAAGACCGCTGCTCCATAACCCTGTCCATCTGCTCTGAGCAGGCGGACAGGAATCGCCGGAAATCAACCCGATCGAGTACGATCAGGTTGATTGACACCTCCCTGCTGGCGGCAATGTTAAATGCGGAGAGTGTATTGCTCTCCGCATTTAGCGAGGTCTTGCGGACCTGATCCGCACTGTCAGATCAGGTCCGCAAGACCATTGATAAATAGAGGCCTGTATAAAGGGTTCAATTCAAACGCCACATTTGTAAAACATTTTTCTAATATTTTTCATACTATTTGTCCCCATCTTTGAGCCTTACAATTTCATTTTTGAAGACGTTTTGGGCAAAGTTTGGCAGTGGTAATACATTAATTAGCACAATGTAAACTTGATGCAAATGATTGTTTATCAGATCCTAATAATATAAAAGGGAGCTGATAATAAAAATATGTAGCTGATATTTAGAGCAAATAGAATAAGGTATTATGTAAACTGCAGTGAGATGTTAATAGTAAAAAATTAATGCAGCCTATGGGCCCCATGTATGAAGCAAGAATGTGGACAAGGTTTCCAGTTTGGGAACCTTTCCCCTCCACTTTGTTATATATCATTGCACACACACTTGCATGTTTAATGCCTACCCCTGTCAATTACCCCAAACAAATGTGTTTAGGGTGAGTTATATCCACCAACTCAGAGGTTGCAGAGAGGGTAAGAAGCCGCAGTCAGTGACAGCTGCCTCTTACATTAAGGAAAGACCTTAAAAGCAGCATACACCTATAGGAGGGGTTAAGCACTAAAATAAATTCCCATTCTGGTGGTGTTTCACAGTACACAGTTGGTGATTGGCAAATCCCAACAGTCACCAAATGGCTAATGTTCTGACTCCTCAATGTGTCTGGTGTTAAACATTGTTTATATAGATATTTTTCATATAAGGAAATGTTTATTGCAAATTTTTATTAAAACAAATCTAAACAAAGCAACACCTTAGACTCAGTGATGTCAGACATAGATATTATGGTGTAGCAAATTCCCCCTATGAATGCAATCAAAGTTTAACTTAGCCATAAGTATCCAGTCTAAACACAGTGAGATAGCTTGTTATAGTAATTTTTATTGAAAGCATATAATCTCATATAAACTACAAATAATAAACCCGGAGACCAAGGTTTTCAACAAACTTCAGTCGGGCTCAGCATTAGCGCTAGGGCACCACCTGATGGTTCTGACCAATTTAACTCAACTTCCAAAATGATGCAACAATAAAAGCCTCGCTAAACCCAGTGCCTGATTAGATTCACAAGAATCAGAAAATAAATCGAATAGCACAGAATTCAATAACAAATAACCTTTATTACATTTTTATTAAAACATAGTTCAGACTAGAACATCTAGTCACCATGCCATACAACTGCCATTTCTGATTTCTCACAGGACAATCAGTGTTTAAGGTTCTATAGCAGCACTTAAACATTGCGTAAGACACAAGTTAACCTCAATCTTGTGGCTATTTAGGATCAGCAATGCAAAGACTACTTGGACAAATGAGTAGAAGCATGTCATTTTGCATCAGACTATCTATTTAATGACTCTTTTATTACAAAAAAGATTTTTGGCTTACAGTCATCCTATTTTTCAGCACCATGAAACAAAAACGTCTTGTACAGAAGCACAAAAACACTCCTTAGAGGCAGTGCTACTGCCATCCTTAATCAATTAAAGCATAGACTGCTGTGGACATTCAATAAATCTGATGCATAAATGATTATATGCTGGGGGTGTGCAACAAAAGATGTCCCAGACAGTAATTCATCAGCAATTTATGAATGCCATAGGAGGTCAGTGCATTAAATAAAGCACCGAAAGGAACAGATTTAACCTGCAGTGGTGAGGCACTTGGATACTTTTATTTAATCTAAATCACAAAACCTTCATCGTGCCTGATTTTGAAGATGATTTATCACCCCTGGTGTCTGCTATCGAGTTATATTTTCTTGCTTACCTTCCCATGTAAAAGTAAAATTGATTAGGCATTGAGTTAAAAAAAAATCTTAATAGAATACAGAGAGAAAATAAAAAAAAACCTGAAATATATATTTATAACCATATATACAAGCTTTAAGTGGTTTAGTCTAAAACTAGGCTAGTGGAACTGATATCCAAAGGTTATGATAGAAAATGGATTTTAGGATTTGGCCAGAAAAGTAATATCATTAAGGAAAGTTGTCATTTTCAGCCTACAGTTCTTTAAGAATATTTAGTTATAGTAATCCTCTTAACCTTTTTTAATATTTTGCACTTGAAAAATATGTATTTTTTTTAAAGCTAGGACTCAAGAAATAATACTCGACAGTAATTCAGAATTTTCCTAAAATAAATATGTCAATATGTTTATAAAAAGTAAATGTTCTCATAGTATTTGTTAGCAATACCGTACATTCTGAAAAAAAGTTATTTTAACAAATTGCTAGAGTTAAGCTTTTTGCGCAAGTCGATTTGCATTCGTATGACAAGTTTATTACTTATTTTGCGCTACTGTTAACCCGAACAGCGAGAAAAACCTAACTTAAGTTTTCATGTGCGCGTGCAAATCAATGGAGAAAAAAAAGTGGGAAAAAAGTAACACCCGAGATGGCGCAAACACCATCACATTTTCGTATTCCTCATAGAAGGTCAATGGAGAAAAATAATTGTTGGGAAAAAAACACCAATTATGCAAACAACATAGCATATTCACATTAGCATATGTGAAATATTTACAGTAAATACACAGCAAAAATCTTTATTATATATGAATATTGCATTAATATGTTTTTTTCATGTTTTCAACTACTTAATGACAAAAGGCTATGATGCACTTATACATATATATTTATATATGTGTACATATATATTAATATTTTATATGTGTATATATGACTGTAAATACATATATACACATATAAATACATTAATATATATGTACACACACATATATTTATATATTTTATACAAATACATATTTAGCAATGTATATGTATGTGTCTCAGTGTTAAAGCCATTTGCATACTTTTGTTTCTAACACCCGAGATCTCATATCTTTGAGCCCTTATAACTTTTTTGTGCATATATTTTGTGCAAATATTTTTTATTAGATAGTGTTAATATAGGTGTAAGTGTACTTTCTAGTGTATTTTTGAAGTGTTTTATGCAACTTTTTGTTTCAGAAAACAGTTAACCACAGCTCTGAGATCACAGTAAGGACTGAAGCATAAATGGCAATTGCATGAAAAGACGATATCACTTGCTTAAAACCGTTTGCACCTCACTTGTAATCAAGCCCTAAGTGTTTAATAGTTTTTCTAAAGTGATCATCAAATAATTATTGGAAGTTGCTCACTTACGCCTAGATTTAGAGTTCTGCGTTAGCCGTCAAAACCAGCGTTAGGGGGTCCTAACGCTGGTTTTTACCGCCCGCTGGTATTTAGAGTCAGTCAGGAAAGGGTCTAATGCTCACTTTCCAGCCGCGACTTTTCCATACCGCAGATCCCCCTACGCCAATTGCGTATCCTATCTTTTCAACGGGATCTTTCTAACGCTGGTATTTAGAGTCTTGGCTGAAGTGAGCGTTAGAAATCTAACGACAAGACTCCAGCCGCAGAGAAAAGCCAGGAGTTAAGAGCTTTATGGGCTAACGCCGGTTCATAAAGCTCCTAACTACTGTGCTCTAACACCCATAAACTACCTATGTACCCCTAAACCAAGGTCCCCCCACATCGTCGCCACTCTATTACATTTTTTTAACCCCTAATCTGCCGACCACACACCGCCGCCACCTATATTATCCCTATGTACCCCTAATCTGCTGCCCCTAACACCGCCGACCCCTAGATTATATTTATTACCCCCTAATCTGCCCCCCCCCAACATTGCCACTACCTACCTACAATTATTAACCCCTAATCTGCCGACCAGACCTCACCGCTACTATAATAAATGTATTAACCCCTAAAGCTAAGTCTAACCCTAACACCCCCCTAAGTTAAATATAATTTTTATCTAATGAAATAAAATAAATCTTATTAAATAAATTAATCCTATTTAAAGCTAAATACTTACCTGTAAAATAAACCCTAATATAGCTACAATATAAATAATAATTATATTGTAGCTATTTTAGGATTAATATTTATTTTACAGGCAACTTTGTATTTATTTTAAATAGGTACAATAGCTATTAAATAGTTATTAACTATTTAATAACTACCTAGCTAAAAGAAATACAAAATTACCAGTAAAATAAATCCTAACCTAAGTTACAATTAAACCTAACACTACACTATCATTAAATAAATTGAATACAAATACCTACAAATAAATACACTAACTAAAGTACAAAAAAATAAAAAAAGAACTAAGTTACAAAAAATAAAAAAATAATTTACAAACATTATAAAAATATTACAACAATTTTAAGCTAATTACACCTACTCTAAGCCCCCTAATAAAATAACAAAGCCCCCCAAAATAAAAAAATTCCCTACCCTATTCTACATTTAAAAGATACCAGCTCTATTACCTTACCAGCCCTTAAAAAGGGCCTTTTGCGGGGCATGCCCCTAAGAAAACAACTCTTTTGCCTGTAAAAAAAAAATACAACCCCCCCAACATTAAAACCCACCGCCCACACACCCCTACTCTAACACTACCCCCTGAAGATCTTCTTACCTTGAGTCGTCTTCACTCAGCTGAGACAAATTCTTCATCCAATCCGGGCGATGTCTTCATCCAAGCGGGGGCTAAAGAGGTCCATCATCCGGCTGAAGTCTTCATCCAAGCGGGGGCTGAAGAGGTCTTCCATCCGGCTGAAGTCTTCTATCAAGTGGCATCTTCAATCTTCTTTCTTCCGGGTCCATCTTTATCCCGCCAACGCGGAACATCCTTCCTCCACAACGAACTCCCGAAGAATGAAGGTTCCTTTAAGGGACGTCATCCAAAATGGAGTCCCTCGAATTCCGATTGGCTGATAGGATTCTATCAGCCAATCGGAATTAAGGTAGGAATAATCTGATAGGATTGAATCAGCCAATCAGATTCAAGTTCAATCCGATTGGCTGATCCAATCAGCCAATCAGATTGAGCTTGCATTCTATTGGCTGTTCCGATCAGCCAATAGAATGTGAGCTCAATCTGATTGGCTGATCCAATCAGCCAATCGGATTGAACTTGAATCTGATTGGCTGATTCAATCAGCCAATCAGAATTTTCCTATCTTAATTCCGATTGGCTGATCGGAATTCGAGGGACGCCATCTTGGATGATGTCCCTTAAAGGAACCTTCATTTGTCGGGAGTTCATCGTGGAGGAAGGATGTTCCGCATCGGCGGGATAAAGATGGAGCCGGAAGAAAGAAGATTGAAGATGCCGCTTGATAGAAGACTTCAGCCGGATGATGGACCTCTTCAGCCCCCACTTGGATGAAGACTTCAGCTGGATAATGGACCTCTTCAGCCCCCGCTTGGATGAAGACATCGCCTGGATTGGATGAAGAATTTGGCTCGGCTGAGTGAAGATGACTCAAGGTAGGAAGATCTTCAGGGGGGTAGTGTTAGGTTTATTTAAGGGGGTTTGGGTTAGATTAGGGGTATGTGGGTGGTGGGTTGTAATGTTGGGGGGGTATTGTATGTTTTTTTTTACAGGCAAAAGAGCAGAATTCTTTGGGGCATGCCCCGCAAAAGGCCCTTTTAAGGGCTGGTAAGGTAAAAGAGATTTTCAATTTTTATTTTAGAATATGGTAGGGCATTTTTTTTATTTTGGGGGGCTTTGTTATTTTTTTAGGGGGCTTAGAGTAGGTGTAATTAGTTTAAAATTCTTGTAATCTTTTTTAATTTTTTTTAGTTTAGTGTTTTTTTGTTTTTGTAATTTAGTGGGGTTTTTTTTGTAATTTAGTTTAGTTGATATAATTGTAGGTAATTGTAGGTAGTTTATTTAATTAATTTATTGATAGTGTAGTGTTAGGTTTAATTGTAACTTAGGTTAGGATTTATTTTACAGGTAATTTGGTAATTATTTTAACTAGGTAGCTATTAAATAGTTATTAACTATTTAATAGCTATTGTACCTGGTTAAAATAAATTCAAAGTTGCCTGTAAAATAAATATTAATCCTAAAATAGCTACAATATAATTATTATTTATATTGTAGCTATATTAGGGTTTATTTTACAGGTAAGTATTTAGCTTTAAATAGGATTAATTTATTTAATAAGAATTATTTTATTTCGTTAGAATAAAATTATATTTAACTTAGGGGGTTAGGGTTAAAATTAGACTTAGCTTTAGGGGTTAATACATTTATTAGATTAACGGTGAGGTCAGGTCAGCAGATTAGGGGTTAATAATTGTAGGTAGGTGTCGGCGACATGGGGGGGCAGATTAGGGGTTAATAAATATAATATAGGGGTCGGGGTTGTTAGGGGCAGCAGATTAGGGGTACATAGGGATAACGTAGGTTGCGACGGTGTACGGAGCGGCAGATTAGGGGTTAAAAATAATATGCAGGGGTCAGCGATAGCGGGGGCAGCAGATTGGGGGTTAATAAGTGTAAGGTTAGGGGTGTTTAGACTTGGTGTGCATGTTAGGGTGTTAGGTGCAGGCATAGGAAGTGTTTCCCCATAGGAAACAATGGGGCTGCTTTAGGAGCTGAACGCTGTTTTTTTTCCAGCTCAAACTGCCCCATTGTTTCCTATGGGGGAATCGTGCACGAGCACGTTTTTGAAACTGGCCGCGTCCGTAAGCACCGCTGGTATTGAGAGTTGCAGTGGCGGTAAATTATGCTCTACGCTCCCTTTTTGGAGCCTAACGCAGCCCTTCTGTGAACTCTAAATACCAGCGGTATTTAAAAGGTGCGGGGGAAAAAATACATGCGTAGCTAATGCACTCCTTTGGCCGCAGAACTCTAAATCTAGCCGTTAATTATTTTAAGTTTCCTCACAGTCTATGTGCTCCATGTACTAACCAGCGGGTGGACAGCTTCTCAACACCTTCGCTACATGTGGGCAGTGGATCTGTTGATCCGTTTGCTTGTATGTATCATTACACACACGTCGGAGTGTGTAATGCCCACCCCTTTATTCGCGCGACTGAAGGTGCTGTCAGTCACCGAGAGTGAGCTCTCAGTGATTTTCCTTCGCCACCTCAGAGGTGGTGTAGGGTGTCAGAAGCAGTGGTCTAATGATGCTTCTTACATTGCGGAAAGCAGGATCACATATGCAAACTTGCCCCCGCAAGGGCTCCGGAGCAGCTTTCACTGCTTCTTACATGGAGCCCTATGATTGTTAAACTGATGCATGGCCAAAATGAGACTGTAAGTATTTAAAAAAGTACAGAATTAAAGACAGAGAGACAGACAGATAGATAGACATTGCAAACGTTCTTTTTTATTTCCTTATCAGGATTCCGACTCAAAAATATAAAATAAATCCAATTATTTCACATTCATTACTTTATTTTCTCCTTTATTATAATTAAAAGAAAGAATAAAATGTTTTAATAATTGTATTACACAAATTCCTGACCTTGACTGACTTTGTATTTTACAAATTGCTGACCTTGAATGACTGACTTTCCTTGAATCACCCTGTTAAAAAACTTGCATCAAGTTAATTCTGTAAAGCGTGTTTCAAATAACTTACTACCTACTTGATATATTGGAAATATATTTGAAACCAGCACCTAGCAAAAAAGAAATGTATCATGGAATTTAAATGTAATATTATGATTGTAATATAAATTCAATATTTATGTATATTAAGACCAGTATTTAAATTGACACTAAACAGCTGGTCTTAATTACAATAGCATAGTTGCTGCACGCAATGCTACTGTTTTCTTCCCTTATGCCTGAAGTCCTGCTTGAGCAATAATTGCGCTAGAAGTAAGCATTTTGCGCTCGTCGGGTTGCACTCGTATTATGTATTGAAATTAAACGGTTTTCGATAACCTGACGAGAGCAAAAATACGAACTTAGATTATTGTGTGCGCATTCACGTAATCCCCATTGAAGTCAATAAAGCAAAAAAAGTCGAAAAAAACACGCACTCTCTCGCAAACCCAATTGCATATCTTCATGTGTGCTAACCTGACATTAAAATATGAATATTTCACATTTCAATGTTCATAGAAGAATCTGTTCTGTTTATTCAGAAATAAATATTTCTACATATATCTTATGGTATTTTAGTAAAAAAATAAATAAATAAATATATATATATATATATATATAAATACATATACATGATTATACATAGGTATAGATACATAGAGACATTTATGGGAATATCTATTACACATAAAACATTCTGCTATGTGCATAACATTGGGATTTGAAATATTTACAGTAAATACAAGTTTAAACACTTTATTAAATATGAATATTGCATAAATATTTTTTTTTCTTGTTTTCATCTTCTTAACAGCAAAGGGCTCCAATGCAATTATATATATATATATATATATGTGTGTGTGTGTGTGTGTGTGTATTTATGTGTTTATTTGTGTATATATGTCTGTAAATATATAAATATAAATACATATGTGTGTATATATATATATATATATATATATATATAGATAGATAGATAGATAGATAGATAGATAGATAGATAGATAGATAGATAGATAGATAAATAGATAGATAGATAAAGAAAGTTCATAGGTATATGCCCTCTCATCAACAGTTCAGCTGCCAGGGTGCTCTCAAAGAATCAATAGGCATGCATAGGATAAAGCACTCACTGGACTTCAGACTCCAAACGTGATAAAATTTATTAGATGTGACGTTTCGGTACTACACACGTCCCTTCCTCTGACAAATGAAAATTCCAAACAAACAGACTTATAAAGGCATACAAAACCCTCCCCCAGCAGAAACTCCAATCACTGGAGAAAGTGTGCAAAAAATTTTGGTCAAAACAATGCCTCTTGTCCTCAAATTGAACCACATTACATTACAATCCGCATTACACCCCTATGTGAAAAGTGGACTATCCCAAGTGACATACCTTTCTCACGTCACAATGGGCTACTCCCTACCACATAATTAATTAATTGAAATACTGTGCTGTTAAAGGCTCTGTTGTATTTAGCTTTCTGGTACATCTGATTGTGAATAGTTATATGGAACTGAATTGAAGGGATTAGCTCCGTATTATATGTTGCAACAGAGCCTTTAACAGCATAGTATTTCAATTAATTATGTGGTGGGGAGTAGCCCATTGTGACGTGAGAAAGGTATGTCACTTGGGATAGTCCACTTTTCACATAGGGGTGTAATGAGGATTGTAATGTAATGTGGTTCAATTTGAGGACAAGAGGCATTGTTAAAGTTTTTTTAAAATATTCACTATAAATTTTTGTCAATCTTTATTGATGCTGGGTATACAGTTCATTTTTCACTATTATCTTTTGAATGAGAACACGGATATTTTAAATATATTGGGCACATGTTTACACATATTGGTTTTGACCAAAGTTTTTTGCACACGATCTCCAGTGATTGGAGTTTCTGCTGGGGGAGGGTTTTGTATGCCTTTATAAGTCTGTTTGTTTGGAATTTTCATTTGTCAGAGGAAGGGACGTGTGTAGTACCGAAACGTCACATCTAATAAATTTTATCACGTTTGAGGTCTGAAGTCCAGTGAGTGCTTTATCCTATGCATGCCTATATATATATATATATATATATATATATATATATATATATATATATACATACACACAGGGACTGCAGAATTATTAGGCAAGTTGTATTTTTGAGGATTAATTTTATTATTGAACAACAACCATGTTCTCAATGAACCCAAAAAACTCATTAATATCAAAGCTGAATAGTTTTGGAAGTAGTTTTTAGTTTGTTTTTAGTTATAGCTATTTTAGGGGGATATCTGTGTGTGCAGGTGACTATTACTGTGCATAATTATTAGGCAACTTAACAAAAAACAAATATATACCCATTTCAATTATTTATTTTTACCAGTGAAACCAATATAACATCTCAACATTCACAAATATACATTTCTGACATTCAAAAACAAAACAAAAACAAATCAGTGACCAATATAGCCACCTTTCTTTGCAAGGACACTCAAAAGCCTGCCATCCATGGATTCTGTCAGTGTTTTGATCTGTTCACCATCAACATTGCGTGCAGCAGCAACCACAGCCTCCCAGACACTGTTCAGAGAGGTGTACTGTTTTCCCTCCTTGTAAATCTCACATTTGATGATGGACCACAGGTTCTCAATGGGGTTCAGATCAGGTGAACAAGGAGGCCATGTCATTAGATTTTCTTCTTTTATACCCTTTCTTGCCAGCCACGCTGTGGAGTACTTGGACGCGTGTGATGGAGCATTGTCCTGCATGAAAATCATGTTTTTCTTGAAGGATGCAGACTTCTTCCTGTACCACTGCTTGAAGAAGGTGTCTTCCAGAAACTGGCAGTAGGACTGGGAGTTGAGCTTGACTCCATCCTCAACCCGAAAAGGCTCCACAAGCTCATCTTTGATGATACCAGCCCAAACCAGTACTCCACCTCCACCTTGCTGGCGTCTGAGTCGGACTGGAGCTCTCTGCCCTTTACCAATCCAGCCACGGGCCCATCCATCTGGCCCATCAAGACTCACTCTCATTTCATCAGTCCATAAAACCTTAGAAAAATCAGTCTTGAGATATTTCTTGGCCCAGTCTTGACGTTTCAGCTTGTGTGTCTTGTTCAGTGGTAGTCGTCTTTCAGCCTTTCTTACCTTGGCCATGTCTCTGAGTATTGCACACCTTGTGCTTTTGGGCACTCCAGTGATGTTGCAGCTCTGAAATATGGCCAAACTGGTGGCAAGTGGCATCTTGGCAGCTGCACGCTTGACTTTTCTCAGTTCATGGGCAGTTATTTTGCGGCTTGGTTTTTCCACACGCTTCTTGCGACCCTGTTGACTATTTTGAATGAAACGCTTGATTGCTCGATGATCACGCTTCAGAAGCTTTGCAATTTTAAGAGTGCTGCATCCCTCTTTAAGATATCTCACTATTTTTGACTTTTCTGAGCCTGTCAAGTCCTTCTTTTGACCCATTTTGCCAAAGGAAAGGAAGTTGCCTAATAATTATGCACACCTGATATAGGGTGTTGATGTCATTAGACCACACCCCTTCTCATTACAGAGATGCACATCACCTAATATGCTTAATTGGTAGTAGGCTTTCGAGCCTATACAGCTTGGAGTAAGACAACATGCATAAAGAGGATGATGTGGTCAAAATACTCATTTGCCTAATAATTCTGCACTCCCTGTATATATAGGTATAGGTCTTTAGACATGTATATGTGAGTATCTCTATGTTAAAGCCATTGTCTTTTTTTTTTCTTACACCTGAGATCTCACATATTTTGGCCTTTATAATTTTTATGTGCAATATATTTTCTTAATATTTTTTTATTAGATAGTGTTATTATAAGTGTTACTATACTTTGTAATGTATTTTTGATGTGTTTTGTGTAACTTTTCAGTTTTGCGAAACAGTTAACCAGAGCTCTAGTAAGCATTCAAGAAAAAATCACGACTGAGCTCAAGCAAACAAGCAGTCACATTTACTTTCAACTCGTAATACGAGCGATAAGCCCAACCAGTGCAAACACTTGTGATAAACCCTGTGATTGCTTGTGCACAAACGTTTGCGCTCGTAATCTGGGCCAATATGTTGCATGCATATTTTAGATACTGCAATATTATATAAAGTGTTCAGTTTCTCACCAAAATATTTTTGCCCATTAAAGAGAAAACCCCTAGGCCTGAGGGTCTCATGCATTACAAATCTCATGTGCTTTAAATTGTCAGTAAATCACTTGCATTTTTTGCTTTCGATAGTTTCTGCAAAGCTCAGCATTTATTGCTTAAAGCTGAATACAGCCAACTAAATCATCCATCACATTTTTATAACCTGGCTTTCTATTTCATACACCAAGGAATTGGCTCATTTTCAACATAAGAAAGGGCATGCACTATCTTTTCAAATAAGGATTTGCAATGATGTTGTGAACGGAATTATTTTGGAGAAAAGTAATCTTTATTTTCATATACCATTCTGAAAAGGAATCTTTTCATGAATTAGTTGCTACTGATATTTCAAGAAATAATGCTCTTTTTACTTTTGTTGTCAGGATTACACGCTCATATTGGTATATAACCTACTTTTTACATATTTAAAATACTATTGAATGTACAAATAAATGTATGATTTTGATATTTGTAGTTCAAATATACACTATTTTCACATTATATATTTTTTAGAAATCCATAAGCATTTCAAGATAATGTTTAAACAGATTGTTTGTAATATTAATGTTTTTTTTTATATATATAAAGAGATGGCACTTGCATCAGCCCTGTAGAATTGATAAATTAGACTTGTTTACAGGATTGACTGTAGTACCATTCCATATAACAAGCTACCTTTCAAATGCCCTAACTAATCAGAAGACACTTATTAGACTGATTTATAAAGCATTCTGCAAATGTAAAGGTTATATTATGACCTTGTACATTCATTTAATAATAATGACTATGCTATAAATGAAATTTATCACATTTCAAAATTCAAAATGCACTTTAAACAAATGTCAAATATGATGTGAGTGTATTTACTCAGCTGAAAAAAAATGTATATTGAACAAATAGCTATCTATATTTTCTGCATTGCCTTACGAGTAAAAAACCTAATGCGCTGTACATTGCAGTATTTATAGATGCTGGAAGTTTGATGTAGGTGTTTATGATGCTGTGGATTACGCAATATATGAAAGAAAGGAAGATTCCAAGATAATTTTCAAGAAAATAATATAGTTAAAACAATCAATGTAAACTTAAAGGGAGTGGAAAGTAAAAATTAAGTTTGCAGGATTCAGAAAGAGAAAGTAATTTTAAGACACGTTGTGGCTACACACATTTGTCCTTTGTAATTGGCAGACCAGATGCTTTCAGCTAGCTCCAAGTAGTGTATTGCTGCTCTGGAGCTGAATTTTACTATGCTTTTAATCATTTTTCAATGGTCAAACACACAGTTATATACAAGCAATAGTGCAAGAATAAAATGATAACATTTTAAAGCATTTGTTTCTGCTATTTTATATCCATTTAACCCACCAAACATACTGATCATATTTCAATAAAATGTACTAGTGATGTAAACAAAGGTTTTCCACGGAAACAAGTTCCATAATGTTTTACTAGTATTAGTTTTATAGAATCATAGGACCATAATTTAATCATGGGTTTTTCATCCAGTGTTTTTCCTCTCCAGTAACTGAAGTCAGTTTAAAAAGAATCTATTTTGAATAAAACCTTAAAGGGACATGAAAGATCTTGAGATTGCACTTCAAAATGTTTAATTATGTGTAGTAAAAAATAACTTTCATTATTTAACCCCTTAATGACCACAGCACTTTTCCATTTTCTGTCCGTTTGGGACCAAGGCTATTTTTACATTTTTGAGGTGTTTGTGTTTAGCTGTAATTTTCCTCTTACTCATTTACTGTACCCACACATATTATATACCGTTTTTCTCGCCATTAAATGGACTTTCTAAAGATACCATTATTTTCATCATATCTTATAATTTACTATAAAAATTTTTATAAAATATGAGGAAAAAATGGAAAAAAACACACTTTTTCTAACTTTGACCCCCAAAATCTGTTACACATCTACAACCACCAAAAAACACCCATGCTAAATAGTTTCTAAATTTTGTCCTGATTTTAGAAATACTCAATGTTTACATGTTCTTTGCTTTTTTTGTAAACTATAGGGCCATAAATACAAGTAGCACTTTGCTATTTCCAAACCATTTCTTGTCAAAATTAGCGCTAGTTACATTAGAACACTGATATCTTTCAGGAATCTCTGAATATCCATTGACATGTATATATTTTTTTTTAGTAGACAACCCAAAGTATTGATCTAGGCCCATTTTGGTATATTTCATGCCACCATTTCCCCGCCAAATGCAATCAAATACAAAAAATCGTTCACTTTTCACAAATTTTTTCACAAACTTTTGGTTTCTAACTTAAATTATTTACAAACAGCTTGTGCAATTATGGCATAAATGGTTGTAAATTCTTCTCTGGGATCCCCTTTGTTCAGAAATAGCAGACATATATGACTTTGGCGTTGCTTTTTGGTAATTAGAAGGCCGCTAAATGCCACTGCGCACCACACGTGTATTATGCCCAGCAGTGAAGGGGTTAATTAGGGAGCATGTAGGGAGCTTTTTGGGGTAGTTTTAGCTTTAGTGTAGTGTAGTAGACAACCCCAAGTATTGATCTAGGCCAATTTTGGTATATTTCATGCCACCATTTCACCGCCAAATGCGATCAAATTAAAAAAAACGTTATTTTTTTCTCAATTTTAGGTTTCTCTCTGAAATTATTTACAAACAGCTTGTGCAATTATGGCACAAATGGTTGTAAATGCTTCTCTGTGATCCCCTTTGTTCAGAAATAGCAGACATATATGGCTTTGGCATTGCTTTTTGGTAATTAGAAGGCCTCTAAATGCCGCTGCGCATCACACATGTATTATGGCTAGCAGTGAAAGGGTTAATTATGTAGCTTGTAGGGAGCTTGCAGGGTTAATTTTAGCTTTAGTGTAGAGCTCAGCCTCCCACCTGAAACATCAGACCCCCTGATCCCTCCCAAACAGCTCTCTTCCCTCCCCCACCCCACAATTGTCCCCACCATCTTAAGTACTGGCAGAAAGTCTGCCAGTACTAAAATAAAAGGTATTTGGCCCTTTTTAAAAAAAAAAAAAAAAAAAAAGCATATTTACATATGCTGATGTGTAGGATCCCCCCTTAGACCCCAACCTCACTGATCCCCCACCAAACAGCTCTCTAACCCTTCCCCTCTGCAATAATGGGCGCCATCTTGGGTACTGGCAGCTGTCTGCCAGTACCCAGTTTTGTAAAAAAATGTGCCTTTTTTTCCAAAAATGCCCTTTTCTGTAGTGTAAGTAGTGACATTTTCTTTTTCTTTTTTTTTTAAACAAGCTTTATTGAAAATTGTGAATAATACAATAATGAGAATAATTATTAATATGACAATATACACAAGAAAGATTATAACGAATAATACGAGTGAGTGACATTGATAAGTTGCTAGGTATAGAGAGTAGACAAGAGAAGGAAAAGGTAATACAGGGTAGTACAAGTTTATGAAGTAGGCCTAAAATTACCTTCTCATAGTACATTATTAACAAAGACCTCGACACAACATAATCTATATAGGATTTCAGGATAAAAGTGGTTAATGATTACGGTCTCTGGATTTACAAGTAGGTATTCACACAGGGGCACTGATTTTTTATATGACTTGAATACCTGTATCTCAGAAAGGATGAGTATGTAATGATAAAAGTTTCTTTTGTGTGTATTTTGCAAAAATTCTTTCAATAAAAATTATTTTAAAACAAAAGTGGTTAGTGATGCCAATATAGGGAATCTATTTATCAGTTATGAAGTATAGTGTGGGCGTCAGGGGATTTGATTTGAGGTTGAAGTTTTGAACTGAGTTGGTTGTGTGAGGGAAATAAGGAGGGAGGAGGGTTGATGGTCAGGGGAAGGGAATATGAGAGGAAGGAAAGAGGGAGAGAAGATGGGGGAAGAGAGAGATAGAGAGGAAGAAGAAAAAAAACAAAAACAAAAAAAAACAATTAAATTAGGGAGGGGGAAACCTGCTAAGGTCGTGTAGGGTGGTTAAATTTTTGAAAAGTATTGTCAGATTGTTCTATTCCACAATGCACATATCATCTCGTGTTTTGTGAGATTATGGGTTCGAGAGTAGTGGTACCACTCTAGGGAGAGGAGCTCCGAAACCTGGTTTTTCCAATCTTGAAGAGAAGGGGTATTTTGTGTTTTCCAGAGTTTGGGGATAAATTTTTTGGCCGCTGTAATCATGATCACTAGGAGAGTGTTGTGGGCAGCGCTACTTGTTTTTGGGAGTGATCAGAGTAGAAGGGTTTCAATATCAATATGGGTTGGAGTACCCAATAGATCCGAGATTTCATGAGAAACCTCGAGCCAGAATCTTTGAAGTTTCGGGCAGGACCACCATATGTGATGAAGTGAGCCCTCCTCTCCACACACCCTCCAGCATGAGGTGCTAAGTCTAGGGAACATCTTGTGGAGTCTGGTTGGGGTGAGGTACCATCTACACAAAAATTTTAGGTGCATCTCCTGAATCTGTGCAGAGATCAATGATTTTCTTGTGGTTTCGAATGCTTTAAGCCACAGATTGGTGTCAATGTCAACATTTACGTCTTTACACCAGGCTAGTGCGCATGAAGGTAAGGTGTCTGAGTCGGGGACCCTCAGGATTTTGTATAGGGTCGAAATGAGGAGTTTGGGTGTGGGGATCGTGGAACATATTTTTTCAAATTGCGTGATTTCTCTCCCTAACTCTCCCTTGTGTGCGTGATGTGAGATGTAATGGGTGAGTTGAGAGTAGTGGAGCCATGAGGAAAAAACCTCCCCATGTGTCTCCATTAGTGATGCTTGTGATTTCATTCTTCCGTTTTCTATTAGAGAATGTATGGAGACCATGTTGAGGCTATAGGGTTGTTTTATACGCGATCCTAATTTGCTGTATGGGAGTTCCGGATTTTCTAAGAAGGATGTAAGGGGCTCATGCCTGGAGGAAACGTGAGTGCTTGTGGCTATGAGTTTGTCCCACTCTGCTAAAGTCACCATCGATATTGGGTAATTGGAAAGACTTTTGGGTCTGCTCTGGGGGGGGGCGTCCATGCTAATGTGCTCATGTTATTAAGTTTGAAGATATGTCTGTCTAGCTCCACCCAGGCTTTATAGTTGGTGTTATGAGCCCATTCTACAATATGTTGCAGGAGGATAGCCCTTCTATAATCTTGTAAGTTGGGAACACCTAGACCTCCCCTGTCCCTGGGCAGATACATAGTTCGTTTGGGTATTCTGGGTTTGGTGTTCGCCCAGATAAATTGCTCTAGTAATCCCTGGAGTTGGTCAAGGTAACCCCTCTGAAGGGGGATAGGGAGCATCTGAAAAATATAGAGAATCCTAGGGAGAACATTCATCTTTACTACACCGATCCTACCCAACCAGGTAAGAGGCTTATTCTTCCAAGTGGAAAGGTCCCTAGAGATGTCTTGCTTTAAATTGAGATAATTAAATTTGAATAGGTCGTGCTGTGAAGTGGTAAGGTAGATTCCCAAGTATTTAAGTTTGTGACGAGCAATTGAGATGTTATGGTTATGTTTTAGGGCTTGTATGTGTAGCTGTTGTGTGTTAATATTAAGGAGTTCCGATTTGTTAAGGTTGAGACTAAAGTTAGATATGTTGCCATATCGTTCTAGTTCTTTCAGTAGGGCTGGGACAGAGTTCTCGGCTTCCGTCAGAGAGAAAAGTATGTCGTCGGCAAAGAGAGTTTGTTTATACTCTCTACCGCCCACCGTCAAACCCTTGATTTCCTTATTGTTTCTTATTTTTTGTGCCAGGACCTCTAGGGAGATATCAAAAAGGAGAGGGGAGAGGGGGCACCCCTGTCTGGTTCCATTCCTGATATCTAGTGCTTCTGAGAGGACATTGTTGACTCTTATTCTAGCATTTGGATTTGAATACAGTGAGAAAGTCATGTTTACAAATGCCTCGGGGATGTTCATCTCTTGCATTGCTCTCTTTAAGAAAGACCATTTCACCCTATCAAAGGCCTTTTCTGCATCCATTGCGAAAAGGACCATGGGCGTCCCTGAGGTCCTGGCATGGTTTATCAAATTTAATACTTTGATTGTATTGTCCCTGGCTTCTCTGCCAGGTACAAAGCCTACCTGGTCGTTGGATATCAGGGTCGGGAGAAATTTGTTGAGCCTGTTGGCTAAGACTTTGGCAAAGATTTTCATGTCTGTGTTTATTAATGAGATTGGTCTGAAGTGCTCAGGGCAGGTATGTGGTTTGCCCGGTTTGGGGATGACTGTGATGTGGGCCTCTAGGAGGGTTCTGGGTAGGTGTGGATCGTCTCTCAGTGTGTTGAAAATGGTTAGCATGTGGGGGGATAGTGTGTCTTTGAGGATTTTATAATATCTGGGGGTGAAGCCATCAGGTCCCGGGCTTTTCCCGGCAGGGGAATCTCTGATGGCTTGGGCTAGTTCCTCTGTTGAAATAGGAGATTCAAGATATGCTGCATTTTCAGTAGATAAAGATGGGAGGTTTAAGCCTCTGAAGTAGGTGTCTGTTGCTACTTGTAGAGGTGTATCGGGAGACTGTGGTCGCTCGTGTGGATGAGTATCATCTATGTTGTATAAATTGGCGTAGTATGTTCTAAAAGCATAAGCAATTTGATCACTGCTTTTGAAAATGGTGTAGTCTTTTGAGGTAAGGGAATGTATATGGCTATTTAACTGTTTTCTACGTAGGCACCGAGCCAGGATTTTACCCGGTTTGTTGCCCCCCTCATAGAAATATTGTTTGAGGTAAAGGGCTTTCCTTTGGTGAATCTCCGTGAGGTAGTTTTTGAGAGAGATTTTTGCCTCAAGGAGGCAGTTTCTAACTGTCTCGTTGGATGTATCTGTTTTGTGTTCTGCTTCTAATTTGCTAATTTGGGCTAATAGATTAGCGTGTTTCTCCCTGTTCTGTCTGTTAATTTTAGCTTTATGCTTAATGAAGCATCCCCTTATTACGGATTTGTGGGCCTCCCACTCAGTCAGAGCGGAAGTAGTGGAATGTGCGTTGAGGTGGAAATATTCCGTTAATACCTTTTGTATGTCCTGAAGTATAATAGGGTTATCTAAAAGAAAGTCGTCAAGTCTCCAGGTTTTGTTAGTAATGGGAAGGTCGGGCCATAATATTGTACTTGTTACTGGAGCATGGTCAGACCAGGTTATAGCCCCTATGTCACAGTGGGTAGTTATAGAGAGACCGTTGGAGTCTGTGAATATGTGGTCTAGTCGTGAGTAGCTATTGTGAGGAAAGGAGAAAAAAGTGTAGTCCCTCTGAGTGGGGTGCAAAGTTCTCCAGCTATCGTGTAGAGCTAGGCTAGCAATGGTGTTTTTGACAGTTTTAAGAATTTTAGAAGATGTACATGACGTGCCCTTTGAGGAGTCTAGCGTGGGGTCTAGTGAGAGGTTAAAGTCACCAGCTAGGAAGGTCACGCCCTTTGCGTGATCTAGTAGTTTAGTTGCTACTTTTTTAAAAAAAGTGTTCTGTGCCTGATTTGGGGCGTATATATTGGCAATCGTGATTTGGTGTCCATACAGAGTCCCCACCAGGATAAGGTATCGTCCTTCTGGATCTTTTTCAATTTGTGTGACATTTAATGGGATGGATTTGTGAATCAATATTCCGACACCATTTTTTTTTTGTGGGCCAGATGCGAAGTGCATAGCGGGATAGTGTGGGTTATTCCATTTAGGTTCCCTTCCTTTTTGAAAGTGTGTTTCTTGAATTAGTAAGACTTGACTATTTAATTTATGGAGTTCCCTTAATGCAATAGATCTTTTGCCTGGGCTGTTAAGTCCTTTTGCATTAATAGAGGTCACCTTAAAGGTGTGGTCTTGGAATCTGCTATGTTTGGATATGTTAACAAAAAAAAAAAAAAAAAAAAAAAAAAGAGAGAAAGAATGAGGTAAAGATTGGAACTAGGAGGGAGGGTTAGGTATTAACAGACAGGGCAAGAGGAAAAGAGAGGGAGGAGGAACTTGGGGTGTTGGTTAGGGAGTTAGGTTTGGTTTGATTGAGGTTGTTTAGAGCGGGATAGGGATTCCGTAGGGGAAGTATTCCCATATCTGGCATTGTGGCAAATAGGTGTTGTGTATTTATTTGGTCTACTTGGTGGGCGGAGGTGAGGGGGGAAGGTGCTGGTAGTGGATAATGAAAGGTTTTTTGATAATGAGGGTGGAGGGTGGGACTGGGGGAGTGTAGTGTGTGGGGGTTTATGATAGTTTTGGTTGCAATTAGGTAAGGGCAGAAGCGAGTCTGCGGAAAGGAAGGGTGTGATACGTGTCGGTTGATAGGGCGATTGGGGCCAGGTCACGCTCACTGGTACATACTGTTTAACTAGTGGGGTACAAGATGGTAAATGTATGAAAATACAGTGCATGTAACCCAGGGCAATAAGATCATACATCTATTGGCTCAGCTGTTAGATGAAACTCTGGGGTTGTGTGTCGCTTAACGCATTTTTTGTTAGCGTTATAGCCACTGCATAGTTGAACATATCTCAGTATACAGAGCAATAGTCATGGAGAAAGAGCAAACAAATAATATAGAACAGCTGTTAACATTTTTAGAACAAGTTGCAAACAGGTTAATTTTGAACATAAGCAATCTACCAAAAGGTTCACAAGTAGAACCCCTTCTTCAAAATATCCAAGTGTATTCATGGTTTGATTATGTCATGGTTTGCAGTGGTAATTGTGTGTGCTGCGAGATTGTAACGTGTATACAAGAGTGTACTAGACTGCTGTTAGTTGTGTATTGGAGGGTGAAAATAGTGTCTGTAGTTGAAGTGTGAGGGTGAGGTTAGGTCGGGAGCAGCTGTTTTTAAAGGAGAATTAGTGGTCTCCTTGAGGAAGGACTTTTATATTTGTGTTTGTTTTAGGATTGGTATGGGTGAAGTTCAGTGTGTAGACGGAGTGGTGTTGCAGTGTATTGTTCCGACAGTCCGGGCACTGTGAGGTAGGTGTCTGTGTTTCAGAAGTGAGTGTGGTGACAAGGACAGGAGTAGATACATATGGCATTTTGGACCTTATGGTGAGCATTAACTACACATCAAGTAAGCCTGATGTTGGTTGGAGAGAGATGGAGCAACTTTCAACATTAGAATCAACAAACAATGATAGGAAACAAGGCAACTGCATAACAAAGGCAATAAAATTTCTATAACATATAACATATATAATAATATTTCTATAACATATCTTGGGCCTACAGTAAGAAACATGTCATGAACGCTTCAAAGAACATATAAATGGTAACTTTTAGCTTGGATACCGGAAGGTTTAGCCTAGTGGGCCCTTGTTTACGCTTCTGGGTGGTAATATGCTTTGATGATGGTTTGAGTTAAACTATTACCTAAGCGTTTACAATGCATGTAGTGCTTATAGACATACACTACGGCCCATTGATATTAGTAAAAGAGCCAGTGCGTCCGATATCCTTGTCTATCGTAGGGAGAGCCAAGGGAGATCTGGCTTAGGAGAAGAGTGGTTTGGTAGTAACTATTCTACATTCTGCCTTGTGGGTACATTTTAGGCAGTGACTTATGGTCAGGAGAAGGGAAATGGTAGGTTGCGACACAGAACAAACAAGCCCAAGAATTTGGGACATTCAATCTATATGTGACACAATGGGTCATAGTGAAGCATTAATCTTTTAACACAGCCCAACCCTCCCTTAATCAGCTAAAGAGCAAAGTCTATGCATGGGTTCTATGGTATTGTGGATCATACTTCACCATCTCCGGAGCTGGGGGCGTCTTCTTGTCTTGCGGGTGGGGACAGAGAGAGTTCACTGAAGAAGAGGGAAGGGTCTGATCCTGGTTTGTAGATGCTGGTTTTGTTGTTATAGTTCACTATTAGGGAGACAGGGAAACCCCATCTGTATGGGATTTTTTGGTTCCGAAGTTGGGTGGTGATAGGGGCAAGTTCCCTTCTCTTTTGCAGTGTAACTTGGGATAAATCCGAAAAAATGTGGATCTCCTCTCCTGCGTGGAAGATGGCTCGCTTCAATCTTGCGTGTTTTAGGATGTCTTCTTTGTCTTTGAATCTTGTAAATTTCACGATGATGTCTCGTGGAGGCGCCTTGGGGGGGGGGCTTCGCTCGTAGGGCTCTATGCACTCGTTCTATTGGAATATCCGGGGCAGCTGGGCTATCCTTTATTACTTTGAAAAGGGCTTGTAGGTATCCTTCTATTGCTGTAGGGAAGAGAGTCTCAGAAACCCCTCTAAATCTGAGGTTATTCCTTCGGCAGCGATTTTCTAAATCTTCCAGCTTTTCATTGAGGAAGAAGAGTTTATCATCATGGTCGCTAATGTTTGCAGCATTGTTCTGGATTGCTATATTGATAGGGGTTTGTTTTTCTTCTAGGGCTTGAACCCTGCGGTCGAGAGCCCCTAAGTCTTTCCTAAGATCTCCAAAGAGAGATCTCATTTCCTGTAGTACTACATTGATATCCTCTTTGGAGGATAAATGGAGAATGTCCTTTTTTGTTACATAGGAAGGGTTATCAGGGTGGGCTTGATCTGAGGAGCTTTGCCGCGGATTCGCCATACCTTCTCCAGAAGATTCAGTTGGGATCTCTTTGGTAGTGAGATATTGTTTCAGGGTTTTGCTCGGTTTTGGTGTGCTTGATTTGCTTTGTCTTTTACAAGGCATCACCTAGGGGCTTAAGGTGTGTGCTCTGATCAGTAAATGCCTTGGTGTACCCCTTCAACAGAATTAGGGGGTGTTATTGCACTTAGGAAGATAAGGTGGGAGAGCTCTTGTGATCTCTGTGGGAAGGATCACTTACCTGCTTAGGCAGAACTGGCTTATGCTTAATATGTTGGCTTATAGTGTGCTGGTGTTTCTGCCCTGAGCTGCTATTCCCTGAGCCCAGAGGCCAGTTGCTATAATATGAGACCGGGTGTTCAGAGGGCAAGGCTGTCTCTATTATTACTCCTGAGCTTGAAGCAGTAATCCCCTGTGTGCGGTAGTAGTCACAGAAAAGGATTTTCGCCAGTGTGTTAATGCTTCTGCCCTGATTTGCTGTTCCCTGAGCCCTGGGGTCAGCTGCTATGATGTGAGACCGGGTGTTCAGAGAGCAAGTTCACTGATCAGGCTTTCTCTATTAGTACCCCCAAACTTAAAACAGTAATTCCCTGTGAGCGGCAGCAGTCTCAATAGAGGATTTTCACCCGTGTGTTAATGCTTCTGCCCTGATTTGCTGTTTCCTGAGCCCTGGGGTCAGCTGCTATGATGTGAGACCTGGTGTTCAGAGGGCAAGCTCACTGATCAGGCTTTCTCTATTAATACCCCCAAGCTTAAAACAGTAATTCCCTGTGAGCGGCAGTAGCTGCTGCGCACTCACTATTTATTTCCTTGCTGTGGGGCCGTTGGAGGTCAGTTGTAGGGAGCGAGGACTGTGCGCCTAAGCCTCTGATAAGGTAAGGAGGTCTTGTGGAGTGAGGGAGGGTAGAAAGAAGTCCGGTTTGCAGGGTCTCTAATCTCTTACCCCCGGATTCCCGGTTCCACAGTTAGGCGCAGCCAATGTCGATGGGCCTCAGGTTCTTTCTCTGTGCTTGCGGTGTTTGCGGTAGTGGTTGTTTTTAAGCCGGGTCACTTGTGGCTGTCACCGGAGGTTTTACAAGTCTATGGGACAGGGTTTGTGGGGAAGGAGGGGGGTTATCCACCAAGTAGAGGGCTTTTTGCCAGAATGGGATATTGGAGCCCTTTTAGAAAGCGGCCATTTGCAAGCGTGGCCAGACTCCGCCCCCCAGTATTGTTTTTTTTAACGTAACTTTTTTTTTTCTGTAGTGTAGCAGTTCCCACCCGCTCCCACCCATTTTTTTTCTTTCATAATTCAGATAAAGCATACAATTTTAAACAACTTTACAATTTACTTTTAATTTTCAGCAACATCTGAATCTTAAAAGGTAAAACAACTGTGCGTTCCATGTCCCATTAAGGATACTAAAATTTGAAACTACTTTTTATAATACAACATATATATATATATATATATATATATATATATATACAGTATTCAGAATGAAGGAAGGCACTCTATGGGTTTAAACAGGGGTATATTCTTTAATTCCTTAAAGTGACACTGAACCCAAATTATTTCTTTTGTGATTCAGATAGAACATGACATTTTAAGCAACTTTCTAATTTACTCCTATATCAAATATTCTTCATTATCTTGGTATCTTTATTTGAAATGCAAGAATGTAAGTTTAGATGCCGGCCCATTTTTGGTGAACAACCTGGGTTGTTCTTGCTGATTTGTGGATAAATTCATCTACCAATAAAAAAAGTGTTGAAGTTCTGAACAAAAAAAAGCTTAGATGCCTTCTTTTTCAAATAAAGATAGCAGGAGAATGATGAAAAATTGATATTAGGAGTAAATTAGAAAGTTGCTTAAAATTGCATCCTCTATCTGAATCACGAAAGAAAAATATTGGGTTCAGTGTCCCTTTAAGTATGGGACATTTTCGAGGGTGTAATCCCTGTCTTCAAACAAACAACAATAACCAAACATAACCAGAATCTTAAATACCCACTCACCTCCAGTATTTACAATCACAGAGTGAACTACAACAGCTGTACGGCTCGGTGCGCACGTCATCAGGCAGCGTCCGTTTCCTAGCAACCAGCTGTCAAAAATGAATGCTAGTACAGCATACTACCTTATCGTGACCAACACCAGTTCAAATAACGTTAAAACCCACCATATACTATGTGCTCACAATAAATAATGCAATGGTGTATATATACACACACATGGAGAATACCAAACACTAAAGCATATATATGATTTACATAGTCAATCCTAAATAAAGGTCTGCCCATGTCAATTTATTTTAAGCGGTTTCTACGATAAGCAATAATTGCTAAAATCAACTTGCATAATCTGGTAATATATGCTGCTAATACCTCCTTATAACTCCTTAAAAGGCGGATATAAGTTTCTATGCATTTTATATACAGGGTATGTCATCGTTTTCATCTGACCTACCAGAGACACTTATATGTTAGGAGGCCTTTATAGCCCGCATGCTTCAAAGTCAATCAAGACTATACAAACTCTTAAGAAAGTCGGGTCAGATCCCGACGAAACGCGTAGAGAAAACAGTCAGTCTTCCCAACACTCCCCCAGACGCCAGGTCGGTGTGAGCAGTCTCCAGCCTCTTATCTCCTACAGTGGTCCAGAAGCACTTGGGAGCTTAGAAGGGACAGGACGGATCACTCTCTCCACCTGCGGTGTGGTGATACTTATGCAATACATTTATTGCCCATTTTATCTTACAAATTATACGTGTGTTTTTATTTATGCGCTGGTTTGCTATATTAAATTACAATTTTACCCTTAGAGTGGCGTGTGCTCGGTCTCCTTTTTGTTTCCTATCTCTTTACAGACATGTATTATTTCACCTATGTCATAACTGGAGATGCAGCACTTGTATAAACCATGCTATCATAAAACATACATAAATCATAGACAAAAACAAATATGAAAATAAATATAAAGGAAAAAATACAAAAAAAAGAACAATAGAAGAAAGAAACTTAACAAAACAGATGAAAAAATAAATAAATGAACAATAAACAGAGAAACTACAAAACATCAGATAAAAAATAAACACGACAAAAACACCAATCAAAGAACACATAAAACAAATACCACAATGACACAAGTAACATAGGGGAGGAAAGGGATTGGGGCGGGGAAGAACAGAAACAATAGGGTATTGTAATAGTGTACTACATCAACACATTTGTAGGATATTTCTGCAGACTATATGAGATTTAGCATAGAACAATGTCCTATAGGAAACTATGCCATTCTAATTTTGTGTTCAATCCTTTAGGGATAATAGTCTAAAGTTTGAAAGTCCATCTTGTCTCCCTCTGCAGGAGTAGTTTAATCCTATCACCTCCTCTACTTAGTTCTGGTACGTGGTCAATGATGGAGTATCGTAGATCAGATATATTATGTCCTTGATGTTGAAAATGCTGTGCTACAGGCTGGTTAGACTCCCTTTTCTTTATCACTTGTCGAATGGCACTTCAATGATTTGCCATTCCTGCCCTCAAATCATTGTAGGTCTTACCAACATAGAACAAACTACATGGGCAATGGAGCAGGTATACTAAGTAAGGAGTAGTAAATGTGACTCTGTGTTTGAGGTAGTACTTCCTTTTATGCCTGGGGTGATTAAAGTATAGTCCGGTCAACATGGCATTGCATGTGGTGCAACCGCTACATTTAAAACATCCCGGTTTAAGTGCTTGTTTATTTAGCCAGTTCCTCGAATAGCAATGTACTGGATCTGTCATCTGCAAGCTGTCCTTCAATGATTTCCCCTCTCGGTATCCTATACGTGGTGCTTCCATATTTTTAAACGGTAGTGGTTCATCACTCTGTAAAAACTCCCAATTATGCCTCATAATACTATTGAACTCGTTCTTATCGGTGGCATACGTGGTGGTGAAGGTTAACCTCCTTCTACTTCCTTCATCGATACTCTTCTTGTTCTTTTTGACATTTGCCTGTTCCATCTGATCCATATATATATATATATATATATATACACACACACACGCACACACACACAGAACAATAAACAGTGAAATCTCAGGATTTTTCAAACGTGCCAAGTTTAATTTACATTTCGGGAATGTATCTCCCCTTCTTCTGAACAAATAAATGATGTGAAACACCCTCTTAAATAAGGCAAAACATAAACAGTGATTACCTCATCCCCTCTGAGAAAGGCGCCAAAATTCAAACATTGCAGACACTGAGAAAATTGCTAAACCAGAAGGGGTTTACCGAACCACTTCCGGTCCGGCGTTACATACATTGGAAACTCAAATAATATGTAACAAACTGTCATGTTCTGTCTCAGGATATTTTGTGAGAGCCTCATTGTCTGGAACAGTTGCTTTAAATGAAGATTAATAGAAGCCATATAGATTGAAAATATATAAGATTTATTTAAATAACAAAAAACTTTGATTTAGCAAATACTTGCAGGGTATTTTAAATATATACTATTCAGGTATGTTATGTCCACATACGCCAGGAGTGGAAAGGAACAAACAAGTAAGCAGAGATGCAGATTCAAAAGGAATTGTAATAACTGAAGTGCAGAATTTGCACATGGCAGGAAACAACCTTGTAAACAGGTAACATGTTTACAGGTAAAGTCTTTCTCCTGGTAATAACTGAAGTGCAGGATTTGCACAAAGCAGGAAACAACCTTGTAAACAGGTAACAGGTTTACAGGTAAAGTCTTTCTCCTGGTAATAACTGAAGTGGAGGAATTGCACAGGAAACAAACTTGTAAACAGGTGCAAAGGTGAAGTCTTCCTCCATATATGTACTGAAGTACAGGAAACAGGTTCTGACTTGTGCCAAAACAGAAACAATGTGAAGACAATGTGCAGCCTAGCAGCCAGCTTTAAATAGGGAGGTTTTACACAGGATTGGCTCAGAGTATAACCAAAATTGAGACAGGTGAAAATACAATTAGACAAAGACACAGGTAAAAATACAATTAGACAAAGACAGCTTTGGAAAGCTTAATTTCAACTTGCATTTTGAGCATATGTTAACATAAGAGCATAATTTAAATATCCTGTGCGCTAACATTAGTGCACCACTTGTAATCTAGCCCATCATAGGTAAAGCAAAAAGTGTAAATTATACAAATAGCATGAGGGCATGTCTGAAATGGCTGAAATGGCTACAGAAAGGTTAAACACAATGGTCCTAAAAATACATACAATTTATTCAAAACATAAACATATATATGCACATATAATAAAAAATAAAAATAAAAAATGGCCATATAAAGTGGTATAAAATAGTTGTATAGGTAAAATAGTCCCATTAGTAGTTCACAATCCTTCAATGCAATAAAAAGTGTTATAATAGTGTTATCCAAATCTGTGTCCAAAAAAAAGAAAAAAAGAAGAAATCTGAAAAAGGTGTAATCCAGAATATATAAGTGTAGATGTCAAATATATTGGATTCCAAAAAACAATTGTGTTAAAGCAATCCAAGAAAATTATTTCAAAAGGTGACCTGAAACAAAGAAAAATGTACAATAGTGCAGACAAATAAGTAAATAAGGCTTACCATATAGCCCAATGGTATAGAAACTCGGGCAGAAAGTCAAAAACATTGACACGTTACAGCCCTCTATTAGGAGCCTTTCTCAAGACTTATGAAATGATATTAAGGTTTTAAGGTATAACAGAAACATCTAACCAAGCACTAATCACATCCACAAGTTGTGAGTCAATCTCTATTATAATCAACTAACATCTATCAGGTAACCGTTCTCTTCATCATATAAAACATGTTTAACTGTGAAGGATTCCAGCATAAAAAAAATCATTTACAACCATGTAGAACAAACAAATTAAACTCCAGAAAACAATTAATTCTATCAATCAGTCCACTCTAACATATGAAAGAAAAAAAGAAGATAACTTTATTAGCTTTGAAATAGCAAGACACGACCGCGGGACCAGATTCTTTACAAAGGAAATGCATGATGAACCTAAGCATAGGTGAAAATTATGATCAAAGTCTCTAGAATGGCCTGGAGTGGACACAGCCACCTCTGGTCACAAATATTTACTTAAACCTTTCATAAACTTGTGTCAAAAGTGTTGCAATTATTGTTTTGCTAGCGGTTAGCGTTGGATGTGTGAGATATCATGTATTATGCATCTCACAAAGCTATAGATATAATGGATAAATGCCCATTAATGAAACTATGGAAAATATATGTGACACTTTCCTTTTTATATCTGTGGAACTGTAATATATAACATATTGATTATTGTTTATTAGGACATTTAAATATTTTTCTTGAATTTTCTTGCTTTTCATTCATTGGTGTTTTTGTGGGGTATTTGGTGTTTGGAGAATCTTGTACCCCCACTAGTCTTATACACTTGCCCTTTTAGACTCCTAAATAGACAGACAGACAGTTTGATATTATATACAGTACTATATTCCTTTCAAAAACTTTTTAGACATATATTTTAATAATAAACATATAATTTACAATGACTATGTTAATAAATATATATATATATTTATATATATATATATATATATATATATATATATATATACACACACACACTGTATTGTCCTATGTATAGGCTGCACTCTCCCCCCTAATGTAAATCTTTAAATTAGGGGTGTAGCTTATAACGACAGACCACGTGAGAGCAGTGTGAAGCGGTTTTTGCAGCAGCATGTGTGAAGAACTGTGTGTGCTATGGGTGGTTTGTTTTGCCATACGTGGAGCAGTTGGAGGCTGGAGTGGAGCAAACAGGAAAGGAGAAGACAGCAGGCGTCAGGAGCGTGACAAAGGGGGCTGCTGTGGGCGTCTAGGGGTGGGCAGTGGGTGGACAGACTTGGAGATGGTTCGAGCTGACAGTGGAGCCTGGTCACAGTGCCTAGAAAATTTTGCAGGGTGAGGAGTATAAGCAATATGGTGCTGTGGAGTCAGGTAGGCTGTCAGGTCGTTCGTTGAGTGAGTCATTGGTTTACTGTGGAGGACTTGTTATTATACGTATCATGGCTTTATAATACATTGTACTTTTTTTGTACAGTTTCATAAGGAAATATATTTACAGCTGTGGGCATATTCTCAATAGGAATATAAAGTATAAAAGCTGTTTTTTTGTACAGAAACCAGAACACTTTTTTGCCGTTGCAATAAAACATTTTTTTTTCTCTTAAAAAGTTGTGCTACAAGGGTGCTTGTCAAATGTCAGTTAGCAAAGCAATGTACCTGACACAGTGACAACCTAACAACATGTACATACATTAGAAAATAAGTTAAATGTTTGGCATAGCACTTTATGTGTAGATTTTCTTTAAAAATTAAAGTTTCTTTAAAATGGCACCAAACTTTAAGGGTGCGGCTTATAATCGTGTGCGGCCTATACTCGGGACAATACAGTGTATGTATAGATATAAATATGTGTGTGTGTGTGTGCAATGCTTTATTTTAATATGTTTTACTTGTGTTTTGTTATACTTTTATTCTAGCCCTAACACTTTACTTTAGCCCAGATTATAAGTGGGATGCTAATGATAGCATGGGAAGCGATAGCAATATTGCTGGACCATGCTAAAATTTACGCAAATTGATATTACAAGTCCACGGTAAAACAGATTTACCAGAGAAGGTTTAGTGCAGCTGACATCACTCTAGTGCACCCATTACTTTCAGTAAATATCGCAACTGCACTAAATATCACTGATATCAAGTTGAAAGTTATAGATTGTGCTCAAGTGAAAGCCCAAAGAGTGCTTAAAAATTAGTTCAGCCTGAGTAAAGCGTAAGAGTAAAAAAAAAAAATGATTCACAAAACACATGTAAAACAAAATAAAATTTACATTGATAAATACATTTTAATAAAAACAATAAAAACATTTATATTGAAAAAAAGGTTTTAATGTTTAAAACTGGATATGGTGTATGGCAAGGTGTTTGACTGGAAAGGGCTCCAATGTATATATTGTATATTGTAAACTGTATATATACTTTTGAGGCCTTCCCTATCAAATACCTTGAAATATGCAACATCATTTTTAATCATTTTTTGTTTTGTTTTTTTAATAGAAATATTTGCAATTCTTATGTTCTTAAATTAGAAAACAATATTATTTTATTTTTAAATATATATTTATATTTCTACATCTGAATGTATTCATATATTTTCTGGCAATTCTGTTTTACCATATACATGTAATACTAGATTGCGCACTAATCTCAGGGTCGCAATATTGATAGTGCACCCTTTTCTATCAACAGCGGTCTACTTGAAATGTAGGCCTACAGTATATGTTTAGCTATATGTTACTATTACCTCTAGGAGAAGCAGGAAGGTGATCATTGTTAATTAATATGTTTGTTTTTCTTCTCCTGCAACAAAAAAACTGCATTTCACTATTATACTAATTATTTTATATTTATTCCTACAAAAAAAATGACTTATTTGGCGGAAAACACAAATATCTATTTTTTTGTAATACATGTTGTGACAACAATCATTTATATTTAAAAGAAAAAAGCTTTGACCAAAACATTATTACATTTTCTATGAACTAATAAATAGCAATCCTTTCATTTCATCTTATGAACAAATATATATAATACAGTCTATTTTAAATCATACAATCAGCCATATTCATATGTCTCTTGGTAAACATGGGCTACTGGTATTTTGGGAAGCCTTAATGTGGAGGCTACACTTGGAACAGAAATTGTTTTGCAAAAGTGGCTTTTAATTAGCATAAATCCTTCTGCGCAAACAAGATTGTTAGATTTTAGACCTTATGCTACTTGGCTATGTGTATTAGCCTACTTCCAAAGACTTGTTAACTTCATATCGTGTTTCTCTCAATTAGAAAAAAGCAAGCTGTGTAATTTACTTTCTTTATAACTGTGGGAAATTACTGACTAAAGGTTAGATAATTTCCAAATGGCACAGTGAGGGGTTAATAAAACCATTTTACTAAGTGCTAATGAGTGTGGAACAATAAAAGTGAAATAAATAAATAAATGCATTTAGATCCACTTCAGTTGTGCAAAATAATATAGATTCACTATGTTATAGCCCATTAATTTCAGTATTGTTTTTTTTTTTTTTACAAATTTCAAGTGGATTTACGATCACATTATTCAGAAGGAATACAATATAAATATAATTGTTTATAAATTATTTAGATAGAGCATGATTATATAATTTGTATTCTTTACTAGAAATGGTGTTATGGAAGATTTTAGGTCTTGTGAGTATATTTCAACTTTAAATAGTTCAACTGAATTCCCTAAGTCTAATTATTTTGCACACCTACAAATGTGTAAAATATGGAAATATTAACACCTATTTTACCATACAATTGGAAATTTAACCTAAAAAAATGAGATACAAAATCACTTTACATCCCACTAGTATTATAAGCATTTGGGCTATGAATAACAAGTAGGGAATGGGAACAAAAACAATATTTGTGCAGGTGCGAGAGATACTTGATGGAGTCACTTGCCATCTGCTGAAGACTTCCAACCTGGTGTTAACAAACATCCATATTAGAATACTTGTCAAAATCACAATACATTATAAATAAATCTCACCCCTCTCTCTATCTCCCCTCTATCTCTCTCTCCCCCCCTCTCTCTCTCGCCCCTCTATCTCTCTCTCTCTCTCTCTCCCCCCCTCTCTCTCTCGCCTCTCTCTCTCCCCCCCCCCTCTCTCTCGCCTCTCTCTCTCCCCCCCCTCTCTCTCTCCCCCCCTCTCCCCCCCCCTCTCTCTCTCTTCCCCCTCTCTCTCTCTCCCCTCTCTCTCTCTCTCCCTCCCCTCTCTCTCTCTCCCCTCTCTCCCCCCCCTCTCCCCTCTTTCTTTCCCCCCCCCCCCTCTCCCCTCTATCTCTCCCCTCTCTCTCTCCCCTCTCTCCTCTCTCTCTCCCCCCTCTCTCTCTCTCTCTTTCTCCCCCTCTCTCTCTCTCTTTCTCCCCCTCTCTTTCTCTCTCCCCCTCTCTCTCTCTCTCCCCCTCTCTCTCTCTCTCTCTCCCCCCTCTCTCTCTCTCCCCCCTCTCTCTCTCTCTTCCCTCTCTCTCTCTCTTCCCTCTCTCTTTCTCCCCCCTCTCTCTCTCTCTCTCTCTCTCTCCCCCCTCTGTCTCTCCTCTCTCTCTCTTGCCCCTCTATCTCTCCCCCCCCCTCTCTCCCCCCGCTCTCTCCCCCCCCCTCTCTCTCCCCTCTCTCTGTGTCTCTCCTCTCTCTCTATCTACCCTCTCTCTCTCCCCTCCCCCCTCTCTCTCTCTCTCCCTCTCTCTCATTCTCTCTCTCCCTCTCCCCCCTCTCTCTCTCTGTCTCTCTCTCTCCCTCTCCCCCCTCTCTCTTTCCCCTCTCTCTCTCCCCCTTTAACTCCCCCCTCTTTCTCCCCCTCTCTCTCCCCCCTCTCTCTCCCCACATCTCCCCATCTCCCCCCTCTCCCCCCTCTCTCCACATCTCCCCACATCTCTCCCCTTTCTCCACATCTCCCCCCTCTCTCCACATCTCCCCCTCCCTCACTCCACATCTCCCCCCTCTCCCCACATCTCCCCCCTCTCTCCACATCTCCCCCTCCCTCAACACTCAAGGTCAGTGATCCTCACAGTGCTTATATATAATAGTGTGCCATATGTGTTGAGTAAGTGTTTTATTTGATATGATATGTGATATGAGAGCAAGACTGGTTCTATGATATGAATGACAAAAAATAGATAAATAGGGGAATTTATAGCTTAAAAGAATGACCCCACTAATATCAACCTATACTATTAAAGTGCACCTTTGAAGTTGCATTTTTTTTCCAGCCTAAATGGTCTAAAACTATCTATAAATATCATTACATGTTAGATATATGGTTTGATTTCTCCACTTCCAAAGTTTTCAAAACCATTTTCCAACATTCATTGCAATGCCACTTTTTAACTTTGGTCTAACCCTAGTGTATAGTTTTAATGGGTGAATGTAGACTTAGCGTCTCTTGCAGTTAGACTTCCATCAAAACCACATTAGTATAATTTTATTTGATTTTTGTACTTCTGTTTTTTATATATGTTAATTTAATGACACATTAAATATCCTTTGCATTAACGCAAAAAATATGTTTTGTCCCACATTCCCTAGAGAGCTGAAAAAGCAAAATCTGCAATCTTGGTTTTTAATAAGCTGCAAATTACCTAAACCAGGGATGGCCAGATAAGTAGCCAATGGGCCATATTAGACCATCTGCACTAGTTTTTGTGCATCCTGGGAAAAAAGTACTAAGAATTTGTGGATCTAGTGGAAAAAGCCCATTATTTGCAAAAAAGCGAGAGGTATTTAATGCCCTTTTAATATCAGCCTTTTTTAACAAATAGCTAGTTTACAGAAATGGTAACGGAGATTTGGAATAGGCTGAAGTGGTATTAGAATAAAACCCAATACGAAATTTAAAGTATTTCTGAAATATGCCTAAAATATTCTTGTGGACTGAGATTAGTGTATCATTTTTTTTTTATTTTTTTTTTATGTACTCGTAATTACTAGATAAGTAATCTGTTCCAACAATATCTCACTCCTTCACAATGACAACCTTATAATTTATGCTTTGGTTACAGAGGCAGCATACATGGGTAGCATAAAACTATAAAACACATAGGATCAGATTACAAGTGAAGCACTAAATATCCATTGAATGAAAGCAATATTAGCGCTCCACTGTCTAATAGCAGCGCACGCTAATGTGCTCTAGCATTACAAGTTTTCAGCAATGCAAATGCGACCTCGCTTTCGCTTTGCTGGTAAGCATTGCGCTCACGAGAGTGCACTTCTGATGCCATAAAAGACGGCATCAGAACATAGCACAACAAAGGATGTAAGAAGTGCAGCAATGGCAGCAAACTTAAATATATTTGTATATGATTATATACATATATATTTATGTGTTAATATGTGTATATACACAATCAAAGAAAAGTAGGCACACTGAAGTCGATTCTTATATAGTACAGAAGGTTTAATCTTCACCAGGACCTAGACAGCACAAATACACTGCCCTTGTTCCCCCCTACCTCTACATAACATGGGGAAAAATACTTTGCGTGTCAGTTCGTGCTATGAGGACACTGAGGCTCTTTTTCTCCTTAGCCCGACTGTGTCTGTATCCCCCATGGGCCGAGACTCACTTGGCAGCTGAATCAGCTGGTCCCCCGGCGTTCGCACTCCACACATTGTTCCAAGACCCGGAAGTGAGGCTCCACTGACGTCGATGATGACGTATGTGCGGGGGGGAATCAAAGGGACGGAGGTACCTGGACTGGCTGCAAACACCCGACCAGGCGGGTACAGTGGTTCAGTGAGCTGGTAGAAGCACAGGAAAAAAACATAGATTTGGAGCCGCTGTATAATAAAATCAAAACTCTTTATTGGATATCCTTAAAAGTTGGGAGGCATCCCAAGCACATAGCTGTGCGTTGCCTATCTATGTGCTTGGGATGCCTCCCAACTTTTAAGGATATCCAATAAAGAGTTTTGATTTTATTATACAGCGGCTCCAAATCTACGTTCTATTATGTGTATATACACATATTAACACATAAATATATATGTACTGTATATAAGCATATACATATATATTAATTGGGAACACACAATTCCCATTGACAGCAAAGTTTTTTTTTTCTAATTTTATAAGCGCTAATTGCTACAATGAGCTTATGGTATCATTACCCAGCCACTTGTAATGACTCATTGATTATCATGTGCCCGCAAACGGTCGAATTTGCCCGTTTGCTTGAAGGCGATAATTTAGCGCTCCACTTGTAATCTAGCCCATATTGTACTATACCCATTACCCAGCATTTTGATTAGTTATTGGACTTTCATAAGGTTTGAGATTAATCGTTTTACAAAAATATTATATAGTTTTGCAGTTTAATAACATACACATACTACTTAAGCGTTAAGAATTTTGGCCAGTGTAAACACTGCATTAAATTTAAATGAATGTGCAGTTTTTATTTTCAAATGATCTGTTTAGTTTTAAATATAATGTGCATGCTATAGATACTGAGAGATCTCATATTCCACAATGAGTCTTAATTGAACAATATATTTACTTGCAAATGATAACATTTAACAAGGGTGATTCTGCTGATCTAATGTTCAGTTATTGGCCCCTACTTAACAAGAAGCGGGAAGGCAACGTTCCTAGGAAGGAAATCTGTCTGCCTGCTCTCTCTGTCAAAGAGAAGTCTTTTGTGCAATCCTGTTTGAGTCCACTGTATTTTAATTTTCCACCTAAGAGGTGGTGAAGAGGTTGCAGGCTTGCATAAGTAAAAGCTCAGACGCTGCAGCTGCATCTTTATAAATGGAACTCATTGTTTAATTTTTTAAAAAACATTTGTAATTGGACAACTCTAATTATGTATCAACTATCAATATGTGTGACCCCCATACTAGGCACTACATTCCTTTTAAATAAATGCATGACACAAGAACTTGGGTTATAAAGGCCCCAGCTTGCTTTATTGAACACAATAAATAATATAGCCACAGCATTATCAAATAAACAGTTAAACATTTCCTAAATCTCTAGGGTGCTTGCCTAGCCACAAAACATGCCCCTCCTTACCACTGAGAAGGGCATGCCCCCTTGTCCAAAATTCTCCCCTGCAAATCAAAAAGGAGGTAGAAACAATCCCACTCTGATCAAAGCCACCAAAATAGGCAAGCACCCCCACCACCCCAAGCTGCGATATACAAATTAAGCCACATCGAAAAAAAGGGTAGGGAGGGCGGAAGCTTCACCTCGCACGTTCTGGTTCTACAACTGCTCTTCATTTCTGCTCTCCTCCTCTACTTATTCTCCAGAAGCCCAACACATTGGCCACAAGATGACCCCTCCACATGGCCTCCATGGGGGTCACAAAACCTTTTCTTTAATATATCATTCAGGGTTTCTCTTGACCCCATACTAGGCACTACGTTCCGCTTAATTAAATGCATGACACAAGAACTTTGGTTATAAAGGCCGCAGCTTGCTTTATTGAACACAATAACTAATATAGCCACAACATTATCAAATAAACAGTTAAACATTTCCTAAAACACTAGGCTGCTTGTCTAGCCAAAAATATGCCCCTCCTTACCACTGAGAAGAGCAAACAGGAGGTACCAACAATCCCTCTCTGATCAAAGCCACCAAAATAGGAAGGCACCCCCACCACAGCTCGAAACCACATTGAGCACTGCCGCAAACCAACGGCCTTTATAACCCCCACAATAAGGCTCAAGAAGCAAACCAACAACCACCAGATTATCTCCTCCAGAAGAAAAAAAATCCATCACAATCCTCTCCACCAATACCAAACTGGTACTTAAATTAACCCATCTAACCACCAAGTTGCGAGCCTCATAAGCCTCCATTTCTAAAGTAGACAAATAATTTCCACCTCCAAGTAATCCATACCATTTGAATTCAAGACCCATAACCCAGACCCAATTCCAAAGGGGGGAGGTCCCGTACAATCAAATCCCCAAAGTCGAAACATCACCATGATTTACAACAGACAATCAACCATCACTAAAACCTATATCAAGAAAAATGTCCCATTCACACAAACACCTAGCAGGATAGTGAGAAACGACCAACCCAATATCTCAACCACATTTGAGCCCAAACCAACACCATAACACACTAACTCCAGACCCCAGGAACTTTAAATTAGTTCTCAAATGGCCAAGAAACCAAATGATCAAGCAAAGTCACCACAGAAGACCCACCTCAAGCACTATTTAAAAAAAAAAATATATAATCTGAAATAATTTTAAAACAAAATTGCCCAACATACCAATCAACCTTGAAACGGAACCTATCCATTTTGTTTGAACCAGTGCAACCAAGAAAACATTGTTCTAGTTTTGGGCGAGTAGAGCGCTGGAACTTTAAGGATCCCAAACACCCTATAAGTATAAGTTCCTTCGTTCTTATAAAGATGAAAATTAAAAAAGGGGGGTATATAGGGGCGTTGTTACCAACTGAAGGGATCGGAATTAATTGTGAGGATATAAATTTCCTAAATGTACAAAAAATAGATAATCAATAATAAAATATATTTCCAATGTTGGATACAATTATAAAAACCACAAATATAATATGTGGTAATATAAACCCATTTGCAAATGTAAGGAATAAGAAAAGGCGCTTTAGCCAGTTATAGAAATCGTGATTTATTAGTGGTAATGTACCAGTGTTTAAGTTAACTTATAAGGATTACTTGGTGTATATAGTTATTTGCCTAAACTGTGCAGGGGATAGTGTGAATTAAAAAACATATGAGTTATGTGAGTCTATAATCTTTTGAGGAACCCAATTTAAAGGGCTGAGCCGCTGCTAAAGAAATTCATATGTGGATCTATTTATCAGTGAAAAAACGGTGTTGAAAATAGGTTCATAAGTGTATGTGTAATGTTACACCAATTAGAAAAATAAACTACTAATATACTGTGCTAATGTACTTGAAATTACTGAAAAACCCATGTGTAGGGAGTAAATGTGTGTACTAAGAAAACAGAATTGCTTGAGAAAATAAAAATACAATTATACGTAATTTATTAAAAGGTATTAGTAAAAACAGGTAATGAACATAGATTAATGATTACCAATTGGTATCTGATACGACTGTGGGACGTCTCCCAAATAAAAAATGAAAATAGATAGAACTAATAAAATGATTTTCGATGTAAAAGTTAAGAACCACTGAGAAATTTGAATGTTATACACAACCAGTAGAAATAGAGGATTATCTAGCTGTATATGTACAGATTGGTTGACTCTAAAGTTCGTTGCAACTTAGAATTATAAATCTGTTGTTTAAAGTCACTTTTTTAAGTCCCAATAGTAACTTCGATTTACTACAAACTTTGTGTAACTACTTCATCTGAATAGAAAACATTTCTTATTAAAACGATTCAGATCATGGTTTTTCCTTATAGATGTGTAGACTGCTCTTAGTGCTATGCACGCAGTAAAAAATGACATATATTAAAGTCCAGAGTTAGATAGGATTTGTTAAAAACACACTTTGTGTCAAAGTTATCCGAACACTTGTTTCAAAGCAGTTCTACTTACAGTTTTTCCGATTTTTAGACTGTAGTATCGAGTCTGCTTACTCTTTCACCGGAGTTCTCCCCGCTCTGCTGTCTAAGCTCAGCGTCTGACGTCACGCTCTTCTGTGGGAGGTTGTCTTCCGGAAAAGAAAGGCCATTACTTTGTTACATACAGTTGAAGTTTTATTTTCCATTTGAATGTTGGTAAATGATGACAACTGCACTTAGTGCTTATGCACGCAGTTAAGACCTTACGAATTTCCAAAGGATGGACAAATGGTGCTGTAAATAGCAAGATATATAACCCGGGTTATGGTGATTAAATCTGTTTGTTTAGGTATAAGTTCATAGGTAAAGAAAGTCACACAGCTCATAAGGCTCTTATGTATTTTTGGCAGAAAGTAAAAAATCTGAATTTTTGGAAATTTTAGTATTAAAAATTCAAATTCATTTTTATTAAGTATTCCTGATTTTTCACCCTCTGCCAACAATTTATTTAAACTTTTCTTAAATTTTCTGTGGGATCAAGTTTTAATTTTTTGTATGTTTTGTTACCTTCCAACAGTCTGTGAGCTTCCTGTAAATGATTTTGGGTGTCCACAAGGACAATCCCTCCCCCCTTGTCTGCCGCTTTTATCGTTATTGTCTCATTGTTTTGCAGATTCTCCATCAACATCTTTTTTTTTAGACTCATATTATAATCCTTAAATTTTGGTAGATTGTATTTTCTGACATCTTTAAAGGCTAATTTTTCAAATGTCTCTAATAAGTTTCCTTTGGCATGTAGAGGATTAAATTTTGATTTAACTTTCAGATCCGTGTGTTTAACACTATCTATATTTATTGGTTTTGAATTCAGCTGTCTCTCTGTAGGGTTTTTTAGAAAAAATATTTTTAAGGTAAAGTTTCTTACAATTTTTTTTATATGGATGTGTGTATTAAACTTTAACCCTAAACTCAGGACCCTTTTCTCTTCCTCACTTAAAATGGTGCTACTTAAATTAAATATTCCATTATGTGTATCAGTTACCTCCATCTTTTTGCATTGTTTAGACTGTCCTCGTCCTCTCTTTCCTCTTGGTTTCTTCTCTTTCTTCCTTTTCTTGCCTTATCAGATCTCGTGAAGTGCCCTCCCTTAGAGGGCTCGTCTCTAAAAAAGCTATCTCATCATTGTTTAATTTCTCCTTAATAGAGATGGGATCTCTAGGTGTTTCAGGGCGATTATATATTGGGTCTCCTTATTTTTCAAAACGATTGTATGTTGGTGTAACCCAAATGTCTTCTTGTCTATTACTGTCCCATCTTTGGGTTCTTCTGGGCTATTCCCAGTTATTGGACATATTGTCTCTCTGAGGGTGGTGTCTGAATGTGTTGTGTCTGAATTCTGATTGAAAATGTTCCCTATCTCTATATCTGGGATACCATGATCTGTTTTCTTGTGGGTTTCTATTTTGAAATCTGTCTTGATCATAGTTTCCATTATATGTATTGTAATTTTTATTATAATTTCTTCTATTGTTGTATCCTAAATCCCTATTACGGAATCTATTTTGTTCATAGTTATCTTTATATGTATTATGATTTCTCGTGTTATATTCATACTGATTATGTGAGTATGTGGTTTTAATAGGTTTATTATATGTATGTTCTTATTTCTGTTCTTTTATGTAGAAGTTAGTCAGTGGATTTTCATTATCTTCAGTTTTATGTGTATTCTCATTTATGTCCATCTCCATTTTTCCCCATTTAGTTCTTAGAAGATCTTTATTAAGATTAGCCAATTTGTCAATAATTATTTTTTTGTTTTTCTTTATATTCATTACTCTCTTTTTTGTCTTTTAGTTTTTCCTTTATCTCTAAAATATTGGCTTCAATTTCTATGAGTGTTTCTTTCCTAGACCTTTTTAGAACATCTATTAGTGTGTTTGAGGCTTTTTTTAGCGTGTCTGTCCATTCATTCTGAAATTTATCAGCCATTTGATAATTGTCATCTTTCATTTCTGAATATATCTGGTCTCTATAGTCAAAAATGTCTTTCATGGTGGAGATGTAAGGCAATAAAAATAGGTTCGAATAAGTCCTGCTGCTACTACTACTTGAAGGAAAAGACAATGTTCTAGTTTTGGGCGAGTAGAGCACTGGAACTTTAAGGATCCCAAACACCCTATGAGTATAAGTTCCTTCGGCTAAAGCGCCTTTTCTTATTCCTTACATTTGCAAATGAGTTTATATTACCACATATTATATTTGTGGTTTTTACAATTGTATCCAACATTGGAAATATATTTTATTATTGATGATCTATTTTTGTACATTTAGGAAATTTGTATCCTCACAATTAATTCCGATCCCTTCAGTTGGTAACAACCCTCCTTTTTTTAACCAAGGAAACATAACTACCAAAAGCAACTCAATTGCCAAATTGTTCACAGTTACAGCAACTACTCTCAATTTCCCATTTCTCAAGCCTCAGGAACCACCTATTATTGCATGCCGAACCACACAAGGACCCTCTCAGCAACTAAAAAGAAATTAGGCCAAGGCCTCATGAACCATCGAGCTAGAGGTAAGCTCTCCTTCTCCAGGACAACTCAACCAAAACCACCTCTGGGCTACCATAATGACCCCATAACCCAACTATACAACCATCCAAACTAGCATTTCCCAACATATGCCCTCCATTAGCTTCCCAATGTGTCCACAAATACAAAGTATAAACACTGGCATGTTTGATATCTTCCAACAAATTGAAAAACACAACATTTTACCAGAACACAATGCCTCACAATAAGATGACCAGTATCAGCTCCCCATACCAAGCCATCCAATGGCAAATATGGCAATAAACACTCCTGCAACCAGAAAAAACTTCTATACATCCCAACTACTCCCTCTCTGGATTCAACCAGTCCTTCCTTCCATGACTCCGATCTCACATAATCCACTTAAAACTTCCCAACCCACTCCCAATGGTCTCAAAACAAGAAAGCTAATACTAATAGTTACATTGTAGCTAGCTTAGGGTTTATATTTATTTTACAGGTAAGTTTGTATTTATTTTAACTAGGTAGAAATGTTATTAAATAGTTATTAACTATTTAATAACTACCTAGCTAAAATAAGTACAAAATTACCTGTAAAATAAATCCTAACCTTAGTTACAATTACACCTAACACTACACTATCATTAAACTAATTACCTAAACTACCTACAATTAATTACAATTAAATTAAATAAACTAAATTACGGAAACCCCCCCCAACTAAATTACAGAATATAAAAAAAAGAATTACAATTTTTTTAAACTAATTACACCTAATCTAATCCCCCTAATAAAATAAAAAAGCCCCCCAAAATTTCCCTACCCTATACTAAATTACAAATAGCCCTTAAAAGGGCCTTTTGTGGGGCATTGCTCCAAAGTATTTGGCTCTTTTACCTGTAAAAAAAAAAAAAATACCCCCCCAACATTACAACCCACCACCCACACACCCCTACTCTAAAACCCACCAAATTTGATGCTCCGCGTTGGCTGGATTGAAGATGGACCCGCTCCGCACCGGAAGGATGAAGATAGAAGATGCCGTCTGGATGAAGCCTTCTGCCGTCTGGAGGACCTCTTCTGCCATGATCGGATGAAGACTTCTGCCGTATGAAGGACCACTTGTGCCCAGCTGGGTGAAGACGGCTCAAGGTAGGGTGATCTTCAGGGGGTTAGTGTTTTTTTAAGGGGGGATTGGGTGGGTTTTAGAGTAGGGGTTGTTGGGGGGGTATTGTATTTTTTTACAGGTAAAACAGCTAATTACTTTGGGGCAATGCCCCGCAAAAGGCCCTTTTAAGGGCTATTTGTAATTTAGTATATGGTAGGGACATTTTAATATTTTGGGGTGCTTTTTTATTTTATTAGGGGGATTAGATTAGGTGTAATTAGTTTAAAATTCTTGTAATTCTTTTTTTATTTTCTGTAATTTAGTTTTTTTTTCTCATAATTTAGTTTATTTAATTTAATTGTAATTAATTGTAGGTAGTTATGGTAATTAGTTTAATGATAGTGTAGTGTTAGTTGTAATTGTAACTTAGGTTATGATTTATTTTACAGGTAATTTTGTACTTATTTTAGCTAGGTAGTTATTAAATAGTTAATAATTATTTAATAACTATTGTACCTAGTTAAAATAAATACAAAGTTGCCTGTAAAATAAATATAAATCCTAAGCTAGCTACAATGTAACTATTAGTTATATTGTAGCTAGCTTAGGGTTTATTTTATCGGTAAGTATTTAGTTTTAAATAGGATTAATTTATTTAATTATGTTAAATTAATTTTGTTTAATTTAAATTATATTTAAGTTAGGGGGGTTAGACTTAGGGTTAGACTTAGGTTTAGGGGTTAATACATTTATTATAGTAGTGACAAAGTTGGGGTCGGAAGATTAGGGGTTAATAAATGTAGGTAGGTGTCGGCGACGTTGAGGGTGGCAGATTAGGGGTTAATAAAATTTAACTAGTGTTTGCGAGGCGGGAGTGCAACGGTTTCGTGGTTAATACATTTATTAAAGTCGGCAGATTAGGGGTTAATAATTGTAGGTAGGTGGCGGCGACATTGGGGGCGGCAGATTAGGGGTTAAAAATAATAATGTAGGTGTCGACGATGTTAGGGGCAGCAGATTAGGGGTTCATAGGGATAATATAGGTGGTGGCGGTGTCCGGAGCGGCAGATTAGGGGTTAATAATTATAATGTAGGTGTCAGCGATAGCGGGGGTGGCAGATTAGGGGTTAATAAGTGTAAGATTAGGGGTGTTTAGACTCGGGGTTCATGTTAGGGTGTTAGGTGCAGACATAAAATTCATTTCCCCATAGGAAACAATGGGGCTGTGTTAGGAGCCGAACGCTGCTTTTTTTGCAGGTGTTAGGTTTTTTTTCAGCCAGCTCAGCCCCATGTCTTAAGGTAGCGTTAGAAAAAAAAGGCTTGTAAACCCTGCAAGCCTTACCGACAAAAAATTGTAATCTAGCCGTTTGTTACCTCAACCTCTTGGCAAATGTATATGCCCAAAATGCTGACCACACCAACACCTGATACAGTCCTGCTACACCCATGGTTCCCCAATGTGACTTGAAAATCTTTCCTAGAATCCCCGTCCACCACCCAGAACCTCACACCAAATTCCTACCAAAGTGCAGCTCAACATCGCCACCCTTCAACCAAAATAAATCACCCCTACTTTGTCAAAAACATATACACATCCATCAATACACACACACACACACACAAATATATACATACACACATACACCTATATCTACACCAACATATAAATCCATACACACACAAATAAATCCCCAGACCTAGTTACGAAGGGAGATGGAACAAATGAAGGAAACCAAAATGACACACAAATTGAAGGGGGAAGCCAACCAATGAGTAGTACCAGAGGCGTAACTAGAAACCACAGGGCCCAGATGCAAGAATCTAATAAGTGCCCCCCCCCCCAAAAAAAAATAATTGAATTTGATATATCATTTTTTTTAAGATTTAACACAGTAAAAAATGTGAATCAAAATACATGTCTGCAAAAGGAGGTACCCTGTGCCCACAGTCTGTGAGATGGTTTGACCCCCTATTACTGTATAAAGTGACACTGTTTGACCCACCAGTACTGTATATAGTGAGACAGTGACACAGTCTGTAATCTGCCGGTGAGATGGCTGGCCTGACCCTACCCGTTCCAGTACTTTCTAAAGTGACCACAGTAGTAACATAGTAACATAGTAACATAGTAGATAAGGTTGAAAAAAGACTGAAGTCCATCAAGTTCAACCTATACAAATCTAAAATACTTACAAAAAGCTCCAGTTAAGCTTAAATAACCCCATTAAAAGGTGACCCATTTAATACTAGCAATCATATCCATGAATTTTGTTTATATACAGAAATGTATCCAGACTATTTTAAATGTAACTATGGTATTGGCATTCACTACCTCCTTTGGTAATGAGTTCCACAATTTTATTGCTCTTACAGTGAAAAAACGTTTCCGTTGTAGGAGATTAAATCTCCTTTCCTCCAACCTTAAATTATGACCTTTTGTCAGAAACAATTTTCTTGGAATAAACAGAGCTTCTGCCATCTCTGTATATGGGCCTTGAATATATTTATATAAAGTAATCATGTCACCTCTCAAGCGCCTTTTTTCTAAAGAAAACAGAACCTGTTTGGCTAGCCTCTCCTCATAGGTTAACTTCTCCAATCCCCTTATTAGCTTTGTGGCCCTTCTCTGAACTTTTTCTAGTTCTGCAATATCTTTTTTAGCGATCGGTCCCCAGAACTTCACTCCAAACTCAAAGTGAGGTCTTACCAGGGCTTTATATAATGACAGAATTATGCTTTCAGTCTGTCACATAGTTCAGCCCCCCCATACTGTATATAGTGGTACTGTGTAGTGACACTGTTTACCCCCTCCCCCCATGCTATAGTAACAAGGTCTGTAATTTGTTGGTTCCACAAACATACATACACACACACATACATGCATAAATACACACACAGTCACATACATACATACATACATACATACACACATACACACACTGGTACTTAAATTACCCCATCTAACCACCAAGTTGCGAGCTTCGTAACCTCCATTTCTAAAGTAGACAAATAATTTCAACCTCCAAATAATTCATCCCATTTGAATTCAAGACCTATAACCCAACCCCAATTCCAAAGGGGGGAGGTCCCGTACAATCAAATCCCCAAAGTCGAAACATCACCACGAGTTACAGCAGACAATCAACCACCACTGAAACCTATATCAAGAAAAATGTCCCATTCACACAAACTCCTAGCAGGGTAGTGAGAAACGACCAACCCAATATCTCAACCACAGAATTTTGAGAGAGCCCAAACCAACACCATAACACACTAACTCTAGACCCCAGGAACTTTAAATTAGTTCTTAAATGGCCAAGAAACCAAATGACCAAGCAAAATCACCACAGAAGACCCACCTCAAGCACTATTTAAAAATATATATATATATATATAATCTGAAATAATTTTAAAACAAAATTGCCCAACATACCAATCAACCTTGAAACGAAACCTATCCATTTTGTTTGAACCAGTGCAACCAAGAACCTCACACCACATTCCTACCAAAGTACAGCTCAACATTGCCACCCTTCAACCAAAATCAATCACCCCTACTTTGTCAAATCCATATGCATCAATACACACACACACACAAATATATACATACACACATATGCCTATATCTACACCAACATATAAATCCATACACACACACACGCACACAAATAAATCCCCAGACCTAGTTACGAAGGGAGATGGAACAAATGAAGGAAACCAAAATAACACACAAATTGAAGAGGGAAGCCAACCAATGAGTAGTACCAGAGGCGTAACTAGAAACCACAGGGCCCAGATGCAAGAATCTAAGAAGGGCCCCCCCCCCCCCCAAAAAAAAGTGAATTTGATATATCATTATTTTTTTTAACATTTAAAAAAATGTGAATCAGATTACAGGTCTACAAAAGGAGGTACCCTGTGCCCACAGTCTGTGAGATGGTCTGACCCCCTATTACTGTATATAGTGACACTGTTTAACCCACCAGTACTGTATATAGGGAGACAGTGACACAGTCAGTAATCTGCTGGTGAGATGGCTGGGCTGACCCTACCCACCCCAGTTCTTTATAAAGTGGCCACAGTAGTCTTTCACATAGTCCAGCCCTCCCATACTGTATATAGTGGTACTGTATAGTGACACTGTTTACCCCCTCCCCCCATGCTGCAGTTACAAGGTCTGTAATTTGCTGGTTCCACAAACATACACACACACATACATGCATAAATACACACACAGTCACATACATACATACATACATACACACACACACACACATAAGCACCAATGTGTAAAACAGAAATACTAACCCCTGTAGTCAGAAACACTAGTGAAGCATCATGTCACACTCACATGATATCAGTGCAGGCAGTGGCAGGTCAACGTTTTTCATTTTACATTTTTTTTTCTTTTTTTTTTTTTAAGCTGGGCCTCCACCCTTGGGGGTCCAGTCGCAATTGTGACTTCTGCACCCACTGTTGTTTCTCCCCTGAGCAGTACTCTTAAGGAAAACTGGACATCCTAAAATGAACATCAAAAAATAAGACATTCAGATACCAAACCAAAGAAAGGAAATGAGAGACAAAGGGGCCCATTTATCAAGCTCTGGATTGAGGGCCCGTGTTTCTGGCGAGCCTTCAGACTCGCCAGAAACAGCAGTTATGAAGCAGCGGTCTAAAGACTGCCGCTCCATAACCTGTCCGCCTTGTCTGAGCAGGCGGACAGATATCGCTGCAATTTAACCCATTCGAGTATGATCTGGTTGATTGACACCCCCTGCTGGCTGCCAATTATCCATGAATCTGCAGGGGGCGGCATTGCTCCAGCAGCTCTTGTGAGCATATTGCACTCCACATTCAGCGAGGTCTGGCGGACCTGATCCGCACTGTCGGATCAGGTCCGCCAGACCTTTGATAAATATCTTCCAAAGACTCAAGAGGCAGGAAAAATTAATTTATGGGCAGAGCAAAAGTTTGAATACAATTGTTTGGATGAAAGGAAAAGGGGGTTTGAAAATAATACCCCTAAACTAACCGTAGTGATATGGCCATCACCCATTATTGCAATGGCTACTGTTGCCCAGAAAGCCATAACAGCCACCCAAACCTCCATCACAAATACTGCTTTTCAGTGCAAGGCAAAAACCTAGACATGCATTATGCCAGTGCATTACTGTCATGCTCCCAATTCTTCCCCTGAGCAACCAGAGAGCATCCCAGTAGAGGTAGAATGTCTAACTAATCTCATACCTTAACAGTTCATAAATTGTTTAGGCTGAAATACCAGCCAGCCACAACACACCACCAAACTGATAAGACCCAGAGATACAGAATTGCCACCCAACACGTAACAGCAGAGCAGTTCACACAACACAAATAGGATCCTTTATTTTTTTTTTTTTTTTTAACAAACACCAATGCCCCTGCACACACAGAAACAAACATACATATACCGGGTACAAACATACTGAACTACAAAATAACCTTCACCTATCATGTAGAGTGCATCCACAAAACGCTTAAATTCCACAAGTTACAAACAAACATACACTTCACAGCTACACATCAAAAGCTATGCACAAAGCCCCAAATGCATACACCCTGAAAACAAACAGGATACACCAATGAGGGGAATCCCCCTTCAATACGAAACCCAACTCATTAGCATTGGATGCCAAATACATATGCTATTATTATAAATATTATTATTAAGACCCCCAAACTCTCAACATCCACAAGCCACAAGGCAAACTAACCACTAAGCAAGAATGGAATACCTATAACATGAAAAGAAGAGGTAGGGGGCACATATAAAAACACATATATACAAACATACATCTACATCTATAAACATGAATACACTTATCTGCACATATATACAGCTATCCAAACATACAAAGCTATGCAAAAACCAAATGCACACATACCTAATATGCTACACAGATAACCTCTATTATTTTACCAACACAAATAGACCCACGCCCACCGAGAGACCATACAGCTATCAAGCTCACCCATATGTCAACTCTTGATGCCTAGACAGCATTGCTGTCAAACCCAGTCCACCCTTTTCCACTGGTCTGTGAACCAGAGATATAGGCCCCCAAAAGTTGAATGTGTTGGCAAAATGCAAGACACATGACTCGTATGCCATCATTCCTGCGGTGCTCATCAACTATCTTCAATAGGTGCCTCTGCGGTAAACATTTTTCCCCCCAGCCTCCAGTACATTTCCAATGTCCTCAGCTAGGTTACCATGTGACTTCTAACATCCACCAATGTGGAGGCTGACATTGATCTGAACATCAGCCTCAAATGCTCCAGAATAACTGCATGAAGCTCCCCTGTTGGGCCAGTATCTAATTCTGAGCTCCTCTAGTTGGAAGACAAGGCCAGTTACACTCCTTTGCACCCCAACCCTGTACCTCCACATTCCTGAAAACTACCTGCCCCCTACCTCAGCCCCCCTCCCTTCAACACCTTTGCCCCTTGAAAACAAGTAAGTACCCTACTTGTCTGTCTTATTCTCTTCCCACACCACCTGACATTCCCAATATGCTTATCATCATAATACTAATCCCCATTTTGTATCCAGCTATGATGACATTAATCAGACAGAGCCCCAGGATTCTATGACACCCTACACCTTTTCAGGACATGCCTGCGAAACCCCTGAGGCCATGGGACCCCCACCACCCCCTCCAATGGCACCCTAAATCAATACCACTAATACTCTCCCAATTGCACTATCCTCACTAACTGCCCCACCTACCTCATAGCCTCTGCCTACCCCCCCCACCACTGCCATTGCCTGCTCATTGCCCCCTAACCTACCATTTACACACCCAGTAAACCCAAACAAACACAGCCCAATTCTCCTGTGAACACTGTCCACAGTTAAAACGCTATGGCTGCATGTCCTCCCCACCCTTCTACTACCCGAGCCTACAACCACCCCAACCTATCATGCCTATGGGTCGTCCCTCTTACGTGATGAGCTTGGGGACCTGACAGAAAAACTCTCCAGCGAGCCATACCATCCTTGCTTCCACATCACCCTGCATTACTATTATTTTGTCCCATGCAGTTCAAAACAACATGCCTCCCTGGGTAAATTTGCAGGCCACCTGGTCTGTCCCAACACTCAGGTCCATGCTCCGCTCTGACATGTCCTGATTGCCGATGGAAGAGTGAAAACCGGCAAAAGCCTGTCTGCCAACTGCTCCAGACTCTGCAGCTGTAAACTGACTCTGACTTGCTTCTGAAGCAATTTACCTGTAGCGTGTGCAAACCCTTAGCTTGCAGCCACCTCCGGGATCCCTTGCCGCCAAATCAATGCAACCAACCATCACCTTTTCCCACCTCCTGACTGAAACTCTGCAGCATGCTGAGCCACACTGCTGGGGAGCAGGTCCGGCAAGTCGACATATACTGACAGGTAAGAGCCACCTGTTGTGACACCAGGTCCTGCAGTTAAACTGTGTGAGGTAATGCAGGAGCTTCGCCCTGCAACTACTCTTAATTTCCTCCTCTCCTTTTCCTCGCTCTCCTCCTCTACTTATTCTCCAGAAGCCCAACTCATTGGCCTCAAGATAACCCCTCCACTTGGCCTCCATGAGGGTCACAAAACCCTTTCTTCAATATATCTCATTCATGGTTTCTCTATCTGCTAAAAACTTTAGGAGAGTGTACAAATTGTCTGCTGTGGAAAAGTTCTGTATATTTAAAATTTTTAAATATATAAAATAAGATATAGGTACAAATTTAAAGAGACATTAAAGGGATATGTAAGCCATTTTTTTCTTTCATGATTCAGATAGAGCATGAGATTTTAAATAATTTCTAATTTAATTCTATTATCAATTTTTCTTCATTCCCTTGGTATCATTTGTTGAAAGGCAGGCATGTATGTATAGGAGAAGGCCCATTTCTGGAGCACTTTATGGCAGCAGTTTTGCATGAATATTATTCATAGCAGCACTATTCCCTGCCATGTAATGCTCCAGATGCCTACCTAGGTATCTCTTCAAGAAGGAATATCATGGGAATGAAGCAAATTTGATAAAAAGGTAAATTGCAAACTTTTTGTGAAATGGTATGCTCTGTTTGAATATAAAAGAACATTTTTGAGCTTCATATCCATTTAAGTACCTAAGAGTTTTATAATTTTATTTACTTATATAGTAACCCTATTAGACTCTATGTAGGCATATAATGATGCCTGAATATATCTGAATTTTCTTATAATATGGATCCAGACTTAGAACCTGATATTCAAAAGCTTACTGGCATGGAGAGAAATCATGCAAAATCTTTGGGATTTTTTTAGACCTTATATTGTAATGTAGGAGTCTCTCCTTCACATCAAGAACCCTGCATAGTGAGATAAATATTTTTCAAACTAAAATTAGGGTTCCTAACATTTTTTTAGGGACTTCTCTCCGTACTGACGAGACATCTTAGGTCTTCTCACCTGAGCAGTGAGCTTTTGAATATCAGGCTCTTAGATATTATACGAAATGCACAGAACAACCTAATATGCACTTCTCTATTCCCTGGTTTAGAGCTTCTCTCTTTTTATGAGTGAAAATATTGACCCTTCAGGACTAACTTGACTAAAGGTAATTTGGGAACCAATTGAAAACCTATTTCCCAGTAGGATATGACTGTGTCATACTGATAAGAACCACAAAAGACCAAAATGTAGCTCTGGGATTGTCATGTCTCTCATTCAGGGTGAAATTGCCTGATATTTTGGGGTTTGGCTAACTTTTTTAGTTAGGACCAGAATGATACACTGCAGCATTTTTTTCTCTTTGAAAGTTCTCTTTGAAAGGCACATTTTAGATTAAAACAGACTGCTCCTGGGGAGGTGACTAAACAAGAAAAAAGCTATTATAGTTTTATTTTGTTCCCTGGCTGATAGCTCCTTCTTTTTTTATTAAGAATATATTTTAAAATAAAAAGAAAAATGAGCAAGTTAAGTAATTCAATTAATATAATGGACCTAGGGTTCATAGGTCTATGTTATATTTTCTAAGTTTAATGACTTATTCTTAGTGCTTAGGTCTAGATAGGCAAATAATTCAACATCTGTGTTTCCACCATGGTACGTTGGAAATGAAAAATATCTAACAAATGGAATGCTGCTCATTTACTTAGTAATAACCCCATAAGGGACACAAGAGAACATTAATGTTTGTTTAAGAATGTAGAACCCTAGCTTTCAATTAAGTTGATTGATGATCAGTGTTTTCTGCAAAGTTTTCTACAAGACTTTGTCCTCACTGGAGGTCTGTGCTACACTGTGACAGCTATATTTGTTTTCAAGAAGAAACAAATGCTAAGGATTAACAAGAATCCCTATGGTGACTGCTTGTTCTATATCTACTGTGCTTCATTCCAGCCTGTGTAACATTTGTGCAGAATTACTCCCATGACAATTCTAAAAATGATCAATACCAAAAAGAATGACCTTGTTATTAGTGTAATTTATTATAAAAGTACCATAGAAAAGGGTATACAAGAACTACACAATTAAATTAAGATAGATCCTAACAAAGATTAGTTAACAGTCATGATCCAATATTTCTATGTTAAGGAAAAAGTCAATCATAATCATGACTTCCTTACTCACTAATTATAGGTACTGCTATCTTGTATAGTGGCACTAATGGAAGTGCATATTACTTAATACTTAAATTTAAACCTTATATAACTTTAATGTAAAAGTATGAAATTCAATGATTATTTGTATCACAGAAATGTAATCAGATAAGAAAAAGAAAAAAGTAGTTCATCCATCTGTATATCGGAAAAGGATCAATGTTTTTCACTTTGCTTGGTATATTTCCAATATTACTTGAACAAAATGTTCCTTTTGACATTGTAACACATTGTTTAGGTGATAACTTTAGTTGAATTTTAAAACAAATCTCTATTTAATTCTCTATTTAATTGATCTCTCTATTTAAAAACAAATATAAATGTTTTCCATGTATAAAAGTAAATTGTTACCTATTATGTTGCCTTATTAATTTACAATTCTAAATGCATGAAATAAATCGTCTAAATAAGAACTAACATCTTTGTTAAACTATATAATGTTGTAGACAAAACTGGTATCCCTATGCAGGGGTTAATAGTTAATTTCTCTTTGGGTCTTAACTAAACAAATTGACAACTCTTTTGAATAAAAATCTTACATTATAGAACTTATCTTTCAATGCCAACAGAACATATTTAGGTAGATTACAATCCTTTAGAAAAGTTATCTAATGATTTTTCAGTCACAATTTCTGTCACCATTAAAGGAACCTAACACACCTTCGATATATATTAATTATTCATTTTTTAAGATTATAACTTGTTGGTTATTATGTTTCTTATTATGTCACATAAATCTTACCTTCATATGCCAATTTATGCTCTTTTGAAAAGAACATATAAGCCACCGCCTTCATTACACGGTGTGCGCTGCTAAATGGTAACCTATGCGACTCTCTGAGAATGAGTAACATGATGTGCGCTCCAGTGACCACTAGTGTACATGTATATTAGAATAACTGTTTATACTGTATCTATGAAGCTCGCTGAGACAGTTGATGAGATCTGTGTGAGTAATCTTCATAGAGATTTTAATGACAGCTTTGTATGAGGAGCGCATCAATCATGCTTGATAATCACTTGTGGTTTATGTGCTTACACAAAATTATTAATATTACAATATATTTAGAGGGAATACTTTGTAATAGGGTACTGCCACTACCAGATCTCTTGAACCGACAAGGTAGTGTCACAATCGCAGCAAATCTGCATTTTGAATATAAAAAAATATGTTTACTTGATGTCAAATGTTTTGGGTCCCTTTAAAGTCTTTGGAGATTTTTGTACTTATATAATTTGATAAGCTTTTCTAAAGCATTGTGATCGACATTACAGCTTTGGGATTTGTTGAAGCCTACCTTGATCTCTGACTACATTTAGCCAGCAATGAGCAAGCGCTACCCAGGTGCGGAAACAAAAATGGTCCGGCTCCAAATCTTACATTTCTGCTTTTCAAATAAAGATACCAATAGAATGGAGAAAAAATGATAATAGGACTAAATTTGAAAGTTACTTAAAATTGCATGCTCTATCTGAATCATGAAAAAAATGGGTTTCATATCCCTTTAAGCTTGTAGTAAAAGGAAACAAAGATGTTATATAATGGGGAGTGAACTTTATTCACATAACCAGTCAAGTAAGTATTCTTCAGAGGGCTAGAGTCTTTAAGCAGTTACCTTTATTACCTTTTAAAAAATCTACCCATGGTTTTAGGTTTTATTAATTTATATTATAAAATCACTTTGCAAAAAATAAAACAAAGGGTAATCATATAACAATGTTGTAATATTATAAGGTTTGATGGATGTATTTGCAAAAATAAATTACTCTATTTTCAGTCTACTGTTTTCACTTATTGAACCATATACAATATAATTGTAGTATTTACATTTCCTGTGATTTAATTTTTTTTCCAAAATATATCTTGTTTTAAAGTGTAAGCATGTCACTTTGTTACTTTTGCAAATACATTATTTAATTAAAACATGTTGAATATTGCTGCAGAAATGAAAAAAAAAAGATGAGTATGGTATAAAACTGTAGTCCATATAGGTTTGCTATTATTTAACACTTATCTTTCAAATTGGTGTATAGGAATTATGTCATTTTAAAGGCAAATTATGTAAAACTGTAGCACATAATATATCATAAACATGTGTGGCCACTGGCCAATAATTACAACACATCTGCAAGGCAAGTGAGGTGTAAATTCTTGGAATGTTCTCAGTGTCCATATAAATTAGTATTTGCTCATTTGTGCTATAAGGTCTAATAAAATCCTAATAATATATTTATAATACGTTTTGTGTAAGAATTCACTGGTGTCTCTGATCTTGCTAAATTATATAAAGAATATCACCAACTGGATTTGACAATCTATGTTGCTTTCTAAGGATTGTGAGTTTGATTTAACATATATTAAATACAGTATATGAAAAAATCTAAATTAAAGAGAAAAAAGTTCAGTCATATTTGAAAAATATAAATATATATATATTTTTTTTTACCTGTTGTCAAGCTTGGCAGAGTGGGTTGAGGGATTGGAGTTCATGTCTGGAGGTGTCAGATTTAGGACTGTCTTCTGCACTAAAAAGGGCCAGTAAGATGTACTACGTAATGAAGCTACCCCTTTTAGGCATGACTGAAGAAACAGACAGTCAATGCAAGTTTGTTGTACAAGACACTAAAGGATCGGATACTGGAAGCAGGATAGGTGAGCAGGTGCACCCATTCCAGAGCTGGAATAGGAGGTAATGTCCATGATAGGGCCACAAACAGGAATGCCCACTCTAAGGCAGAGACTAGAGTGCCCACTTGAGGCTGTAAGGAATGCCCACAATAGGGCTAAGGACAGGAATACCCACTCTAAGGCTGAGACAGGAATGTCCACTTGTGGCTGAAGGCTGGAATGCCCACTTGAGGCTTAAGACTGAAGCAGGATACAGAAGCTGTCTGGACACAACTGCCTAGTTTGAGTACAATAGTTGGATACTGGTATGTGGCAGACACCCTCTGCAGAACTTGGAAGCAGGAACTGGTTACATGACCTTGAAATACACACTCTGCAGAGCTTGAGTGCAGTAGCTGGATACTGGCATTTGGAAGACTCTCCCTGCAGAGCTTAATTGCAATAGCTGGATACTGGAACTTGGCAAGCACCCTCTGCAGGGTTAGGCACTGAAACAGGTTACTTGTGCTTGGCAGGTACCTGCTGCAAGACTTGGGTACAGGAAACAGGATACCAGAGAAGTCAGGATGGTGACACAGGATAACAGGTAGCAGTGGCAGGCTGGTGATTAGAGAATAGACAGGAGACAAGCCGAGAGTCAGATACCTGAGAGTAGTCCGATAAGTAACCAAATATAGAGAGAATCTGTTAGAGTAGTTAGGAGACAAGGTCAAGTTTGGTATACCAGAATGGCAGTCCAATTTTTCATCAAACAAAGAGAAATCCAAGAATAAGAAGGCAAGCCAAATTAAGGAATCAGAGGGAAAAAACAAACAGGAACTAAGTAAAGGTCAGAGGCACTAACAGACTGGTATAACCACAATGTCTGGGCAGGGAGTGGTCTCTGAGGGTGTATTTTATAGCTGTGCTGATTAAATAATGGCCTGCAGCTGGTAGGCAGGTGGACATAAAGAGCACAACCAGTAAAGGTAACAGGTCTCCTAAAGCCTCAGCACAAGCCAAAGCCTTCTGGTGGTGCAGAAACAGGGTAACAGGCTGCAAATCAAAAGTCCCAGGTTCAATCCCAGGCAGGACCGTGTTTTTTTTAATTTTCTCCTACTTGGTAGGAGAAGTACAGATACTCCACAGGATGATTAAAGGGACACTAAACCCACATTTTTTCTTTCACGATTCAGATAGAGCATGCAATTTTAAACAGCTTTCCAACTTACTCCTATTATCAATTTTTCTTCATTCTCTTGCTATCCTTATTTGAAAAATAAGGCATCTAAGCTAAGGAGCCAGACACATTTTGGTTGAGTACCCTGGGCAGCACTTGTTTATTGGTGCTGTCCAATCAGCAAGGACAACCCAGGTTGTTCACTAAAAATGGGCCAGCATCTAAACTTACATTCTTGCTTTTCAAATAAAGATACCAAGAGAATGAATAAATATTGATAATAGGAGTAAATTAGAAAGTTGTTTAAAATTGTACGCTCTATCTGAATCATAAAAGAAAGAAATTGGGTTTCATTTCCCTTTAATTAAATACATACTTAAAGGGACAGTATACACCAATTTTCATATAATTGCATTGAATAGACACTGCTATAAAGAAGAATTTGTGCAGATACTGATCTAAAAATCCAATATAAAACCTTTTAAACACTTAATTAGAAGCTCCCAGTGTAGCACTATTAATGAATGTAGGCTGGGACACCCACTGAAAGGGGCTGAGAAAGATGGAAGAGCAGACCCCCCGTTCCCTGCATATGAAAAGAACAATTAAAAAACCGGAGCAAGCTGGAGTCTGTAAACTTAGATGTACATCTGGTACTTTGGGACTTGGTTTGGAATCTGAAAATCAGCACAATGTTATTAAAAAATAAAAGTATACCTTGTTACAAAAACACTCCGAGATGGGCTATATACATGGATCATCTACAAAACATTTATGCAAAGAAAATCTAGATCTAGCGTACAATGTCCCTTTAAAAAAATACTTGATCTTCGATGCTCTTGTTTTCCATAGAATATTTCCTTACTTAAAAGGTCAAGGTGGGATAATTTAATTTGAATTGAAATATAACCATTTAATTATATATAAAAAAAAAGGTCTAACAAATATTCGGATGGAAATATTTAATTTGAAGTAATATATACACTACTGGAATATGTGTTTTCTGTGTTTTTCTGTCATCATTGTGTCTGTATCATCATGTTTTTAATTTTTCTTTCTCAACAATACACATGGAACAAATAGAATGCATAAATTAAATGCATCATTTCAATGTTATTTTAGTTTCGACCTCTGCATTTTTGTCACATTTACATTATTAACATTTCTGCATTGTTCTCAGTTTAGATAGTATCTAACTGCATTCCAATGCTATGTATATACTGCTGTCATCTAAAACTACACATGTGACAGCAGAGCCAACTATGCTGAGTATAATGACTTGGCTTACTGTCATATTCTTTGTCAACTCTTGTATACGTGAATCCTTCTTTAGTTACACAAGCAGTGCAAATACTATTTTTCTGCATAATTAACTTGTTCAACGGTTTACTTATGGCATCTAAAGTGGTTGTGTCAGCAGTTGCTGTTTACGGATACTATAGAAAATATTTCAAACAGCTCTACAGCATGAAATAAAAAGCCCTGCAAAAATGTTTTTAATACAATTATGCTTAAGAAAACACTATTTTTATCTTTTCAAATGAAAAAGGAAAAGCTGAAACATCTTAAAAGGACCACTTAACAGAGTAGATTGGCATAATCAGTAAATAGATATAAAAAAACACTGCAAGAGCACTTAATTTGAATTTCAAATGAGTAGTAGATATCTTTCCCGGCACATTTTAAAGTTAGCTCTATTTTACCTCCTACTGCATCATGTGATAGTCATCAGCCAATCATAAAATGCATATGCATATATTCTGTGAAAGGGAAATGATGTGCTCTAACTAATCAATATTCAATTTTGACTTTAGTGTTCCTTCAAACACTCAAATAAAAACATGCCTTATGGATATCCAGTGTATAAGAATCTGTTTAACATTTCTGTTTAATTATTTCTTTCTATTTTAATGTTCTTTTCTTGCTGCCAGATTGGTTTTGTTTAACAATGATTTAAACAGAACATCTTCAAAATATTTGATTGTGTATTTCCAAAGGTTTTATTAAAACTTTACTTGTTGCATGGATACGAATTACATCAATAATTCAGTTTGCCACCAGTAAATGTAGATTAACAAACTAAGGGCTAGATTACGAGTGTAGCGGTAATTACAATTTCACATGCACGCTAACCTGATGTGGGCAAAGAGCATTAACGTACTATCTCATAGACTTCAATGGAAAGAGAAAAGATGGAAAAAAAATCATACTTGTGTGCTGACCTGAATCGCCATAAGCCCCCTAATCTAATAACCCCTAACCCACTGCATAGCCCACCGAAAAATAAAACTCTGCACACTATTAACCCCTAACCTGCCACATAGCCCAGTGTAAAGTAACCCACTACACTATTATTCCCTAAGCTGCCATAACCTCACCTCAAAGTAACCCATTTTACTATTAACCCCTAAACTGCCACAACCCCCACCGCAAAGTAACCCACTACACTATTAACGCATAAAACTGCCACAACCCCCACCGCAAAGAAACCACTAACATCTAAACCACCTAACCGAATATTACCTAAGTTAACAAAGAAAAACCTTACCTGTAAAAAAGTAAAAAATAACAGTACATTTTGTTTAAAAAAAAAAATTACATGAAAAAATAAAAAAACTAACTTCACCTTAAAAATAACATAACCTAACATTACTGAAAAAAATTTACTATTACAGAAAAATAATAACTGCAGTTACAGAAAGTAACAAACAAATTGCCAAAAATAAAAAAAACAGGTATGCCTATTCTAGAATCCTACTTAAAAAAACACCTACAATAAAAAACCTATACTAACACTAAACTACAGCAAAAGTCCTTAAAATCCCAAATATGGTACTAACCAAAGTTGAACCTGAGTGGCGGTGCTCTATATTCATCCCTGTGGTGGTCCATCCTCATCCCAGCAGCGGTCTTCTTATATTCATACATCTTCTTATCTTCTGCCCCCGATGACCTCTTCATGCAGTCGACAGACACTCACTGAATTTTGAATGCGAGGTACTCCCTTTATATAGAGGTACCCTTGGATTCCTTGGATTGGCTGATTTTAAATTTTAAATTCAAATCAGCCAATAGAAAAATATGTCATTCTATTAGGGGCAATGCCCTACAAAAGGCCCTTTTAGGGGCTATTGTAGTTTAGTGTTAGTATAGAATTTCTTTATTTTGAAGTGAATCAAGAATAGCCATAACTATTTTATTTTATTTTTGGTATTTGTTTGTTGTTTTCTGTAATGGTAGTTTTTTATTTTCTGCACTGGTAGGTTTTTTGGGGGAATTTCTCAGTAATGTTAGGTTATTTTATTTTTAAGGTAAGGTTAGGTTTTAATTTTTAAAGTAAGATTAGGTATTTTATATTTTTAGGTAAGTTTTTTTTTTTTTAAGGTGCTGTTAGTTTTTTTTCTTTACAGGTAAGGTTGGTATTTTTGGGGGGTAACTTTAGGGGGGTATTCAATTATGGGTTTTAGGGGTTTAAATGTTAGTGGGTTACTTGGCTTTGGGGGTTGTGTTTAGGGGTAAATTGAACAGTTTAGTGCAACTGTTTCCTCTGGCCAAACTCTTTAGGCAATCTTTTCAGTTCCCATAAAAAGTTTGAGCATTTGCATTTGCTTTCAACTTGTAAATAAAAAAAAATATTTAATTCTATTGGCTGATTTTAATATGAAATGTATAACCTGCCAATAGGAATGCAAGGGTACCCCTATATAAAGGGAGTACTTCACATTCAAAATTCACTGTGCAATAGGTGACAGCATGAAGAGGACATCGTAAACAGAAGATAAGAAGATGGATGAAGAAAGAAGACCAATGCCTGGATGAAGATAAGAAAACCACCACCGGGATGAAGATAAGAAGACCGCCAACGGGATGAAGCTGGAACATCGTCAGAATGAAGATGGAGCGCCTCCACCTGGATTCAACTTTCGTGAGTACCATCTTTGGGGTCTATTGTTAGGATTATTTGGTTGGGTTTTTTTAATTTTATTTTATGGGCAGCTAATGCCAAGCCAAATACCTTTTTCAGGGCTATTTTTATAATAGTTTTTTATTAGATAGCATTTTTTTGGAGGGGGTTACTTGTAAATTGGTGTATTGTTTTTTCTTGTTTTTTTT